>NC_069381.1:32555882-32864852 GCF_027475565.1 Acinonyx jubatus | reverse complement strand
CCTCTTTTTGCTCTGTCGAGGCCTGCCACCAGATGTGGATATTCGTCCTGCCTCACTCCTGCAGGACTTCTTGCCCCCAAGTAGGGGAATGGACCAAGGATAACCTCTTAAATAACACCAGCTTTAGTCATCCCCAACTCAGGAAACACTCCTTGACTTCTGACCCCTGACATCTAATTCTGAATCCTGCTCCATGGAGTCAGCTGTTAATTTAAGTTTCTAGTTCTTGGCTATACCTGTGGACAGTGATATAACCCACTTCAGCCTCTGATAACTGAGTCTGCTCTCGATCCTTGCCTCCAGTCTGAACTTCTGCAGGCCAGTTCTCTGTAGGTTTCTGCTCAAGACTAACTCTGATTCTGACATAAGTTGAACTTAACGCCAATAAGCACATGAAAAGACGTTCAACGTCATTAGGCATTAAGGAAACGCAAGTCAAAGCTACAAGGAGATACTACTTCACACCCACTAGGATGGCTAAAATGAAAAAGAAAGATAATAGCAGGTGCTAGCAACGATGTAGAGATATTGGAACTCTCAAACACTGCTGGTAGGAATGGCAGCCTCTTTGGAGAAAGCCTGGCTCAAATGGTTAAACATAGAGCCATATGACCCAGCAATTCCACTCCTAGGTATTTCTCCAAGAGAAGTGAAAACATATGTCCACACAAAAACCTGTATATGAATATTCATACTAGCACCATTCACAATAGCCAAAAGGTAGAAACAACCCAAAGACCATCACCTGAAGAATGGATAAATAAAATATGGGTTATCTGTACAATGGAACATGAATCTGCCTCAAAAAGCAATGAAGTACTGATCCATGTGACACTATGGATGAACCTTGAAAGAATTATGCTGAGTGAAGAGTCAGTCACAAACGACCACATATTATATTATTCCATTTATATGTAATGTCCAGAACAGGCAAATAGAGGATTCCTTGTCGCCCAGGGCTAGGGGTGGGGAGGGAAACTGAGGATGGCGGACAACAGCTAAAAGGCTTCTTTGGGGGGTGTGAAATGTTTTAAAATTGATTGTGGTGTTGGATGTACAACTAAAAGCCATTCAATTGTACACTTTAAGTGGGTGAACTATATGGTATATTAATTATATCAATAAACCTGTTGGGGTTTTTTTTAAAGAACAAAAATCTAAATGATCATTTCAAGCTACTATAACACCTAATCCGAGCAAACAAGAAAACAGATTAATACCTCAATGCCACCACTAGGCAAACCTCTTTGAGAATGGCTGTGCTTTCCAAGTAAGAACATTGTTATTCAGAAAGTGCTTCTTCTAATGAAAAATTGAGGAGAAGTTTTACTTTGAACCTATTAGGTCTGATAACACAAAATCACTCCACACCAGGGTTTCTTGACCTTTGCCCCATTGGCATCTTGTGCCAGATAAGTCTTTGTTGTGGAGGGCTATCCTGTGCTTTGTAGAATCCTTGGCCTCTACCCACTTGATGCCAGTCGTACCAATGTCTCCAGATATTGCAAAATGTTCCCTTGCCCTGGGAGGCAAACCACTGCTCACTGAGAAGCACTGCTGTAGCTAACGTTCCTAAACCAGGTTTTCTCAGCCTACAGCAGTGTTCCCCAAGCTGCGTCGTGACCAGCAACATCCGCATCGCCTGGGAACTTGTTCGAAGGTGCAAAGCCTCGGGCTCTCTCCCGGAACCGCAGAATAGTAAACTCTGGGAGTGGATCTGTGTTTTAGCAACGCTTCTGGGGATTCTAATGCAACCTAAAGCTTGAGAGAAAGCCCTGGGCATATTTGGGAGGGATCCCTCACCACTTCCACTTCATCATAAACAGACTACTTGTGGCGGGCTAAGTGTACCTAGAGCCTTTCTTCGCTCCTGCTGGCAAAACCCAGATTTCATTTAGGTGCCCACAGAGGGCTCTTGATCTCAAGAAAGGTGGGTGGGTCCCAGGGGTGTGTGTGTGTGTGTGTGTGTGTGTGTGTGTGTGTGTGTGTGTCTGTGTGTGGCTACAGGGATGGACCTGTGACAAAGGTATGCTTGCTGGGCACTTCCAGGAACTTCAGAAACCAGCCCTCTCTGCGCTGGCTGGCCTCCTGCTGAGCTTGCGCCACCTGCCCCTACAGTCACCACCTTGTAACCATGATGTGACAAGCCTAAAGACAAAGGTGCTGACCCACCAAGCATGGCAGAGGGAAAGGAAGGAAAGAGCCTGGGCCTTCACGACACTACTGAGCAGCTAAAGCTACCCCAACAATCACCTTCCTCCAGATTTCTTGTTATGTAAGAGAAAATTTTGGTCTACATCGATGTCAAGTTTTTGGTTTCTTTCGTTTCACTTTATTTTTATTTGTGGTTAATTACATCCTGATAGCTTAAAAAACAAAAAAACAAAAAACCACAACTACTCCAAACAAGAAGAAACTATTCTAATGGTCTCTGTAGCCCCCTGATTTCCCTGAATGCCTAGACATTTGGGTAATGCCTTTTTAACTGAAACAGAAAGTGTTTAAGGAATGAGGAATCCACTCTGGGTACTGTAGACACTTGAGGGCACAGTCATTCAGGCCTACGGTGCTGAGCAGTTTGCACATGTCAACTGTCTGATCTTACCTCTGATACTTAAACTGGGGGAAGCCCTGATGGAAGGGAACTACCAGCTAACTAAAAACCTGTGCTCCAGGCTTTTCACACACCTCATTTGATTTTATTTATTTATTATTTATTTATTTATTTTTATTATTATTTTTTTCTCATTTGATTTTATTTTTCTTCAACGTTTTTTTTTTTTTTTTTTTTTTTTGGGGACAGAGAGAGACAGAGCATGAACAGGGGAGGGGCAGAGAGAGAGGGAGACACAGAATCGGAAACAGGCTCCAGGCTCTGAGCCATCAGCCCAGAGCCCGACGCCGGGCTCGAACCCACGGACCGCGAGATCGTGACCTGGCTGAAGTCGGACGCTTAACCGACTGCGCCACCCAGGCGCCCCATCTCATTTGATTTTAAAGCAAAGCTGTGCAGCCAATCTCCTTCTCTATGAATCAGGACGTGGAGGCTGGGCAGTAGAGTTTACTCAGTGGAACTGAGGTATCCAAACCCTTCACATTCCTTGACTAGCTCTCTAAGGCCTTGGAATATCCTGCTCGATAATAACATCTTTGTATACCTGTGGCCTTGGACCACACCAATATTTTATCTTAACAATATGATCGGGGCACCTGGGTGGATCAGTCGGTTGAGCATCTGACTGCGGCTTAGGTCATGATCTCGCGGTTCATGAGTTTGAGCCCCACATCGGGCTCTATGCTGTCAGCACGGAGCCCGCTTAGGATCCTCTGTCCCCCTCTCTCTGTCTTTCCCCTGCTTGTGCTCTCTCAAGGATAAATAAACATTTCAAAAAAAAAAAAAAAACCCAATATGATTTATGGTGAGAGCATTTTTGTTCTCCTAGGGCCCTGGGCCATGCTGTGTCAGTTTGACCTTGGGGGTTTGGGAGTCTGGAGACTGAGTAATTAACGGTAATCACTGGGGCACTCCATGCCGATGAGACTGACCCCCGATAAAAATCTCTGGATGTCAAGGCTCAGGTGAGTTTCCCTGGTTGGGAAACCTTCATACGTGTTGTCACACATCATTGCTGGTAGGATTATGTACTGTCCGTTCTACTCCACTGGGAGAGGACAACAGGCTTGCATCCTGTCTCTCCTGGACTCTATCCTATGAGCCTTTCTCCTCTGCTGATTTTAATCTGTATTCTTTCACTGTAATATACCATAACCATGAGTATAACGGCTCTTCTGAGTTCTGTGAGTCCGAATGAATCACAAACCTAAGGGTGCTCTTGAGACTCCTGACCCAGAAGGAAGTTACTTGTACAAAGAAGAATCTGACCTTAGAGCCTGTGATCTCCCACTCTACCCTAAGGCTATAATGCCAGCAAAGCCAAGCAAACCAGATGTTGCTGATTTCTCCAGTAAGAAATTTATTTTTTAATTTTTAAAAATGAAATTAAATTTCATTATTTTTTAAATTGAGGCATAATTGACATTATATTAGTTTTAGCTGTGTAACATAATGAGTTGATATTTGTGTATATTGCAAAACGATCACTACAGTCTAACATCTGTCACCATATATAGAAACTTTTCTTCTTGTGATGAGAGCTTTTAAGATTTACTCTCTTAGAACAGCTTTCAAAGATGCAATACAATACTAACTCTGGTCACCATGCTATACATTACATCTCCACGATTTATTTGTTTTATAACAGAAAGTTTATATCTTCTGATCTACTAGAGAAAGCTTTCAGCATTTCACCATTGAATATTGTGTTAACTGTAGGCTTACATTTCAGGTCTTACATTCAAGTCTTTAATCCATTTTTTGAGTAAAATTTTGTGTATGGTATAAGAGAGTGGTCCAGCTTCATTCTTTGGCATGTAACCATCCAGTTTCCACAACGCTGTTTATTGAAGAGACTGTCTCTTCCCCACTGTATATTCTTTGCTTCCTTGTCATAAATTGACCAAATATGTGTGGGTTTGATATTTTGTTTTATACAAGTACTAGGAACCAGCTGGAGGGGAGGAGCAAAACAGACTTATCTAGATGCTAATTCTAATCAAACTGTGATGGAAGAGCTACTCCAAGAGAGTCGTACAGCCTTGTAAATTATGTCCTTTTTTTTTAGTTCATTATTTTTGAAAAAGAGAGCGGGTGCAGGGGAGGGGCAGAGAGAGAGAGGGGGAGGGATCCACACTGTCAGTGTCGAGCTTAAAGCTCAAGCCCCAGGTCGGGCTCTGTGTTGTTAGTGGAGTTGGGGATTCTCTCCCTCTCTCTCTGATCCTCCCCTACTCTCTCTTTTTTCTCTCTCTCTCAAAATAAATAAATAAACATTTAAAAAAAGAAATTTTTTTATTAAAAATTGTTTTTAATGTTTTATTTATTTTCGAAAGAGAGAGAGGGAAAGAGTACCAGCAGGGGTAGGGCAGAGGGAGAGGGAGATATAGAATCCGAAGCAGGCTCCAGGCTCCGAGCTGCCAGCACAGAGCCTGATGAGGGGCCTGAACTCATAAACTGTGAGACTATGACCTGAGCCGAAGTCAGACACCCACTGGAGCCACTCAGGCGCCCCAGAAATTAATTTATTTTTTTAAAGTAAGATGATAAGCTATAGAAAATTTGGGAAGAAAACCCAACTCCCAATATGATTAGTATTAAAATAGTGGTTGTATTTCCTTCTAGTCTTTTTATAAGCATCTTTTCCTTAAATCTTACCTATATTAAAATTTTTATCTTATGCCCTTTTCATTTATTATATTGTAAGCATTTCCTCATGCTGCTGTCTCACCTTCAGGGCCCCCATCTTTTACAGTGGAATGAAGTTCCATTAAGTGAGTGGATTAGGGTTGACCTAACTAGCTCCTACTGCCTGATACTCAGGCTTCTTCCTGTAGTGTTATGCATGGTTTGAAGAGTATGTTGACGCAGTACAGCTGGTGAGAGGCTGGAGCCTTCCCTTGCCATTGCTGGCTGGCTGTTTGGCACACTTTCTGCTTTGGTCAGAAGCTCTGTTGGCCAACTTGCCTGAAGAGCACATGCATTTTCTAAGTTTATTTTTGGTTTTATTAACTACTAGATCTATGAGGCAGCACAATACTCATGTTTTAAAATTTAGGGACAACTTTTTGTTTATGTTCGAGTAGAACCAGATGGACTTTTCCATTATTTTTCTTTCAAAAAGGCAAGGAATTTGTTCCTCTGGAAGAGTGGTTGGGAAAACATGGAAAAATTAGGCATGGTCCATAAAGGCCAGGACTGGGATCAGGGGAATGAAAACAAAAATGAACTTCGAGTTTTGACAGTTCCTTCCATTTTCTTTCCTAAATCTGTGTTTTTTAACACTGGATGGCACATCAGAATCACATGAGGAAGCTTTTATAAAAACAGTGATCCCTAAGCCCTATCCCCACTGCTTCTGATCTAACTAAATCTATGCTGGTACCCAGGCACATGCAGCTGGGGTCAGGATCCACTGTCCCAAAGGCAAGGGGAAAATAACATGGAAGAATAACCAGCCTCACAGCCAGCAAAAAATTTTAAGATAAAATGACAAATATTTATGACTATACGTGAGCATCAAAAATCATAGCATATGTTGAGCAAAAGAAGTTGGACACAAAAGATTACATGTGTTAAGAATCCCATCATTTTGGTGCCCTTACATGGGAGCTTTGAGTCTTTTCATCTGGACTCTGAGCCTTGGTGCAAACTTGATGAGTACCTTTTCTTTTCTTCCTTTACTCTCATTTCAGGGGCTTTTCAAGGAATGTGGTCGAATTGGAACACTTTCATGTCGACTGCTTAGGTTGCAATCCTCTAGCTGTGGCTACTCTATGGGGAGGAAAAAGCCTGCCTTTTGGCTGAAAGTTAGTACCCTGGCGGGAATGGTAATAAGACCCAGAAGCTTGATGCCCTCTCTTTATTCCTGTCCTTATACAAAGTTGTCTGTCTTGGGCACGGGACAGCCACCTAAGTCACCAGGACGGCCACCGATCCTAAGACTCCAGTGTGAGGTTTCCTCCTCATTGGTCTAATGTAATTCCCCTCCAAATCTCTGGACTAGCCGCCTCTGGCCAGGAGACCCCCACTAGGAGCCAGCCGAAACCAGTACTCAATTGAATTAAAACCCAACTGGGGACCATTTCCCAGGGAAGCTGGCTGTAAAGCCTATATGTGTTGGAATGTCGCTTAGATCATGATAGATTTCTATCTTTACTGTTTTCTGTCAACGTCTTCTACTAACTGCTACTTACATTACAAAATTGGCTAATTCCCCCTTGTAAAACTTTTCCAGTATTTTCCTTGGGTTAAAAATGGCAGTTTCTTCTCAGCCTTTTTGACAAGGCAAACTCAGTCCATACGTCAGCACCCATCTGTAGTCTAGGATGCAATGGGGAAGCCGGGGGAGGGAGGGAGGGAGGGACCCTAGCATCCTTCCTTCAGGGGCCCTTAGTTGGCTGGTCAGTCAGTGATCATAGCAACTTTGTTCGAGGGATGCCTCAGGTCACTTTAACACCAGGAACCTCTGACACATCCTGCGTGTGGGACGCCAACTGGGAGTCGGGGGGGGGGGGGGGGTGAGGTGGTGGATCTCCGTAGTAATGGACCTTCTCTACTTCTCTCTCTAGGAAGGAGGAACATGGGAGCTCCTCTTCAGTTCTCAGGGATCCTCCCTTGAGATGCCTTTTCAATCCAGTGGAGACAATTTGCATTGCAAAATTTAGGAAAGGACTGATCTCCCATAACACTGCATGGCCTTACTAGGATCTAACCGTTAGATCTCTTCTGCAGGAAATCTGGCAAATGGATAGAGGTACCCTAGGTCCAGGCATTCACAGCTCTAAATCAGGACCCAGACGAAACGTCCTCTTACAGAATGTATTTGCCTAAATGTGTTTGGTTAGTAAACTCCCTCCTGACATACTGGATGTCTAAACAGGCCTCCTCCTGATAGAACTAAGTTGCTGGAGGAAACCCAGGCCATCCCTAATGAAGGGGACACTTGACTCTCTCTCTGTTCTGCTAATAGATGTGAGGGCCTCTCCTTCATTCATTTCCTGGGTTAATGGCTATAATTGGAACTAACTGTGGTTAGTTTACCTAGGGACGGGGACTTTAAGGAATATTCCCAAGCAGCTGCCGAAACTCCATTTGTTTCAGGGAAACAAATGTCTGCCTTCTCCTACCTGACATGGACTCCATATTTCCACTTTGGAAACAAAACAAAACAAAACAAAAAACCTGGTGCCTGCTCATCTGTCCAAGTGGACAGGCTTTAGGACCAAGTAGACCTCTCTCTCTCTCTCTCTCTCTCTCTCTCTGCCCTCTGGAATTTTATCTGCCTTCAGGCCTCTGGGTAGAACCTCACCTCTTCAGCCTTCCCCTCCCCCTCCTCCTATTTCCGCACCACCTTGGGTGCAGCCTGCACAACTGGTTCCTATACCATCATTGGTGCCTCAGGCACCATTGGCTGCTCCTCCCACCCTCTAAGTCAAGGAGTAAAGGACACCCCCTTGGACTCCCCACTTCATATTCCCCGCTGATGTTCCAGGTAAAAACTAAAGACGGGGAACAAATTGATTGACTTTTAAGTGGATGCAGGGGTAACATTTTTGGTAGTTAAACTAATTTAAGTTTGCTGGTTTGAGATAAACCTGTTTATCAGCATTAAATATAAAACTTTTTTTTTATTCTATCTGGGTTTGCTGAAGGTCAAATAAGCTCAGGTTACCTCTGCAATTTGTTAGCAAAAAGATGACTTAAAATAATGGTTAATTTTGTCTGTCTTGAGGTTTTCAGCAGTAATTGTTAAGACAGCTTTCAAAGTCTTTGGTAACCTGAAACATTAAAGTTTCGATTGTATAATGAACGGGATAGAATTCATTGGACATCTAGGTCTTTTCCAAATAAAATGGAATGCTAAAACATTAATTAGGTTTGCGCTTTGACTTCTTATTGCAGACAAACTAAGGCTATTTGGGTCTGTCGGCAAACATGCTTGTGCTTAAGTGGTTCATAAATTTGCCATCTAAAGAATTCTGGTAACAGTTCACAATCGGTTACTACTAAGTTTTCACTGGAAACTAAGGTTTCTAAGAGTTGAAATTCTGCTGAATGTAGTTTATACTAATGGAAATAAGGGAAACAACTCGGTATGTAAAAATGTAGGAAATGTGTAAGAAGAATATAAGGAATGGAAATACATTTTTGTGGAAGGTAAAAGACAGTAATTTTGTCCTAAATGAGAAGGGCTGTTTGGAGAGAAATGGTTTGGAACAAAATCTGATGGCAAAGGAAAGTTGTAGAAGGTTCGTGAAGGAAAATCTCTGGAAAGGAATTTCATGTGTGGTTAGGATGCACAAAGGTTGCAACGAATGGATTTTAAAAGTACACTGGTATAAGGTTAAAATTCTGCTTTTCTCTCTGCTCAAAACACAAAAGTTTTCTTGGATTGTTGATCTGCTCTTGATAAAAAAATAATATGCAAAATTTTTCTCTCTGGTCTGCCGGAGAAAACCAAAGCTTTGGGTTTCCTCTTTATCAAGTCTTTGATTACTTCAAGTTAAAACTTCTCAATGTGAAAGGAGCTAAGTTCTGCTAACAACTATATAACCCTATATATTTGCCTTTGGAATCTCTCAGTGCCACCTTGGTTAAATGAATAAATAAAATTTGTAATGAGCAGTAATCCTGTTTAGGTTGTGCTCTGTAACTTATCTAAGGTTTTAACAAACTTCCCAAGATTTAAATTGTAAATGAAGTTTTTTTGACCAGTTAGGCCTTTTTTTGGTATGTGAAGTTACTTGGAAGACACTGTCATTCATGGTAAACCTTAGGTTGTGTTGCACGGGTAAGTGCATGGGTAGATGCATGGGTAAATGCTCCAATATAAATGCAAATCCTGATGTTTTAATATGTTTTGGTAATAAGGTCGGCACTTGGCTATGCCGATTATTGAAATGTTATGTGTCACAAAAATAACCGAATTTCCTTGTCAATTGCATCTTTTTTTTAATTAAAAAAATTGTTTTTAACGTTTATTTATTTTTTTGAGACAGAGAGAGACAGAGCATGAACGGGGAAGGGTCAGAGAGAGAGGGAGACACAGAATCCGAAACAGGCTCCGGGCTCGAACTCAGAGACGGCGAGATCATGACCCGAGCTGAAGTCGGACATTCAACCAACTGAGCCACCCAGGCGCCCCGGTCAATTGCATCTTAATGAACTCTCATATTAGATTGTTACCAATGTCCGTTTCTGAGATTTTGTCATTTATAGTTATTTGTTCTGGAAGCATATAAGAAAACATGTTTCATTTTCAAGGAGACTTATACAAAGAACTTTTAGGACACATACAGGCATTTGACATCTTTAAGATTAATATTAAGATGGGTAAGAATTTTCAGAACTAAAAAGTTGCATTGAAACAGAAGAAGAATTAGTAACATGGGACTAAATGAACTGAAAAAGATGGTTATCGTTTTGCAGCTCTTGTTTTGAAGTATTGCCGGTTCTCTAACATTTGCTCTTCCAGATTAAGGAAACTTTCTCAAGATATCTGTGCTATACAGAAATGTCATAAAGTATTTATTTGTGTACAAAGTATTTAACTTTTCTCTCTACCTAAACCCTCTCAAATTCAAAAGCTCTCAGTGAGCATTCTTTCTTCCGTGGCCATCATACTTGTTTGCATAAGTGTGGTAGAGCCCCTCCCTAAGGAATGTGGTGAAAACCTCAAGACAAGGGAAGGCAACCTGGCTATGTGCACGTGCGCAACATTCCTCCCGACTCTCTAACATAGACCGCCCATTCAGACTGTAGGTTACCATTTGTGGGAGACAAAGGAGCAAAAGTTGTACAAAAGGCGACCCTCTCCTGCCCCCCACGGTGCTCAGGGCTCAGCCTTTTGGGTCTTAGCCCGCTGAGCCTGTGCTGGCACAAATAAAACTGCTTCCTGTAAAGAAAAGCCTTGGTGTCCCATCTCCATGTGTATGTCTCACTGCTACATAAGTTCAATGAGAATCTGTTCTCCTTGGAACCGGACACCATTGGAAATATTGGTAATTTTACCAAGGCTTTAACTGGAATGTCATATTTGAGAGACATGCATAGACTCAGTTATGACCATACAGTTAAAAGGAACTAAGGTTGACTTTATGACACATGGAGCCATAAAGCTCCTTGGCTAAGTTCCCAGCAGCCTAACCAGGTGAGTAAAGAATGTCACTTCCTGGCAGGTGCAGGAACCTCGGGATATCTTCGGCACCTTGTGAAGAGGAATTCGCCCAAATCTACAGGTGTTGCAGGCATGTCTGACAGCAAGTACTTGGCTTGGCTTCTGGCCTGGAGAGGCTACTAAAAAGTTCAATCTGGAGATTCCTTCTAAAAAGTTCCAGCAAAGTAAAATTTAAAAGATATATATGATCAATAACTGTTCTTGCTGAACTTCTGTAAATAAGTAGGCCAAGTTTGTTAAAACTGGACTTGTTCTACAAACAAATTGGTTTCCATTTGGCTGTCTTTGGAAATGAGGGTTTTTAGAGGTTTCAATAACAGGTTTCAATAACACACCTTTATGAATGTTAAATTCTAGTTCTGATCGTCTTAAATGTTGTTTGCCTAAACTAGACAACTTGAGGTAAACTTCAGAAAAATTGTCATAATACCACAGGTATGGACAATCTTCTTGCTTGTTATTCTGTGGTGATAATAACAAAACCCCAGGGGCATATGATTATCCAAACAACTGGAAAATGGGATGGATTCCCCAAAGATTGTATGAAAAGACTTTTCTCCCTGTAGACCTATCAATAGATAAAGACTATAGTCCTTTATTAAATTATTCACTTTATTAAGTTATTCACTTGAATTATCCAGGTTAATTCATAAATCTCTTAAGTGGATATGCAAACCATAGTCTCCCTAAACCTGATCTGACATTTACTAGAAACCCACCCCATCCATATAAACCCAGGAGACCTGGTAAATTGAAAGTCCAATACAGTAGGGAATTTAACTCCAAAATAAAAGGTCCCCTACGGGGTCATATCATATACTCCCACTGAAGTAAAATTAGAGGGGCACTCTTTACGGGCTCCTATATCTAAAATAAAACCCGTACCTCCTTCAGAAAACCAATGAGCAAACTAATGTGCCTTCTTGTTCTTGTAAACCCGTGGAAGACCTCAAACTTTTGCTCAAACTTCTCTTAGGATGGTTGTACCTTTCTTTTTCATTCTCCTTTCCCCAATTTATACTAACAATTCCTTCTTAAAATGGGCCATTCAAAAGGATCACAAGAGACATCTGAATTACAAATCAGAAAAACCCATCTGATTCCTGCTGCCTGTTCCCACTCCCATTGGAGGATGCTTCAAGCCTGACATCTAAAAATCTCACTGGTAGCACTGGTAAACACTGGGTTTGTAATTTGCTCTAACCATTAACCTGTATTTTTCTTGTTTCTATAAAAGTACCTTTTATTGATTGACTAATTGCTTACTAAACAAAACAGAGTCTATATGATGGTTAAACACCACCTGTTACACAGTTAAAGCCTTCAATGACTCTCAATAACATTATGCATAGAGCAGTTCTACCAAATAGAATAGTATTAGATGTCTTAACTGCTGCACAAGGTGAAACTTGTACTCTCATAAAAACAAAATGCTGTGTATACATTCCAGATGACCACAAAAATATTTCCGGATTTCTAACTGACATGAATACTTGAATTGGTGCTGGAAACAATCCCTCTCTTTCCTTTAATGATTGGTTAAACTTCTGGACTGGAGGATTTTTGTCAACTACCAAAGGACTTTTATTTGGGCTAATCTTTCTAGTTATTCTAATCATGTTTTGCTGTTTTCTGCCATGTCTCTCTGCCTGGTGCTAAGACTCCATCACTGCAATAACTTCAAGCCAACAGATGATCCTTTCTACTCAGGAAGGTTCATACACATTGTCCACCTTGGATTCAGCTGCCTCTGTCTTTTGTAACTCCCCTATACCTTCCCCAACTGAACAATATTGACCCTTATAGGTAGGGACATTTCTACACCCCTACTCAGCAGGAAGACGCTACAGAAGATGAGACCTTCCACTTTCAACAACCCTAAAGATTTAAGCGTCAAAATTTTTCAGTGGGGAGCATGGGGTAAGCTGGGGGTAAAGTACAGGCTAACAGCAACCCCCCACCCCCGCAGGTAGGACATGTATGATAGTCCTTGGACACTCCCAGCTATCCCAAAACAGAAAAGGACAAAAAACAAATAGTCTCTACCAGTTTACAACAAAAAGGCAATCCCATCAATGGCCAAAAGTCCAGGAACTCCCTCCGGTCTTAATGATAATGCTTTGCTAAAGAGATAAACAACTTTAGCTTGACAATAGCTAGGCTTCCAGTAAGTTAGCATGTGAAAGTCTCTTTGGAAACTTCCTCTTGACTTTATCTTTCCCAGACTCTATAAAAGGGTCACCTCCACACTTGCAGTAGAGAGCTCTTCCCGCCCATGGGTCCTGTCCCTGTGCTTTAATAAAATCACCTTTTTTGCATCAAAAAAAAAAAGAGGAAGAGAATATAAAATTTTATCCAAGCTATGATAGTAAAGTCATAAAACTATGTTTAAATGACAGAGACGAGGAGTAAACACAGAAAGGATTCTGGGTAAGCAATTTCTACACATATTAGATTCAGGATCAACTCACTTGTCAGGAATTGTGGCATTTTATATGCCCTAGACCTAGCACTTCATTCTTTCAACTCCCTCTAATACCAAGGCAAGATGTGGAAAGAGCCCTATATAGGTTATTCACTTTTTTAAAAGTTATTTATTTATTTAGAGAGTGAGCAGGGCAGGGCAGGAGCAGAGAGAGAGAGAGAGGAGAGAGAGAATCCCAAGCAGGCTCTGCACTCTCAGTGCAGAGTCCAAAACTGGGCTTGAACTCACAAACTGTGAGACCATGACCTGAGCTGAAATCAAGAGTCTGTCACTGAACCAACTCAGCCACCCAGGTGCCCCTAAAGAGCTTATTACACGACTGAGTTCTAGCTTTAGGTTTGTAAGCAGCATGAACTGAACCACACATACTCCCCTGACCATGGTTTCTACATTTTTCAGTATTATGATGATCAAAGCAAGGTAAGGGATACCAGTGACTCTAAAAACACTCTGCTCTACAGCAGTAAACAGTGGTTTTTAAATCATTCTCATCAATGTGATAATTACGGAGGTAACAACACAAGAGGATAAGAAATTTCAGCCTAATGGAAGGAATAGAGCAGAAGACTATAAAGCTGGTAGGAGAAACGTGGATCATGGAAAAACAATGAACAATAACTAGATATGATAATAGCTGTGTGTTAAACACTGTTCTAAGTAAGTGCTTTACATATAGTGATTCACTTAATTCTCAAAACAACTTTCTGAGGTAAGTGCTGTTATTTTACCCATTTTAAAGATGAGGGACCTCAGGCACAGAAAGTTTACATAACTCACCCAAGGTCGCACAGCTAGTTTCTGGAAGAACCAGGATTTGTTCCCAGGCAATATGGCTCCAGAGTCCATACTCTGAACTACTCTGCTACATTCCAGAGAGGAGGAGAGTGGGAGGAATCTGGTGGAATGATGAGCAGTGAATGGCAGAAAGAGAAGGAAGTTCAGAAACACATTTTTTATTGAGCACCTACTATAAAATCAGAACTATGGATAAAAAGATGAATAAGACCATGGCCCATGCCCTTGAAAAACCTACAGTCTGGTGAGGAAGACAGGTAGTAACTCACACTATTTCAAGACAAAGTGGCAAGCTCTGGAATAAGTACAGAGAGGCATGTGCAAAGGGCTAGGAGGAGGATACAAAGAATGAGTACTTCACCCAGCCCAGGCTGGTGGGGTCAAGAAAGGCTTCTTGGAGAGGTGCCCAGGTGGCTCAGTCGGTTAAGCGTCTGACTTCGGCTCAGGTCATGATCTCACGGTTCATGATTTTGAGCTCCACATCAGGCTCTGTGCTGACAGCTCAGAGCCTGGAGCCTGCTTCAGATTCTGTTGTCTCCCTATCTCTCTGCTCCTCCCCCACTCGTGCTCTGTCTCACGCTGTCTCTCAAAAATAAATAAACGTAAGAAAGAAAGAAAGAAAGAAAGAAAGAAAGAAAGAAAGAAAGAAAGGTGGGCTTCTTGGAGAAGGTGACTCCTAGTCTAAGAATTAGGATTTGAAATGAAGAGTTGAAATGGGGAGGGGGTGGTCCAGACTGAGCAAAGTATGTGAAGGGGAATAAAAGCATGAAGGCAAATGAAAAGGGTGTATTTGGGAAAAGGCATGAAATCCCTTTCCAGAACTTTTTTTTGTTTACCTCATATGGGCATCCATCTGCTTCAAAAGTTGCGCATATTCTGTACACAGTGCTTCCTTCTCTTGCTGCAACTTGGACAGCTTTTCCGACAGATCTCCGTTGCTCTTGAGATGCTGAAAAAACAAATTTTTTTAAAATGAGAACATTCTGTGCTTTCCTTTCCCTTCCCTTTCTTTCTTTCTTTCCCTTCCTTCCTTCCTTCCTTCCTTCCTTCCTTCCTTCCTTCCTTCCTTCCTTCCTTCCTTCCTTCCTTCCTTCCTATGTTTTATTTTTTTGAAAGAGAGAGAGAGAGAGAGAGCGCGAGCATGAGCAGGGGAGGGGCGGCATGAGCAGGGGAGGGGCGGAGAGAGAGGACGGAGGATATGAAGCAGGCTCTGCACTGACAGCAGAGAGCCCTGTGTGGGGCTTGAACTCACAAACTGCAAGATCATGCCCTGAGCCAGAGTCGGACACTCAACCAACTGAGCCACCCGGGCGCCCCTCCCTGGGATTTCTGAACTGGGTTATTAAAGGCCAGCAGCAGTTTTTTCTGACCTTCTCCTCACCCTTACATCTCCCTTCCAACAGTTTGTAAGCATGTGATTCCCTGTGTTAAACCCATTCTTGCTTGAAATACCTAGAGTAGTTTCTGCTTTCCCGATACACCTAAGGGGTAAAATGCTAGGCACTCATTACTAGCTACTATTAGCTATGATTAGATCACTCGGGTCTATGGAAACAGGAAAACTGAGAAAGTATGTCTATTTACTTTCTTACCTCATCCGATTTTTCTTTCTTGTTTTCCAAGTATTTTTGAAGTTGGGCCTCCTGTTGCTGAATTCTGGATTGTTGCTGAGAGCTGGTTATTTCCAGTTGATTCCCTTTATCTTGTAAGATTCTCACTTGCTTTTGTAGCTCATTTACATTCTGATCTAGGAGTTTCCTGAGGGCAATCAATGTACATTAAATCACACCGGATTTATGAAATTCTTTGACCTAAAATTGTTATACCATCACAAGGGATTTTATTAGTTCAATGAGGTCGGGTATGTGTCCATAAAATAAAGAGACCGACACAGGGGACCTCCTTTGTGAGGCTTTTCTCAATTCTCTCTCTCATTCGTCAAAAAAAAAAAAAAAACAAAAAAAACAACCCTCTGAAAAAGAAAATAACTCCCCTTATTTCACAGAAGAAGCTGTGGCAACAGAGAGTTTTAATTAACTTGCTAGGACAAGATGGAGGTGGGGCTCTAACCCTGAATCCTCTGTTATTTCTACTCATCCTCACTGCTTTACAAGTTGGAGTCCCTTGATTTTCTTGGTTCAATATAGGGTTGTAACTTACAAACACTACTGATACTAATGCACACATGTTAAGGCTGCAGGAGCTGAATCATAAATGAGCCTGTGTTTGATGAGGAAATTCACCCTTTTTCAAAAGGGCCAAAAGCACTTAACTCCTTCAGAGGGAATCTCATCAGACTATAGTTGTGGAAGATTTCCGACAAGGCTCTTTGGATCTAGGAGATTACCCAGAAGAATATGATGAGGATGCTGAGGTAGCACTTACATGCTGGGTCATTAAAGTACTGAGACTGGACAAGCGCTCCCTTTTTCTAACTTCAGTTTTCTGAAAAAAACGATGGTTTACTGGCAAAGATTGATATTTGAGACGTGGGACTCCTCACTCTCAACCTCCAGCACTTCAAGCTCCTGTCATGGTTCCCGATATTAAGTGCAGGCTTACAGGCTCTCTAAGCTGAACTTCTCCCATTCACATCCACCCCTGCACCAGCACCACCCCCTTCACCTGTTTCATCATTATAAACCTGAGCAATTCCCAGCTATTACTGTCTACTTCTTTTTGGTTCCATTCTTTCTTTATTATTCTTTTTCTTTAATTTTATTTTTTATTTTTTAAAATTTACATCCAAATGAGTTAGCATATAGTGCAACAATGATTTCAGGAGTAGATTCCTTAGTGCCCCTTACCCATTTAGCCCATCCCGCCTCCCACAATCCCTCCAGTAACCCTCAGTTTGTTCTCCATATTTATGAGTCTCTTCTGTTTTGTCCCCCTCCCTGTTATATTATTTTTGTTTTCCTTCCCTTATGTTCATCTGTTTTGTCTCTTAAAGACCTCATATGAGTGAAGTCATATGATTTTTGTCTTTCTCTGACTGACTGATTTCACTTAGCATAATACCCTCCAGTTCCATCCACGTGGTTGCAATGGCAAGATTTCATTCTTTTTGATTGCCGAGTAATACTCCATTGTGTGTGTGTGTGTGTGTGTGTGTGTGTGTGTGTGTGTGTATACATATACATATATATACATTTTCTTTATCCATTCATCCATTGATGGACATTTGGGCTCTTTCCATACTTTGGCTATTGTTGATAGTGCTGCTATAAACATAGGGGTGCATGTGTCCCTTCAAAACAGCACACCTGTATCCCGTGGATAAATGCCTAGTAGTGCAATTGCTGGGTCGTAGGGTAGTTCTATTTTGAGTGTTTTGAGGAACCTCCATACTGTTTTCCAGAGTGGCTGCACCAGCTTGCATTCCCATTTTTGGTTCCATTCTGAATTTCTGATCAAGGGGCCAGACTAAGAGAAAAGCTTTGGGGCTGAAAGGGAAATTTTAAACTGCTAGAATTAAAGAAAGTTGAGTTACCTCAATAGAATTTAGGAGTTGGAAAACGGCATTGAAATATAGGAAGTCAACATTTAAAGAGCAACTCATAAATATGTTAGAAATTAACTCCTATATTACATATAGCTTGAACAAAGACTAACAAATAAGCCAGCTATGCCAATGAATGAAATTAAGAAAGCTCTCTGCTCCTCCCCACTTGACAGATGGCCACATTTCCTGGTACAGTGCCAGCTGCATCCCCCAGATATGGTGGTGATGGTTAGAGTAAACAAATGTGGCCCTACCCTATTGTGCACCTGGTCACCAGGGCTGCTTTTAACTATGGCAAAGTGGATACTGTCAGCATCAATGCCCCTTCATTGACCTCAACTACATGGTCTACATGTTTCACTATGATTCCACCCATGGCAAATTTCATGGTGCAATCAAGGCTGAGAATGGGAAACTTGTCATCAGTGGAAAGCCCATCACCATCTTCTTTTTTAAAAAAATCTTAATGTTTATTTTATTTTTGAGAGATAGAGGGAGAGAGAGAGAGAGACAGAGCATGAGTGGGAGAGGGGCAGAGAGAGAGAGAGAGAGAGAGGGAAACATAAAATCCAAAGCAGGCTCCAGGCTCTGAGCTATCAGCGCAGAGCCTGATGTGGGGCTCAAACCCACAAACTGTGAGATCAAGTCCTGAGCTGAAGTTGGACATTTAACTGACTGAGCCACCCAGGCATCCGCAATCTCCATCATCTAGGAGCAAGATCCCGCCAACATCAAATAGGGTGATGTTGGTGCTGAGTATGTTGTGGAGTCCACTGGGGTCTTCACCACCCTGGAGAAGGCTGGGGCTCACTTGAAGGGTGGGGTCAAGAGTGTCATCATCTCTGCCCCTTCTCCTGATGACCCCATGTTTGTGATGGGCATGAACCATGAGAAAATCGACAATTCCCTCAAGATTGTCAGCAATGCCTCCTCCACCACAAATCACTTGGCCTTTCTGGCCAAGGTCATCCATGACGACTTTAGGCATTGTTGAGGGACTTATGATCATAGTCCATGCCATCACTGCCCTTTGGAAGACCACGGGCAGCCCCTCTGGGAAGCTGTGGTGTGATGGCCGTGGGCTGCCCAGAACATCATCCCTACTTCTACTGGTGCCACCAAGGCTGTAGGCAATGTCATCCCAGCTGAGTGAAAGCTCACTGGCATGGCCTTCTGTGTCCCTACCCATAATGCATCAGTTGTGGATCTGACCTGCCACCTGGAGAAAGCTGCCAAATATGACAATATCAAGTAGGTGGTGAAGCAGGTATTGGAGGGTCCCCTCAAGGGCATTCAGGGCTACACTGAGGACCAGGTTGTCTCCTGCAACTTTAACAGTGACACCCACTCTTCCATCTTCGATGCTGGGGCTGGCATTGCTCTTAGTGACGAATTTGTCAAGCTCATTTCCTGGTATGACAATGAATTTGGCTACACCAACTGGGTGGCAGACCTTAGGGTCCACATGGCCTCCAAGGAGTAAGAGCCTCCTGGACCACCAGTCCCAGCGAGAGCAAGAGGAAGGACTGTTGGGGAGTCATTGCCCCAATGCATCCCTTAACACACTGAGAATCATTTGACCTCCACAGTTTCTATCCTAGACCTCCTGAAGAAGGGGAGGGACTTGGGGAACCCTACCTTGTCATTACCATCAATAACATATACTATACCCAGCCAAGAAAGGAAAAAGAAATTAAGAAATCAGTGGATTGATAAAACTCTCTGTCTCCCCAATAGCCTTAACCTCTCTTTCAATCTATCCCTTATATAGCAATCAGAGTGGTCCTTCTAAACCAATCTCATCATATCATGTAGTCCGAACACTTCAATATGGCTTGTGAGCTAGCTTACCCTTCTAGCCTCTTTCTCTTGCCCTCCCTCTACCCCCAAGCATTTTGCTCCAGGCAAAATGAACTTTTTTTCACTTCCTGAAATAAGTCATCTTCTACACTTATTCCTTCCTTACAACTCCTTTTCCTTATCTTCCTCTTCCAGACCTTCCTTTCCTTAATATTCTCTTTTAGCCATCCATCCCAAATACCTCTCACTCAGCTTGAATAGCTTTCTTTGAGGAAGGCTTTCTTGAGTTCCCCAGACCAGACGAGGTGTCTCTGCTATGCACTATCACAGCATCCTAAGCCTCCCTTTGTATAACACTTATCATCAAGTCTATGTACAAGGATATTTGTTACATCATTATTTGTAACAGCAAAAATATCTAAAAAGCATTTCACATAAATTATAATATATGT
The DNA here is from genome assembly GCF_027475565.1 of Acinonyx jubatus. Taxonomy (NCBI): domain Eukaryota; kingdom Metazoa; phylum Chordata; class Mammalia; order Carnivora; family Felidae; genus Acinonyx; species Acinonyx jubatus. The sequence continues at coordinate 32,845,025 of NC_069381.1, read as the reverse complement.
GTTACAGAATGCCACACAACTGTTTAAAATAATATTATGGAACTAAAAATCGATAACAGAAAGATAGCTGGAAAATCCTCAAATATTTGGAGATCAAACAACATACTTATAAATAATACATGTCAAAGAAGTCTTGAGAGAAGTTTTAAAAATATTATGAATTATATATATTTTACATGAAAATGAAAATACAACTTACAAAATTTGTGAGAGGAAACAAAAGCTGTGCATAGAGGGAAACTTAACAGCATTAAATGCAAATATTATAAAAGAAAAGATCAAAAATCAATAATTTAAGCTTCCATGTTAGGAAACTAGAGAAAGAAGATCAATATAATCCTGAAGAAAGCAGAAGAAAAGAAGTAACAAAAATCAGAGCAGAAAGTAGTGAAATTGAACACAGGAAAACAATAGAGAAATATAATGAAACTGGTTCTTTGAAAAGATCAATGAAATTGACAAACCGCTAGCCAGGCTAATCAAGAAACAAAGAAGGCACAATTTACTAATGTCAGAAATGAAAGAGGAACCATCACAACTGATCCTATGGACATTAAAAGGACAATAAAGGAATATTTTGAACAATTCTATGCCTACACATTTTTTTTAAATTTTTATTATTTTTTTTAATTTTTTTTTTCCAACGTTTTATTTATTTTTGGGACAGAGAGAGACAGAGCATGAACAGGGGAGGGGCAGAGAGAGAGGGAGACACAGAATCGGAAACAGGCTCCAGGCTCTGAGCCATCAGCCCAGAGCCCGACGTGGGGCTCGAACCCACGGACCGCGAGATCGTGACCTGGCCGAAGTCGGACGCTTAACCGACTGCGCCACCCAGGCGCCCCTAAAAGTTTTGTTTTAATGTTTTTATTTATTTTTGAGACAGAGAGAAACAGAGCATGAGCAGGGGAGGGGCAGAGAAAGAGGGAGACAAAGAATCCCAAGCAGGCTCCCGGCTCTGAGCTGTCAGCACAGAGCCTGATGCGGGACTGGAACTCACAAACCGCGAGCAGAAACTCACATGACCTGAGCTGAAGTCTGACACTTAACTGAGTGAGCCACCCAGGCACCCCTGTATGCCTACACATCTGATAACTTGTCTGACATGGACTGATTCATTGAAAGACACAATCTAACAGCTCTTAAGGAGAAATAGATATTCTGAATAGGCCTATACCTATTAAAGAAATTAAATCAATATTTAATAACTTTCCAAAAATAGAGCAGTAAGCCCAGGTGATTTCACTGGTGAATTCAACCAAACATTTATTTCTATTTATTTACTAAAATTTTTTTTTAACATTTATTCAGTTTTTGAGAGACAGAGAGAGACAGAGCATAAATGGGGGAGGGGCACAGAGGGAGGGAGACACAGAATCCGAAGCAGGCCCCGGGCTCTGAACTGACAGCGTAGAGCCTGATGCGGGTTCAAAGTCACAGACCGCGAGGTCATGACCAGAGCTGAAGTCGGATGCTTAACCAACGGAGCCGCCCAGGTGCCCCATCAACCAAACGTTTAAAGAAGAAACAATATTGGGGCACTTGGGTGGCTCCATCTGTTAAGCTCCTGACTCTTGATTTTGGCCCAGGTGATGATCTTACAGTTTGTGATATTGAGCCCCACGTCAGGCTCCGCTCTGACAGTGTGGAGCCTGCTTGAGATTCTCTCTCTCCTTCTCTCTCTGGCCCCCATCCCTGCTCACACTTGCACTTTCTTGCTCTCAAAAAATAAATAAGTAAACATTTTTAAAAAGGAGGAGGAGGAGGAGGAGGAGGAGGAGGAGGAGGAGGAGGAGGAGGAAAAGGAAAGATAGCAATTCTTTACAATCTCTTCCAGAAAAAGCAAAGAAGAGGGGACACTTACTCAATTCTATGACACCAGCATCACCCTAATACCAAAACCAGATCTAGACCTTACAGGAAACAAAAGCTGTGGACCAGTGTCTTCCATGAACATGTCCAAGGTCCTTTATGTGGCTTGTTAGGTCCAGCAGGACCCAGGTCAAGCTTACCTTTCTAGCCTCCTTTTCTCGATACTTCCCTCATCCCCAAACATTTTGTTCTGGCAAAAATGAACATTTCTCACTTTACTGAAGATGATGATGGCAATAGTAACAAAAATAACATAAAATATTGCAAGAATAATAACAGCACCTTTTTAGTAGTGGCTGGTAATGTGTCAGCTTGGCTAGGCATGACCTCCATGTATGTTTCTGATTAGAGTGGGCTACAAGACGTACAGTTTACTGGTGCAGGGGATGGAGGGCGGAAGTGAAGCAGTTTGGATTTTACACTTGGAAAGTCGGACCAAGTGCTTTTGTAGCTCATCCCCATCACCAGGTATCTGCTGCTCACCTCCGCATGAGGCAACAGCCAGGCCTGCAACTTCTCCACCTTCCCTCGGGTCCCCCTTCACCTTCCCCAGCTCCTGGGCCAGGTGTCCGTTTAGGTCCTTGATGAGGGGGCCATCTTCTCCTGCAGGACGCCTACTTTATCAGGTTTGGAGGTAGGGAAAACTGACATGGGTTCATCCTGTGCTCATAGGTTTAGCTTGACATTGCTCTCCCTCCTGTGGTACCCATCTTCACTTCCTGAGTGGACTTCAAACTCCAGCATAAGACGGATGAAGACAGCCTAACAGGCTGTGTAGCCAGCCCTGCTCACAACTGCATGAGAGACCAAACCCCTGGGGCGCCGGGGTGGCTCAGTCAGTTGAGCTTCTGACTCTTGATTTCTGAGCAGGTCATGATCCCAGGGTTGTGGGATCAAGGCCCCCATAGGGCTCTGTGCTGAATGTGGAAACTGCATGAGATCCTCTCTTTCTCTCTTTGCCCCTCTCCCCAGCTCGTGTGTGCTCTCTCTCTTAAAAAAAAAAAAGAGCAAATCCCCATACCAAATCTCTTACTAAACATATATTTCTCCTACTAGTTCTATTCTGATTGAACCTGGACTGATGTAAGTGCTTATTATGTGCCATATACTCATAATATAAGCCAACCAATCACTTATAACTCATGCAATCCGCACAATGATCTTATGAAGTTGGTACAGACAGGCACTGAAAAGATAAACTTATCTAAGATTTTGTAACTCTTAAGTGGCTAAAAGGTTGCCCATGTAATATTGTTAGGTGAAAAAGGCAAATTCCAAAGCAATATAATTTAAATGGCTCAACTTCTGTTAACAAAATAAGAACAACAAAAAATATATGCATATGCATAGAAAAAATCTGATCACTTGAAGTGGTTACTGCCAAAGAACAGAAATCTGAAGGATTTATGCTTTTTATTTTATATAGCTCTTTAATAATTTAAATTTCATATAAGTAGTTATAATTACAATTGTACTTGCTAGAATTTATTCCAAGGAAGTAGTAAAGGATGTGCACAAAAATTTGACTACAAGGATAAAATATCATATCGTTGTTTATTATAGCAAGAAACTGGGGAAAATGTAAATATCCAGCAATAACGGATTAAATTCATTATGATACATTGTGAAAATAATGTTCTAGAAGATTTAAAAGAAGATAAACAGAACAGTGAAAAAAGTAGGTTATAATCTAAGTATCTAAATTGGAGTTGCTTTCCTCCAGGTTTTGAAACAATGTATACTATATTATTCGTTTTGTAGAGAAGAATTTCCCTACCCTACAGTATTCCATTTTCTTATAGCTAGCTTAAATATTACTTCAACATATTTCATCTCAGCCAGGCTTCACAGAAGATGCATAGAGCTGGTATTACTAATCCCACTTTAGACACAAAAAACCTAGTGTCAGGAAAGTTAAATAGCCTTTTTCCTTGTTCAATTCTTGAATTACATCTTTTGTCCCTTTTTAAAAAATGTTTTTCTTTGAGTTATTTTTTAATTGTGTTATTTTACTTATAGTTGACATACAATATTACATGAGTTTTAGGTGTACAACATAGCAACATAGTGATTCAACAAGTTTATACATTATGCTGTTCTCACCAAAAGTGTAGCTACAGTCTGTCATCATACAATGCGATCACAACACCATTGACTATATTCCTTATGCTGCTTTATTCCTATGATTTATCCATCCCATAACTGGAAGCCTTTATCTCCCACGCCCCTTCACCCATTTTGCCCATGTCCCTACCCCCTTTCCCTCTGGCAATCCTCAATTTGTTCTCTGTATTTATAGGTCCAATTTTGCTTTTTGTTTGTTCATTTGTTTTTTTTTAGATTTCACATATGAGTGAAGTTATATGGTATTTCTCTTTCTCAGTCTGATTTATTTCACTTAGCATAATACACTCCAGGTCCATCCAATTTGTTGCAAATGGCATGATCGGATCCTTTTTTATGACTGCATAATATTCCATTATGTATGGTACACACACACATCACATCACATCCTCCTTATCCATTTGTCTACTAGTGGGCATGCAGATTGCTTCCATATCTTGGCTATTATAAATAATGCTGCAATAAACATAGGAATGTGTGTATCGTTTCAAATTAATGTTTTTTCATTTTCTTTGGGTAAATATCCAGTAGTAGAATTATTGGATCATATGATAGTTTTATTTTTAATTGTTTGAGGAACCTCCATACTATCTTCCACAGTGGCGGCACCAATTTACATTCCTACCAACAGCGTATGAGGGTTCCTTCATATAGTGTTTCTTTAAAAACTTCATAGAGTTGTTTTGCAATCTATTATTCATAATCCCAGCTTCTGGAGTTCTTGGGGGTTACAACTCTGGTGTTTGTTGTTTCTACCGACTATCATTTATGGTAGCCAGCTTCCTTGTGTTATTTGCTGATTTTTCATTGTAAGCTTACATTTGACTAAACTTAATATATGGGAATCTTTAGGGGCACCGGGTGGCTTAGTTGGTTAAGTGTCCAACTTCGGCTCAGGTCAGGATCTCACCGTCCGTGGGTTCGAGCCCCACGTCGGGCTCTGTGCTGACAGCTCAGAGCCTGGAGCCTGCTTCAGATTCTGTGTCTCCCTCTCTCTCTGACCCTCCCCCGTTCATGCTCTGTCTCTCTCTGTCTCAAAAATAAATAAACATTAAAAAAAATTTAAAAAAATATGGGAATCTTTAATATCAAAATTGGGGTTGTTTTCCTCCAGAGATAATTTGGGAAAGCCAGGGGGCTGCCTGTTTGGGAACACTTCAGCTCCTTCAAGCTTCCTAGCTTTAATATTAGAATCTCTAGTTCACCTCTTCCCCCTTGGGGCAAACTTCCTCAGCTCCTTCTCTCAAACCTGGGGCTGATATTATTATTTGCCCCCTGACTTAGAAGCTTGTTTGCCCCATTCATCATTTTTGTTGTAGCCTATTGTATGTTTGCTCTTAGCACTTTCTCTTGCTTTATTGTGGGCAACACTTAAAAGGTTTACTTACTATAGTTTATTCAGGATCTAGGTGTATTACAACAGGATGGTCTGCCATCCTGTTAGCTGTAGCAGTGAGACAAGTATTTTTCTACTGTACTTCCCTGAGTGAGCTCATTATTCATTCATACGTTCATTCATTTACTTACTTACACATTATTCATTCACTAAGTATTTACTGAGTACCTTTTAGTGCCAGGGCTGATGTTAGAGCTTTTAGCTAAAGCTGAAAATAAATTTCTGAGCTTCATTATATATGTGAATGTCTGCATGTCTTTTCAGTGGCTAAAACCATATTTTTCTTAAAACATATGTGGTTCACTCTTCAGTGCCATAGAAATAAGAAGCATCGGTTACTGAAGTTTAGGGCATCCAGGAAGATCATTTAAGTAAGAATTCTAATAGTAATCATAATAATTTTAGAAAAAAATGAAAGCTCCTATTTGGTGACAGATTACTGATGATTAAGAGGTCTGTAAAGTACTTGGAATTTCTTTCAAGGAAATCAGGTGATAAATACAAAAATCAATTTCCTTTAGTTTGCAGTTTATGCCAATCATGTGAGAGTTGGAAAAGCAAAGCCCAGAGTATCATATTTCATAGGTAATCTAGTCAGTCATTCAAGAAAATTTACTCGTGCACCCCGTGCACCCGGCTCAGAGCAACGAGAAATAAACCCTGCCCTTAAGAATCTGACACTCTTTTGTGAAAGGCAAACAGGAAAAACAATTCGAATACAGTGTAACGAGTGCTATATACAAGAAGTTATGTAATGTAGTTCACTGCAGTGGGAACACAGAGGAAATACATCGTAAACTGACATTCCTGCTAAACTCAATCAGGTTGGCCCATGGGAAACTGACATCTTTGCTCCTCTTACCTCTTCTGTTGTTCCTCCTGATATAGTTGCTTTGTCTTAGCTTCATTTTCTAGTGCTTCCTTTATCCTTTCCTCCAGTTGCTTCTTTCCCGAAATACAAGTGTCTGTGAGACAGACTTTATGAGCATGTTCTAATTTCTGCTGCAGATCCAAAATCTTGAAGGAAAAATTTCACAAATAAAACATTAAGCATGACCTTTTTTTTCCAATCAGGGAAATGCTGGATGAGTAACTAGCAAACATAGTGCCAGCAAACAAATCTGATCTAAAGCAGAGAATGTGGCTAGATTTAATTTTAAAATAAGTTACCTAAGTTTTACACTACATGATACATTCGTGTAGTTTAATGTATGTTTGGGTAAACGAAGCCATGCAGTGAAAACTCCTTCCCATCTTTATCCTGTCTTCCTGCCACTTTTCCTCCACTAAATACACAATTACTGGTATTCGTTTCTTACGTACCCTTCCAGGGATTTATTTATGCCTATATAAATAAATACTATTATACAGTTCTCCTTCATATACATATTTTTTACACAAATGATGGCATACCATATATACTTATGCAGCTTGCTTTTTGTAAATAAAAATACACTTGGTGATTTTTCCATATTATATGTTTACGTAGAATCGCCCTCTCTTTTACAGCTGCATATATAAGGATATATTATAACTTATTTAAGTAGACCCCTACTGATGGACAATTAAATTGATTCCAATCTTTTGCTATTACCAACAAATCTCTAGAATACATTACGAGATGTGGGTTTGCTAGGGCAAAGATTACTATTATTTGTTTGTTTAATAGATAATGCCAAGCTGGCTCCATAGGTATCAGGCCAATTTACACTTCCAACAGCAATGTAGGAGTGTGTCTAGTTTCTCCACAGTGTGACTAGATTCAGGATAAGATCTTAAAACGAAGTAGGAGTCTCTTACAAATCGAGTTCCTGTTAGCATATCACCTCGCACCAGTAATATGCTCTTTGATGCACTGGTAGGACTAACAATAAGATTTATGAATTTGAAAGAGAGATGTATAATTTTATTTTAGAATTTACATGTTAGATTAAAAGCTTCATTAAAACTTTTTTTTATTAGATAAGTATCCTTTTAATTTGTTTACATATTTTTATGAACCTTTGTGTCACCCTAAGTTGTGACTGGTACATAGTAGATGCTCAATAAATATCTGCTGAATGAGTAGTTCTTAGCAGAATAGCTATTGTCTCCTGAATGTATTCCTGATCTAAAAATGCATTCTTTATGAGGATTTGGCACCACAGTCCCCACAAACACTCGTGAACGCCAGTGCACGGCAGCCCCCTTTTTAAGAGCAGGGATTTGTGCACCAGCCCTAGGTCCTGGCAGAGCCCACAAACTATAGGAGAGGTGAAGATGCAGAAATGCAGAATGATTCGAGGGCAATGGCAGTGGGCGGCCAGTCATCCACGGCCAGTTCAAGTTCCTTTGAGCTGCCCCTGTTTAGTCCTACAAAGGGAAAATGCTTCCTTAAAGATATTCACTCTTAATTCCACAGAGGCAAATATCACCACCCCATTGGCTTCTCTATCAGGGACATATGCAGACTTTTGAACCTGTCACCCAGTTGAGAAAAGAACATTTCCAATACTTTTAAAGTCTACTCTGGGACCTTGTCAATTATCCCCCTTCCCTCCTCACTTGAGAAAACCAATTATCTTGAGTTTTGGGTTAATCATTTCCTTGCTTTTTCTTTAATATATAATCTGTGTAACATGGCTTTTCCTTTACATAATTTTGACCTCTGAATCAATGAAATCATACCGTGTTTTTGGTGATTTTTTTAAATGTTTATTTATTTATTTATTTAGAGAGAATACGAGCAAGAGAGGGGCAGAGAGGGAATCCGAAACAGGCTCCACACTGCCAGTGCAGAGACCGATATGGGGCTTGAACTCACAAACTGTGAGATAATGACCTCAGCCAAAATCAAGAGTCGGACACTTAACCAGCCGAGCCACCCAGGTGCCCCTGATTTTTTTATTCAATATATATTGAACTACAGCATGTACCTGTAATTCATTTATTTTCACTGTTGTATGCTATTGTGTAAATATACAGTTTATTTGTTTGATATTATGTCAGGGGACGTTTGGGTTGCTTCCAATTTTCTGCTATTTGGAACAATATTTCTACAAAAATGATTGTATTCCTGTCTCCTGATACCTCTGTGCAGTATAATACTTTTTCTAGTATTTATGCCCAGTAGTAGAAGCATTGGGTTGTATGATACACATGTCTTTAACCTAACTAGATGCAAATGCCAATTGCTTTCCAAAGTGTTTATGCTAATTTACTCTTCCAACTGCAGTCAATATATGAGTCCCTGTTGCACAAAATCCTCACCAGTATTTAGTACTGTCTAAATTTAGAGTTTTTTACTAATCTGTATCAGTTTTACCAACTACTTCTTGTTTTTAAGTTTATTTATTTTGAAAGAGGGAGAGCATGAGCATGAGCAGGGGAGGGTCATGAGAGAGGGAGAGAGAGAGAATCCCAAGCAGGCTCTGCATTGTCAGCACAGAGCCTGATCTGGGGCTGACTTCTATGAACTGTGAAATCATGACCTGAGCCAAGATCAAGAGTCAGATGCTTAACTGAGCCACCCTGACGCCCCAGCCAACTACTTTTTTAATGGAGTACTAACATACATAAAGTGCACATATCTTGAAGCATACTGAATGAAGTTACTTATATAACCACTTCCCATGCTAAGATAAAGAATGCTCCCAGCACCATGGAAGAAAGAGTCCCTCTCATCCTCTCCCAGTTAATAACCCTCATAAAGACAACCAACATCCTCTGACCGTAGCTTAGTTTTGTCATTCTTTTTTTTTTGTAAATAATTTATTTATTTTTTAATTTACATCCAAGTTAGTTAGCATATATAATGCAACGATTTCAGGAGTAGATTCCTTAATCCCCTACCTATTTAGCCCATTGCCCGCCCCCCCAACCCCTCCAGCAATCCTTTGTTTGTTCTCTATGTTTGAGGCTCTTATGTTTTGTCCCCCTCCCTGTTTTTATATTATTTTTGCTTCCCTTCCCTTATGTTCATCTGTTTAGTTTTGTCTCTTCTTGAACCTCTTATAAATGAAATTACATAGTATGAAGTCTTTTGTTCTGGTTTCTTTAGCTCAAAATTAGGCTTTTGAGCATAATAAAGATGGCTGTCATCTGCTTTTTGATGTTTGTTTCATATTTATACTGTTGGATTACATTATTTATTTATTTATTTAAGGATTTATTTTTTACGTGAGATTTGACTGAAACCCACAGATCAAAATGTGCAACTGTTGCGTACTACTGCCACCTGGTGTTAGCGAATCTAAAATGCAGGGGCATTATTTCAAAATGGTTCATTTCACAACACGAATCCACCCCCAAATTGTAAAATAAAAACCATAGAGAGAGACAATCCAAAGGAGAGGAGAATAAGTCTTTTACAAGTTGAAAGTATAAAACAAAAGTCATATGGTTTCAGTCAGTTACTTTAAGTTCATGCTATAGCTTTACAGACCCTTACCTTTTCAAGTTCATGCAGTTTAAAGAAACATGCGATTTACTGGAACTGCAGGAGCAGGTGAAGTCAAAAGAGAGGAAAGCATGGAAGAGCACAGAAAAACCCTGGAATTCTATGAAGTGTGCATCATATCTACTTCCTAAATCCTTAGGGAAACAGGATTTTAGTACTGGTATCCAGCGTATGGTACTTACTAAGCATGAGGATAATTACCTTTTCCTCTGCATCAGCGACTTTTGATTTCTCTTGAGCCAGCTTTTCCTTCAGGTTGTCCTGTGATTTAATGCTCTGATCCTGTTTAAGTACCTCCAGCTCCAGTTCCCTGATTTTCTGCTGACCGTGCTTCCATTCTGCCGTGAGTGAAGAGCACATCTTTGTACCATCTAATAACTTCTGCTGGGCCTGCTTTAGTTCAATTTTGATCTAGAGGAGGGGAATAAACAAGAGTGATAGAAATAAGCGTGGAAAGAACATGAACATGAGCCAGAATAAGCACTTTTCCAAGCAGTGCAGTCCCCTAAGAGCTGACAAATAACCAATGTCACATGGATGATTAACTCCCCGGAACTGTCTTGTGTCAGTAAGGTTTGCCAGATGGCCGCTGGACAGAGGAATTTTCCTAATGTTTCTACACATGCATGGTCTAAACATTTTCCATCCTTTTTAAAAAATCTGCAAGCTGGCTTTCATTCCCACTCCTCCATGAAACTATTTATGCTGGGGCACTACTGATGTCCCCACTGCCAAAATGAATCCAGTGGACAACTGACCTCTTAGGTAGCATTCACTCCCTCTGTCTCAGAAAATTATCATGGAGTCTGTGATACCAAACTCTCCTGGTTTGCTTGCATCTCTTTGCAGTTCCTTCCCGGTCTCTTGTGTAGACTCTTCTAATGCTGCCCAGCTTCTAAATATCACTGGACTCTCCCAGGCTTTGAGAGTTGATCATTCCTTCCCTAGTTCACTGTCACAATTTGAAATACCATCTTTGTGCCTGGAACTGCCAAAATAAAACTCCCTGATTCTGTCCATATCAAAAATGATTTTTCTCTCTCAGTCTTCCCGATTTCAATAAATGATGCCTCCATCCAAGGTTTTGTTCAGGCCAGCAGTCTCAAAGTAATCCTGAGTCTTCCTTTCCCATCCTGAGCCCCTTCGGCACTTGCTGTCCTGCTCCCTCCACAACACGTCTTGCATCGGCCCATCAGTGTCTACCACCCTCGTCTCCAACATCATGGTCTCCAGCCTTGGTTGTTGCAATAACGACATGGTTCTGCCACTTCCATTTTTACGCCCTTCTAATCTGTTCTCTACAATGCAGCCAAAGTGTTCTTTTAAATTTTTTTTTTTTAACGTTTATTTATTTTTGAGACGGAGAGAGGGAGGGGGAGGATCAGAGAGAGAGGGAGACACAGAATCTGAAACAGGCTCCAGGCTCTGAGCAGTCAGCACAGAGCCCGACGCGGGGCTCGAACTCACGGACCGCGAGATCATGACCCCAGCCGAAGTCAGACGCTTAACCGACTGAGCCACCCAGGCGCCCTCAAAGTGTTCTTTTAAAAACATAGATTGAACTATTCACTCCACTGCTTAAATCTTTCAGGCTTCCTGAAACTCTGGAAACAAATCCCAGCAGCTTGCCTGGCCTTCTACGGTCTGGTCTTTGCCAACCTCTTTTAAATCACAGGTTATTTAGCATCATGAAAATGAAAAGGGCCATCTCTATTTTTAAAAGTTGATGACTAACTTTAATAAAAATTTTGAAAATTTAAATGAAAAAAATTTCTATAAAAATAAAATATACCAAATTTCTATAAAAATAAAATATACCAAAATAAAACATACACATATACCAAATAAAACATACTTTGGTATATGTGTGACTTCTTATAACCATTAAGAAACTGAATCAGTAATTGAAAATCTTCCCAAAATAAAACTCTAGAATCAGAAGGATTCAGAAATGAGGTCTTATAATTATTAAAGAAGAAATAGTTGTAATTTACTCCTTTTTTTTTTCTTTACGGTTTATTTATTTTTGAGAGAGAGCATGCACAAGTTGGGGAGGAGAGAGAAAGAGAGGGAGAGAGAATCCCAAGCAGGCTCTGCTCTGTCAGCACAGAGCCCAACATGGGACTCGATCTGACAACCGTGAAATCACGATCTGAACCAAAATCATGACCTGAACAGAAATCAAGAGTCAGATGCTCAACCAGCTGAGCCACCCAGGTGCCTCAGGTGCCCCAACTGTAATTCACTCTTACAAACTCTTCCAGAGAACACAAAATGAAGGTATGTTACCTGTCTCATGTTAAGGGGCTAGGGTAACCTTTATGCTAAAGTTTGATGTGAATGTTATAAGGAAGAAAAATGACAAGCTAGTCTCATTTGCGAACTAAGATGCAAAAATTCCAAAGAAATACTAACAAGCTAACACCAGCGATGTAGAAAAAGGATAATAATTTAGGATGAAGATGGGTTTATCCTAGGAATGCAGAGTTGAGTTAGCATTAGAAAATCAGTCAATGTAATTCACTGTATTAACAGATATAAAAATCTTATCTTCTCAAAAAATGATGCAGAAAAGAATTTGATGAAATTCAACATGTACTCATCCAAAAACATTGAATGAACACTATAAAAGAATTTTATTTAAAAACAATTTTTAATGCTTATTTATTTTTGAGAGAGAGAGAGACAGAGAGAGACAGAGAGACAGAGTGAGAGCCGGGGAGGGGCAGAGAGAGAGGGAGACACAGAATCTGAAGCAGGCTCCAGGCTCTGGGCTGGCAGCACAGAGCCCGACATGGGGCTCGAACTCACGAACCGTGAGATCATGACTTGAGCAGAAGTTAGATGCTTAGCCAACTGAGCCACCCAGGTGCCCCAAGAATTTTCTTAATGTGATTAAAAAATGTCTATTAAAAAAACCCTACAAGGCATATTAACTGATATTTTAGAACTTTTTCTTTGAGACTGGGAATGAGAAAATGTTACCCACTATCATCGGTTCTATTTGGCACTGTACTAGCCACTGCTTAGGCAAGAAAAAAGAATGAAAGGTATAACATGTGGAAGGAAAGAAAGAAAATTATATTTATTCCTAGATGATATGATTGCTTGTGTATACAATACAAAATAATATAAGCATCAATTGTAAGAAGTAATTTAAAAGTATGGCAAGGTTTTTATTAAAAAAAATTCACTGCATTTTTATGTATTAGCAATAGTTAGAAAATGAAACTTTAAAAAGTTACCATTTACAATAGTATGGAAAACATCAGCACCTAGGAATGTGTCTAACATAAAAGATGTATAAGGTCTCCACAAAGAAAATTAGGATATTGGGAAAAATTAAAGAAGACCTGAATATAATACACACATATTTCATGGAGGATTCAATATTGTAAAGATTTAAACTCTGCCCAAATTTATCTACAGATTTAGTGTATAAATTCAGTGTATAAATCCCCAAAGGTTATGTGTTAGTATATGTATGTTGTGTGTGAGTACATGTGGGTTTGTGCGTGTAACTTGACAAACTGATGACAAAATTTATATAAAATTTCAAATGGCCAAGAATATCCAGGCATCCTAGAACAAGAACAACAAAATGAAAAGCTGTGCTCTATCAAATATTGAGGTCTGCATAATGCTAAATTAAGATAGCATGCTATCGGCACAAGAATAGACAGAACAATGGAACAAAAGAGAGAGCTCAGAAACAGACCACACACATTTCTTATGTCCTAGTGGACAGTATAGTAATGTAGGAGAATATCTTTATGACTTTGAGGCTGACAAAGATTTCTTAAGTCAGAACCTGAAATCACCAATTATAAAGGTAAACATTGATTAGGTTAAAATGAAAAACTTTGATTCATCAAAACTTCTATTTAGAGAGTGAAAATGTAAGTCACAGAGTAGAAGGTGTTGGTGATACAAACCTGATCAAGGCTTCATATACAAAGAATTCCTACAAATGAATGGGAAAATTAAAAGGACAGAAGTCCCAAAGAAAAGTAAACAAAATCTTAAACAGGGAGTTCACAAAATAGGAACTCAGATGTCAAATACATTTAGAGAGAGCTGTTCATCTTCATTTGTAAACAGGGAAATGCGCATTAAAATGCTAGGAGCTACCACTATACATGTATCCGAGATTAGCAAAAAATTTAAAGTCTGACAGTACCAAGAGTTGGTGAGGACGCAGAGCAACAGGAACCCTCCTACCTGCTGGTGGGAGTATAAACCTTTAGACAGGAGTTGAAGTAACACATATGCTGAGATGCAATAATTCCACTCCCACTCCCTTCCTAGAGAAATACGTCCTGTGGACATCAGGATACATGTATATGAATGTTCATAGCAGCAGTTTTTTTGTTTGTTTTTAAAATTTTTTTAACGTTTATTTTTGAGACAGAGAGAGACAGAGTGTGAACGGGGAGGGGCAGAGAGAGAGGGAGACACAGAATCTGAAACAGGCTCCAGGCTCTGAGCAGTCAGCACAGAGCCTGACGCGGGGCTCAAACTCACGGACCGTGAGATCATGACCTGAGCTGAAGTCGGATGCTTAACCGACCGAGCCACCCAGGCGCCCCAGCAGCAGTTTTTTAAAAAGCAGACGTGTTAACTCAGATCATTTTGTACATCTCACTGTTCAGGAAAGAGTCTTACATTCAATAAACGAACATATCTGAAATAATGTGCTCTTATGCTCTCTGTTTTAAAGCAAAGATCCTTGCATAAAGGCTACTCAAGCATCCAGAGTGCTAAGCTTATGATACCTCCTTTTGCATTAATTTCTGAAGACCAGATATGCCATCTCCAAAAATGTTAACGGGCATGTAAAAAGGTCAAAATAATTTATTAAACAGAGTAGAAATGAATGCGTGTAGAAATGAAGAAATTAAACCCTACAAGTAATATGCCTTGGTATCATTGGTGGGTCAATGTAGATCAAGAGGAAAAAACTACTGTAATAAGCTAGTCTCTTTGGTATTGTCAGAAAGAAATTCTAGAGTAGACTTTAATAAGCCTCCTATTCTCTCAGTAAAAATCCTCCTTTATCTCCCTCCACTATTCTAAACCAGTTCAACTACTCTCTCCCCCTTTTTTTTTAAATTAAAAAAAAAATTTTTCTCATTTTATTTTGGAGGATTCGTACAGTTTTTGAAATTTCATTGACAGGAACAAATCTATTAAATCTCGATTTCTTCTCGAAGGGCACTCTGACCTATTAGTTAGCCTGGAACTTTCATTTTTCAAGAACAGTGTAGCCACGGATAAAGACATAGGATTTCACTTATATGGGAAATCTGGAACAAACCAAACCAAACAGAAATTGATTCATAAATACAAAAAACAAACTGGTTACTACCACGAGGGAGGAAGGTGGGGCAGATGGGCAAAAGAGGTGAAGGGGATTATGAGGTTACAAAAAAAGAAAAATGTAGCCATGAAAAACTCAGTAAGACACAGATCTAATGACTAGAAGAAGAAACAAAGAAATAGGGGAAAAGAAAAAATCAAGTGTTGGAATATTTGGTGCACTGGATTAGGTCAGGGTTTTGAAACCTAAACTTCTTACTGTAAATAGAAAAGGCACAAGTCCTTTCATACAAGACCACCTCTTCCACAGGCCAAGAAAGCTAAAGGCCTCCGGGACCTGTGATCATCAGTCATAGGGCTAACATGCAGCATTTTGATCATGCTGGTACTGATGGAATGAGACAACAGTGGAGCAAACACTATTATGGCCAATGATATGTGCATGTAGGAGGGCATTTTTAGCTTCAGGCTGGGATGTTCAAACACCAGTAAGAGGATCCAGTTCAGTGTCTCAGCGCTGGTGATGTCAGAACAATTCTCTGCCTGAAGCTCTGAAAGCCTATAGCATTCTTCTTAATAGCCCAGGCTGGAAACATACAAGATGCCCATAAACCATAGAAAGAATAGGTAATGGCAATTTCTTATGGTGGAATACTATACTGCAAAGAAAATGGACGAACAATAGCTATACAGCACAACATGGGTGAATGTTCCAAACAAGTAGGTCATAAAAAGATAGAAGGTGCATACACTGATTGATTGTATTTGTAAAATATTCAAGAATCGGCAAAACTATTTTGTTTGAGATTCACAGTTGGTGAAACTATAAAGTAAAGCAAAAGAGTTATTAATCAAGATTAGTGGTTACTGCTAAAATGGGAAGGCGACAGGATTATAGATGGGAAAGAGGCAGGCAGGGGCTGCTGGTGTGCAGGTAATGCACTGTTTCTTATCCTGAGTGGTGGTTATATGGGTACTTGCCTTATAACAATTTGTTAAACTATATACTTATGTACTTTCTGAGTGTTATATTTCATAATAAAATGGTTTAAAAGTAATAAATTAATACTCTAGTTTCTTTCTTATTTGAGAGAGAGTGTATGTGTGTGGGTGGGGGAGGGACAGAGAGAGAGAGAGAGAGAGAGAGAGAGAGAGAAATATCTTAAGCAGGCTCCATGCTCAGTGCAGAGCCCAACTTGGGGCTTGATCCCATGACACTGGGATCATGACATGAGCCAAAATCAAGAGTTGGGCACTCAACCATCCAAGCCATCCAAGCATCCCATTCTCTGGTTTCTTAATCAGTCTTGTAAGTATGCCTAACATTAGCCAGAGCCCCAGAGTTTGATCATCTCTGAGTGGATTTTAAAGAGTGAGTTCTAAGTTTGCAAAGCTGAGGTTCCAAAATGAGGAAAGGTATAATACAGAAAGATTCCTTCATAGGAAAAAGAGAAACAGACCTGAATTTAAATTCTGACTCCATGATTTGTTAGCTTTGCAATACTGAATAGTTTCTCATCTATAAAATGCTGACCCTTTAGGGCTGTAGGGAGGTTTATAAGAGATAAAACAGACAAACTGTCAATAAAAGGTAATTGGCTGTTATATATGACTTTGCTTAGGTGCCTGGCCTAAGGGATCAGCCAAAACACTGATGTCTCATTACTGGAATGGCCAATATTTTATCCCACCATGAAGGGATTTAAAACAGAACAAAAGATGGCTTCACTTTCTACCAATTTATCATTTACCTATCCCTGAAGGACTCATTCATTAATTCAACAAAAATTTCTAGGGTGTCAACCACAGATAAGGCATTATAATCTGTGTTGTCCGATCATCACACCTTAAGAAAGATGTAGTATTGCTTGAATATTTTCAGAGTTAGATAGTTAAGAGGATCTCAGAAATGTGTTATAAGGAAATGTGATAAAGATTTGGAATTTAATTTAAAACTACAAAGGCTTGAGAGAATGTGACCAATATTAAAAAAATCATGAGGAGTGAGGGTAAGAAAGAGGTTTATTCAAATAATCCTGGAACACTAGGACTCCCTAGAAAGGCTTCCCTTAGGTATTGAGGAGGGCACCTTTTGGGATGAGCACTGGGTGTTGTATGGAAACCAATTTGACAATAAACTTCATATATTGAAAAAAAAAAAAAAGAAAAGAAAGGCTTCCCTTAAAGTTTGACATAAATGACTGCTTGTTTTCATCTATATCTCCTCTACTAGATTGTGAGTTACTAAAAAGTAGGGACGTTTCTTGATTAATTTATTAAAGTTTTATCTTATTTTTTATTTTTATTGAGAGAGAGAGAGAGAGAGGGCCTGTGAGCAGGGGAGAGGCGGGGAGGGAGAATCTTAAGCAGGCTCCATGCTCAGTGCAGAGCCCGACACGGGGCTAGATACCACAACCCTGGGATCATCACCTGAGCTGAAATCAAGAGTCAGAGGCTCAACTGATTGAGCCACCCAAGTGCCCCTTAATTCATTTTTATGTCACTATTGGAATAAGTTACCCTGTTCCTGCCTCACCAGATGTGACAAATTTTCCTATAAAAGGTCAAGAGCACAAATATTTTAGCCTTTGTGGGCCACATGGTCTCTGTCAGAACTAGTCAAATCTGCTTTTGTAGTACAAAAGCAGCCATCCATAATGTGTAAATAAACAGGTATGGCTGTGTGCCAATAAAGTTTTATTTACAAAAACAAAAGGTAGGCAGGATTTGACTCTGGATGGGCCCCTACTAACCAGGGGATAAGAATTGTATTGGTTTTACCTACAATTAAACCTTTGGTATCAACAAGATTGCCTGCCCAGGATATGACTGATGCTTAGCACATATTTGTTGAATGTTGAATTCCAGAACTTTAGATGGGGACTTATAGAAACTAGGTCCCTGATATATGCTTACAGAATTGAACCTCAATTAAAAGGAAGCACTACTTTACATGATGGTTCAGTTTGAATATTTATGTGATTCACAAAATTTAGATGACTCTGTGGATGACAGTTCTCCATAGATTATTTTATTTATTTTACTTTTTTATTTTTTTAGAGAGAGAGGGCACAAGTGAGAAAGGGGCAGTGAGAGGGAGAGAGAGAGAGAGAGAGAGAGAGAGAGAGAGAGAGAGAGAGAGAGAGAGGAAGCAGAGCCCACTCGAAATGGGACTCGTGTTTTACCCGAGGTGTGGCTCGTGCTCATCTGATCTGGGACTTGAACTCACAAACCATGAGATCATGACCTGAGTGGAAGTCAGATGCTTAATGACTGAGCCACCTAGGCATCCACGATAGGTTATTTTAAAACAGGCATGTTTAGGGGATGTCCTCCTAACTTTTTGATAGTCTTGAGTCAGGAAGAACAAGTTTGCCCTCCTAGGAATTGTACCTCGGTGCAGTTGATATTTGATTCAACCAATAATAATGGATACATCTCTTAGGGAATAAATAAGACTGCAGCTAGAACTAGGTCAAGACCACTAGTGTTTGGGGTCAGGTGGTTCAAATCGATTAAGTGTTAAAAGTTGTAGCTAATGATTTCAAAAGATTGTATAACTTAAAGTGTTTCACATTGACAGGTTGACAGTATACACACAGCTTCAGCAGCAGAGAAACAACTGAACTGTGTACCTACTTGGTAGGGCAGAGTCAGAGGGAGTTATCAGAGAGCTCATATTGTCCACACATCTGTGGATCCTATCATGAACTATGCAGCTGAGGAGTTGTAATTCATTTATCCACAGGGGTGATGAAGCAATTGAGACCCTCCAATCAAGGACACACCCACCAGAGTTACCTTAATGCTTTCTTCCTGAAGTAAGCTATTATGCTGCTTTAAGTCCAAATTCTTTCCTCGCTCATACCGGAGCTCTTTTTCGGCTGAGCTGCACAGAATCTGGAGCCGGTGTAAATTCTGGCGAAGCTGTTGTATATCCTCTTGCTGCTGGTATTTCTGTTTTTCTCCAGATGATAGATACTAAAACAAACATTTTAAAAGAGAAACATGGACAATTTGAAAGAATATTGGTAAAACGTGGGTTCCAGCTATCAGAAGCAGAAATGTCAGGACCTGATTATTCATAGGTAAATATTTTTGGAGTTGGCTTACCTATAGCAAATTACTCTTTTTATACTTATGTTTAGTTGGTACATGTTCGTATGATTTAACTCTTGTTATTTTAGAATGAACATATCAAAGAAATTATTTAGGCAATGCAGTTAAGCATAGACAACTAACTTTCTTATTTTTCACATCAATGAAGGGAAACAGAAGCATGGACCATTTTAGGGTAAAATATTTCAATGGAAAGTTCAAAGAGTCAATATGTGAAGAAGGAAAGTGTGAATGTGTATGTAGTATGTGTGCATGTGTGCGGTGTCTGTTGGCAAAAAGAAAGAACATTTAGCAGGAGATCTTAAATTTTCAGCCTTCCTCATCACTTTCCCTGTTACTATCAGATGATTCTTCTTCAGTTACTATTCGACAACCATACACCCTCCTGTCAGGTCTCCAGTGCACTAAAACCACCTTGACCAAAGGAGGAGTCATTTGGATTCTCTAAAAGGTAGGCTCACATCGGTGTGCTGTGTAGATAAAGAATTCAACTGTATCCAGTTAACAGATAAGATACAGAGTTTCCTGAGTCTTGGTCCAGTGTACTTCCTGTCCATGACTTCCCAGAAAGCCCATGTCATTAGTCTCTCTTGCTTACAACAGAACTGCAACACAGAATTGCCCAAGTCCTATAAGCCCTTCAATTCTCATCTTGGTATATTCAAAAAGGTAGTCTAAATCCAATTTGCTTGTCCCAGAGTTGCAAGTGTCTAAGATACCTAGAAAAAAATTCTTTAATGGGATTATAATGTAGTTATTAAGAACCCTATCTTTGGAACTAGATGCATCTGGGTTTCAGTCCTGAATCTGTCTTGGAGGAGATCCTTAGTCTTTCTGCTTTTCATTTTCCTCATCTTAAAATGGGGATAATAATGATAACTGCTGGATGGAGTGAAGGGTAAGTAAGATAATGCATGCAAGAACTCAGCATGACGTAGTACACAAGAAGCACTCAGTGACACCGCCCATTACCCACTACCCATTACTGTGGATGCTACCCAATTTTATTTTAACTGCCTTCTGCTCCACCTGAAACAAGAGTTCTCCTGAAGCCTGGAAAGCCTTGATCACAAGTCCAGCTTCTTATTTAACTATCAGACAACAGCAGCTTTTAATAATCAATTAGTAATCGGCGGCCCATATGGCCGCTTAACATGCCCAAGATATACAAGAGAAGCACCCCCTTTACACCCATGTACAGAAGTTTTTAGCCTGTTTTGAAGATGAGAAAAGCCAGAACAATAGTTTTTCTTGCCTACATTTTCTAGTCAAGTCACTTTGCCAGAGTAGAAATGCAAATTATTTTTCATGAAAGGCAACCATTAAAGAAGCTACCAGTCAAGTGACCAACATACAGGGTCCTTATTTTTTCCCCACATGTAAATTGCTTCCTGGTAGAAAGTTATTACAGAGGCGGTTAGACTCAGCCAGGCTACTAGGAACCATGTAGGAGTGCAAAGGAAAGTACACAAGCATCCTTTCTTGATCAATCAACAGATTTATTAAGGCAATTATCCTCTCTGAGTCTCAGCTGACTCATCTGCAAATTAAAGGCATAAGACCAGATGACACGTAATGTCTCTTCTTAAGGAATTCATAATTCCTTAAGAATTAAAATAAATAAAAATGGAACCAGTACTAATTATCTTAATTTTATAGGCTTAAAATCTAGCTTTTAATATTTTAAAATATTGTCTTCACAAAAGAAAAATCTAATATGAACCAAATCCATATACTGGTCCCAATGACAAGATCATTCCTTTTGTGGAAACAATTAAAGCTTACGAACCTTAAATATTCTCATCCAGTGAATGTGGATGGAATGGGCTATCCAACCTGTGAATGTGTCACTCAACAAACAAAGTCCACTTGTTCTGACTCTCTACTCAGCAAACATCCTTCAGATTTTGATTTTTCTTCACTCTCTACAGGTAAATGTGCTGTTTATTTAAACAAGTTCAAGTGATAATTATGATTAATCATTACAGAATAATAACAGCCATTCTGATTTTACCCAATAGTCTCAAAAGTTTGGTTTGAGTTTATCCCCAAGATACAGATCCATTCTAGGGGGACTAATACATCAAGCCTACAAGCCTACATCAAACCCTGAATGAATTCACCCAGATAATCTATAACAGACACCCTGAGAGGCCTTTTGGGAGACAGTTTGTCAGCTTTCCTCAGGAAATTAGCTCTACATGAGAAGTGTATGCTTTCTTTGAACTTCTCAGCAGGGGGAAACAAATCAAATAGCAGCTAAAAGGTCAAGCTCTAGAGTAGACAGACCCAGGTTCCATCACAATGTGTTATTCTGGGAAAATTATTTAACCTCTCTAAAGGCTCAGTTTTCTCATCTATAAAGTGGCAACAATAATATCCTGTCTTGTTGTGTTGCTTAATATACACAAGGTATTTAGTGTAGTGCCTGGAACATAGTAAATATTCAATAATGCTATGTAAAACCATGAAACTAGATTTTAAACCTATAACATTCAGATAATTAATGGTGATTCCGGTTGGTTTCATGAATGTGGGGAAAGTAATAATCTAGAATTCAGCTATTACAATCGTACCTGGAACACTGTTGAACAGCAGTTAAGCCACCAAAGGCAACTGACAGCCACAAATGATGTCACAAATACATATGAACAATAGAGCTCATGTACTTACTCATAAAAGAGGCTCTCACCATTCTTTTTCTATGTATTTACTAGCAATAAGCATTCTTTAAAGTCTGATATCTAGTCTCAAGCTACAGTTGCTTAACAAAATTTTTTTTAACATTTATTCATTTTTTGAGAGACAGACGTACAAGCAGGGAAAGGAGAGAGAGCGAGGGAGACACAGAATCCAAAGCAGGCTCCAGGCTCTGAGCTGTCAGCACGGAGCCTGACGCAGGGCTTGAACTCACGAACAGTGAGTTCATGACCTAAGCCGAAGTTGGACGCTCAACCGACTGAGCCACCCAGGCACCCCTAGCTATCGTTGCTTAAATGTGTATGTTATGAGATTAAGAAGATGCAGCACACATGAACAATCAGCTAGGCACTAGACACTGTAATCCGACAACAGGGTGAAGACCACAACCCTCACATACACAAGAACTAAAAAGTACAACAATTTATAGCCACCAGTAGATCCAAGCACCCTCTACACAGAAAAAGGTTCTGAAATTATCACTGCACAGCACACTGCAGAAACACTAAAGTCTGTCCAAAATCCTTGCCTCCTTAAAGAAGTAAATGAAATAGTGTGTGTTATACTGTTTTGGGAAATGTAAAGTTCAAAACACGAATACGTTATTTTTTCCCATGAAGCCCACATCTAGTTTGTTTCCTGCTGTATGGGCCCTAACACGGGGCCTGACCCATCACAGATGCTCAATTAACAACAGCTGGATAAACGAGTAAGAGCAACTTACTCTTCTTTCAATAATTCAAAGTCATTATTGTGGAATAAAATTACTGAACTCTGCAAGAATTCAGTGAAACCCTAAGAAGCTGTGTGGCATAAAGGGCTATTTGTCCTTTCACAAAGTGGCTATTTGCCCAGATTTCCCATATAATTCATATATATTTAATAGTTGTCACATCCCCCCTAGTATTGAGAAATGATTCTTCAAATAATGAGAAAGTATAAATTAAATAAAATTAATAAATTAACTAGGGTGTTGCTTCTCATACTCTTCAACTCATTACTCTGTAAGTGCATTGATCATTTTAAGCTCATAAACAAAAGATTTTATAATCTTTGTGACCACAGTGCTCAGCCTCTTTCCAAGTTGCCTACACTGGCTTACTTCCCAATAAACAGACTGCCTGGGGGCTTGAAAATGAACTTCTTTTTGAACATTTGATGTCCTAGATCCCTCTGGTCTTCTGAACAAACCCAGAGACTCCCTTCTTTTTCAAATGTATCTGAATCTCCTTTCAGGTATCTATTTTCTTTCTCTACTGTGACTTGCCTAGTTTTCAGACTCTATTATCTGAATCTCTTTTCAAACATTTTTTTGACTTCCTTTACTATTACTCTGCCTCTCCCCCCCAACCCCCGCCCAAATATACACTTGAATCCAGTTTTAAATGCCTATGGTCAGTCTTTTGAAGTTAGTTTACTTATGTGTACAAAGGCTTCCCTCTGTGGATCTCAGAATAATTCCTAGAAAGGTATGTGTAGGGATATCTTAATTTGTATAAGAGAGAACCTGCAAAATTGAGCTGTAAGAGCTGAAGTGTGGTTGGTCGTCACTCTCTTGATCTCTCCAGCAGGTAGATCTCTAGTAAATAGCAAACTTAATTCCAAGTCTGTGATCTCTTCCCCACCCAAACAAAGTATTTTGTACATCTAAGCTAGGTGCAATGAACAGGAAATGTGGCACAAATCCTGCCCTTCCCTGTCTTACCTCCCCAGGGCAGACATTGACAACCAATCAGCATTCTTTTCTGCGGAGCCTAACCGAGCCTAAGAGCCCTTTATAACAAAGTGCATCAATGACCGGGCTTAGTTCAGATTTTGGTTGCTATTTGATTACCATTCAGGCCATGGTTATGAGCGTGCTTAGCAAAACACACTGATGGTGATGTAAAAATTATGCCTATATCCACAGCTGACCGGAGGAAATGGACCCAGTCAGAGCACGTGTTTACAGCACCTACCTGGGTACCACAGTCATCTGAACTATCCCCAGAGCTCTGAGATGGAAGGAAGCTCCGATTTACACAATTCAGCTCTTCTCTAAGCCTCACAGTTTCCTCAGGCTTCAAGGTCAACTGTTGTTCTCCGCCTTTCATATCTTGGTTCTGTTGTGAGTCCTTCTCCTCCTGCCTCTCTTTTGGCAAAGTGCCCTCCTCTACTGACTCCTCAGGAATTTCCTTCTGCTTACTTTCTCCTAGTTCAGGACTTGGTGCAAATATAACAAAAAAAAACTGTCAAAATGTTCATTACAGTAGCAGAATATGGAGGAGAAAAAAAAAAAAACCCTAACAGTGCTACAAGCCAATTTTCCAACTTGAATTCTTTTTTTTTGTTAATTTTTAATGTTTGTTTTTGAGAGAAAGAGAGAGAGAGAGAGAGGGAGGAAGAGAGAGAGAGAGAGAGAGAATGATCAGGGGAAGGGCAGAGAGAGAAGGAGAAACAGAATCTGAAAAAGGCTCCAGGCTTTGAGCTGTCAGCACGGAGACCCATGCGGGGCTCAAACCCACAAACTGTGAGATCATGACCCGAGCCTAAGTTGGATGCTTAACCAATTGAGCCACCCAGGCACCCCTCCAACTTGAATTCTACAGCAGAACGGTTATCTTACTCTCATAAATAAACTTTAAATACAGATGAGTCTTTTTTTTTTTAACTCACATTCAGGGAGATGACCCATCAAAGACTTTTGTCTATACCAAAACAACCAGTTAAATGAATTTTTCACTTTTCAACTTTAAGTATGACATTGGGCAGACACAGCTTATAAAGATTTTTAAAAATTTTTATAATTTGTTTTTAAAAAATGTTTATTTTATTTATTTTTGAGAGAGAGAGAGAGAGAGAGTGAAAGCAGGGGAGGGGCAGAGAGAGAGGAAGACAGAGAATCTGAAGCAGGCTCTGTGCTGACAGCAGAGAGCCCCACATGGGGCTCAAACTCACAAACCGTGAGCTATGACCTGAGCTGAAGTTGGTTGCTTAACCAACTGAGCCATCCAGGCACCCCTAAAGATTTTTTTTAAATTACTCAAGCACCAGGCATTTTGGCAGGCACTAGGACATATCCCTGCCCTAAAGGGCTTACAATTTAGTGAGTAAAAAAAGATAAGTAAATAAGTGAGTAGATTAAACTAGTAGTAAGCCATCTGAGTCCTGATGGATGAGTAGGCACAAACTAGGAAAACATAAAGGGACAGGTGTGTGCATACTTGCGTGTATGTAGGTGTGTTGGGAGAAGGTGTTGGTATAGATGAGAACACAGAGGAAAAAAAGGGTGCTCGAGGATGTCTTAAAAAATAAAATGGGTAAAGGCCCAGAGACAAAAGAGAGAATGTCCTTTAGGAAGATCATTTGGATGTCACGTGGCAGGGAAACCAGAGATTACTGTAGGGATCCATGTGATAAACCACAGGGACTAGAACAGGGTGGTGGGGATGGAAGCAAGTGGTGGATTCTAGAGATATTTAGAACACAATATTGATAAAAATTTGTTATGAACTGGATGTGGCAGGGGAGAGAGAAAAAGGAATAAAGGATGACACCTGGATTTCTGCCTGGAGCAGAGAGGCCAGTGGATGGTAGACCAAGAAGGGGGAATGGGGATTTAAATTGGAAAGATGGGGCGCCTGGGTGGCTCAGTCGGTTAAGTGTCCATCTTTGGCTCAGGTCACGATCTCACAGCTCATGAATTTGAGCCCTGTTTCGGGCTCTGTGCTGACAGCTCAGAGCCTGGAGCCTGCTTTGGATTCTGTGTCCCCCTCTCTCTCTTCTCCTCCCCTGATCCCTCTCTGTCTCTGTCTCTCAAAAATAAATAAGCATTAAAAAAAAATTGGAAAAATGCCTCTGGTGAAGATACAGATACAGAAGAATGTGAGAAGCCTTGGGATGGGATAACATGAGCCAAGGAGAAGGCAGGAAGTGAGAGGAGGAGGACCATTCTAGATAGGAACCTAAAGACTGGTAAGGAACAAGCAGGGGAATGAGAGTCTGGAGAGGAAGCTGAGAAGCCAGGGAGGGAGGAGGGAAACCAAGAGACTGTGAGACACAGAAGATGAGGGGAGGGAATGCACCTTCAGTGGTTAGATAGAGTGGATGAAAAGTAGTATGAACACAAGCATGCCGATTTTATTTTTGCTCCTTCATT
The DNA here is from genome assembly GCF_027475565.1 of Acinonyx jubatus. Classification (NCBI taxonomy): domain Eukaryota; kingdom Metazoa; phylum Chordata; class Mammalia; order Carnivora; family Felidae; genus Acinonyx; species Acinonyx jubatus. Next base: position 32,818,919 of record NC_069381.1, on the reverse strand, counting down.
TTAAATTTGTTTCAGCTATCTTGGAGCCTAGCATAGCATGCTTCACAAATCATAGTTGGTGCTCAAATTCTTCAAGAAGGCAATTTGGCAGTACAGATCAAGAGCCATAAAAATGTTCAGACCCTTTGACTGAATAATTGAATACCAATGAATTTACTGCAGTAGAATAATTCATGAGAAGAAAAGAGCTGAATGTATAATAACGCTCATAAGCATGCTATTTAAAACAGTGATTAAATGGAGACACAGAAATGGCTGAGAGAATTAAAGATAAATCAACTTGAAAGTGGTATAAAGACTATTCGTCAACATGAAAAATACGTTAATTAAAGTAAAATGGTAGGACAATAAACTATATATGTGTATGTATATGTGTATAAACATATATGATACCATGGGAAATGTACATACAGAAGAAACTGGAAAGGAACAGGGGAAAAATTATGTCAGGGAGTCTTTATTTTTCCCTTTTAAAATTCCTTTAGTACTGTATTAAAAAAAGAATTAAATATTTTATTTTGAACTCAGCAGTTTTTTAAAGATAATATATTCAAACGAGGGGTGCCTCGGTGGCTCAGTCAGTTAAATGTCTGACTCTTGGTTTCAGTTCAGGTCATGATCTCATGAGTTTCAGGCTCACATAGGGCTCTGCACTGACAGTGTGGAGCCTGCTTGGGATTCTCTCTCTCCCTCTCTCTTTGCCCCTCCCCTGTCCACTCTCTCTGTCTCTCTTGAAATAAACTTAAAAAAAAAAAAGATGTATTCAAACTATACAAAACAATATGAAATAAAGACTAAAATCCTTTAAAAATAAATTTCTGATAAAATAACAATGATGTTTTCCATCCTCCATAAACTCTTTTCCTTTTCCTACTTCCAGTGGAAGCCAGATACACTTGAAGACTGGGAAAATGCAAACATACACCTTGTAATTAAAAAAAATTTTTTTAATGTTTTTCTTTATTTTTGAGACAGAGAGAGACAGAGCATGAGCAGGGGAAGGGCAGAGAGAGAGAGGGAGACACAGAATCCAAAGCAGGCTCCAGGTTCTGAGCTGTCAGCACAGAGCCTGATGCAGGGTTTGAACTCATGGACTGTGAGATCATGGCCTGAGCTGAAGTTGGACGCTTAACTGACTGAGCCACTCAGGCTCCCCGTACCGCATAATTTTTAAAATGGAAAAACTAACTCTGTTTCCAGGAAAACAGTAAACATAGTTTTCCCTATTTCTCCCACCAAGTACAACTAAAAACATGGGGATTATATGTAAGACAGACATAAGAAGCCTCTGACAGGTAGAGAGAAGGCAGACTAGGTAGGGTACTCAGGACCTGAGGAATGACATGACTGCGAGCTTCCTGCATTTTCTTTTTACCTCAAATATCTTAGACTTGCAGGTGGAGAAGCCGGCAACCCAGACAGCACCAACAAACACAGAGGACCAGGAAATGGACAGCAAAACAAGTAAGAAAACTTGTGGACAATATCTGCTTTACTCCAAACGCCACAGAAAAAAATTGTGGCCCCACCCTCACCCATGTCAGCAAAGGTCAGGTTGGGAGTCTATACTCCCACCTTCACCAGGCTATCATGAGGCACCCCAACTCCCTGTTGGGGTGGTGTCACAGGTCAACAGGGAGCAGAGACTTTCATCCCTGCCAAGCAGTAAAAGACACGGGGAGACTTTCACCCCGACCTGGCAGTGAGGAGGCACCTTTCTCCCTTTCCACTGGGGTGGTGTCAGAGAAGGCCTAGTGGAGAGTAAGGACTTTCACCCCTGTCCAGCATAACAAGATCATCCCTACCCACTTCCCTGTGGGGTCTTGGAGACGCAGTGGTAGCAGTAACAAGGCATTCCCCCCACTCACAGCCAGAGCAGTCTAAGCAGAGGCCTGGTGGGGAGTAAGAACTCCCATCCTCACCAGCTGTAATGAGCACCCTCCCCTTTCCTTGGGTGTCCATGGAGGTTGACGGGGAACATGGACTTTTACCCTGCCTGGGGTGGTAATGAGACAGCATTCTCCTACTCCTCCTGCTAGAAGGGTATCGGAAGAAGCCAGCTAAACTGAAGGTTTAATTAAGACCTAGAGTCTTATAATACCCAAAATATTCAGATTTTAATCTAAAATTACTCCTTATTCCAAAATGCAGGGAAATGAGAAAAGGCAAAAATAGATGAAAAAACCAACTTGTCAGAATTATCTGACAAAGATTTTCAATCAGCTCTTATAAAAATGCTTTGATAAACTTATGAATATACTTGAAATGCATGAAAAAATGCAAAGTCTCAGAAAAGAACTACAAAGTCTTGGCACAGAAAGAGAAGATATAAGGAAGAATCACATGGAAATTTTGGAAATGAAGAATACAATAATCAAAATAAAAACTCAAATGCAAAATGGACCTAAATGCAAAATTACAAATAAAATGAAAGGGTCTTCAAGATTTAAAAGCAGCATTCTGAGACTTAACATCAAAAATATGATCCATCAAAGGAAAGATGGATATGTCATCGAAATGAAAAACTTTCACGTTGAGAAAATCCTGGTAAGAGGGTGAAAGATGAGCTACAGACTGGGAAAAAATATTTGCAAATCACATGTCTGACAAAGGACTAGTGTCTAGAATTCATAAAGAACTCTCTAAACTGAACAGTGAAAAAAACAAACCCACTTAGAAAATAGGCAAAAGTATGAAAGGAGACTTCAATGAAGAGGAAAGACAGATGCAAATAAGCACATGAAAAGATATTCAATATTATTAGCCTTCAGGAAAATGCAAATTAAAGCTATAATGAGATATCACTATACACATATTGGAATGGCTAAAATTTACAAGTGACAACACCAAATGCTAGTGAAGATGCAGAAAAATGGATCACTCCTATATTGCTAGTGGGAATGTACAATGGGATAGCCACTGGAGGAAAAACAGTTTAGCAGTGTCTTAAAAAACAACAAAAAAAACCTAATGTGCAATGACCATGTGGCCCGAAATTGCACTTCTGGGGATTTATCCCAGAGAAATGAACGATTATGTTCATACAAAAGCTTGAATATTTATAGAGCTTTATTTAAAATAGCCCAAACTGGAAATAACTTGGATGTCTTCCAATGGATGAGTGGTTAAAGTGGAACAGCCATACTATGGAATACTACATAACAGTCAAAAGGATCCAATTATTGTATCAATAATCCAGATGAATCTCCAGAGAATTATGTTGAGTGAAAAAAGCCAATCCCAAAAGGTTACATATTTTAGGGTTTTATTTATATAACATTCTTGAAATGAAAAACTAACAGAGATGGAGAATAGACTAGTTAGAATTACAATAGAATAGGGTCTAGAGTTAAGGAGTGGGTGAGGTGGGAGGGAAGAGAGGGGTGGCTATAAAAGAGCAACATGAGGGATCCCTGTGGTGATGTAAGTGTCCTGTATCTTGACCGTATCAATGTCAATATCCAGGTTATGCTATTACAATACAATTTTACAAGACGTCACCAATGGGGGAAACAGATAAAGGGTACATGGGATCTCTCTATTATTTCATACAACCGTATGCATGTGAATCTACAAGTACCTAAAAATAAAAAGATTCCCTTAAAAAAATAGAGGGGTGCCTGGGTGACTCAGTTGGTTGAGCATGCGACTCTCGATTTCAGCTCAGGTCATGATCCCAGGGTCGTGGGATCAAGTGCCACATAGGATTCTCCACTGAGCATAGGCCTGATTAAGATTCTCTCTCTCTCTCCCTCTGCCCATCTCCCTTGCTCACGTGCATTTTCTTTCTGGGTAGCAATAGAACTGTTTCCAGAGAGGAAGCAAAAGAAAAGATGAGCTCATTCATTCATCAAATATTTATTGAATATCAATTATATGCCAAGCACTGTTGTATGTGCTAAAAAGTTAACGGTGACCAAGACAGCCGGGACCATGCTCTCATAGAGCACACACCAAGAGGAAGAATATGAGGACAAACAACAAACAAGTAAACAAGATAATCAGATTATGATACATCACAAATAAGGTAATATGGGAGAGCAGGAGTTAGGACTTTTCCTAACATGGTGTTTAGTGATTACCTGCGAATGTGCAGAGAAGTCAGCCGCATGGAAAACTGGGGGAGAAGCATTCTGGGCAGGAAGAGCTTGTCAGTGCAAAATTCCTGAAGTGGGAAAGTGCTTTAAGGGCTAGAGGCTCTGAAAGGCTGCATGATAAACAAGGCAGAAAATGGTATGATGATAAAATTGGAGAGGTAGGCAGAGGCCAAGTCACAGAAGACCTTACTGGTTATGGTAAGGGTTTAGATTTTATTTCAAGCATAATGGGAAGCCATTGAGAAGTTTTTAAGAGAGGGAGTAATATTATTCAAGTTGCATTATTAAAGGACCACTTTGGTTAATCTATGGAGAATGGATTAGGAAAGAGGTATTGAAGCAGGGAGGTCAGTTAAGAAGATATCGTGATAGTCCCAGTGAATGATACCAGTGTCAGGGAGTGGGGTAGTGGCAGTGGAGATACAGACAGAAATAAATAGGTTAAATATTTTATGTTTTCATGGTAGAACTGACAGGATTTGTTGATGACTTAGATGTGGGGAGGAAGCAAGTGACTCCTTAGGCTTTGGTTTGATCAACTGTGTGAAGGGAGGGACTATTCACTGAATAGATTGGACCGGGGAAGGAATAGTTTAGAGGAAGAGGAAAATTGCATCAGTAGTTTGTGCAATGGATATAAATTCACTGTCAAGTTGAATCGGAAATGAAAATCAACTTGAACATTTATCATATAATTCTTTTTAAAAAAATACTTATTTATTTTGAGAGAGACAGAGAGGGAGCGTGAGCTGGGGAAGGGCAGAGACGGAGAGAGAGAGAATCCCAAGCAGGCTCCTCACTGTCAGCACAGAGCCCGTTGTGGGGCTCAACCCCATGAACTATGGATCATGACCTGAGGTGAAATCAAGAGTCAGATGCTTAACCAACTGAGCCACACTAGTGCCCTGATTTATCATATAATTCTTGATAAAGGTAGTAAGATGTAATGAGATGGTAAATGAGAATGTGTTAGAAAAAAATACAGCTCATTAAGGTCAAGGGAAGCTACCAGCTGCTCTGGCCCAAGCTTCCTAATAAAGCAAACCCAGGTTGAGATCAGCTGGGCTCTGCAAGCTTAGAGCTGCTCTTGGAAGTCCAACTTTGGGTTTAGCTGCAAGTACACAGTGGGAGTAGGAGGAAATCTCCATTCATTCCAATATTTTATTTATTTATTTTTTATTAAAAAAATTTTATTTTCAACATTTATTCATTTTTGAAAGGCAGAGAGAGACAGAGCACGAATGGGGGAGGGGCAGAGAGAGAGGGAGACACAGAAACAGAAGCAGGCTCCAGGCTCCAAGCTATCAGCACAGAGCCCGACGCGGGGCTCGAACTCACGGACCGCGAGATCATGACCTGAGCTGAAGTCGGCCATTTAACCGACTGAGCCACCCAGGCGCCCCATTCCAATATTTTAAAAGTACCTACTGTGTGTCAGGCATTGTTCTACACACTGGAGACAGTCCAGAACAAGACAGATGGGACTTCATTCTTCTCCCCTTTCCCCCCTCCATGTTACGCATATACAGAGACAGAGTCCTGAGTAATTTTTTAACACCATAAAGCTCACTTTCATAGCAATTACCTAGACCCCAAGTGTCCCAGCACCTTCTTGCCCCTGGGATATTTGTGACTATGTCCTCTACAAAGTAGATAAAGTGGTAACTTCGGACTCAGAGTTAGGGGATGTGGACCTCTTGCAGTCCTGCTGATAACTTGCTAAGTATGTGATTGTGACCAAAATAGTCATTTTAGTTCTCTTGGTCTCAGAGACCTCTTCTGTGAAAGGAGAAGACTTAGTTAAATAGCAGTGGTTTTCAAACATTTTAGCTGTGGCTTCTTTCTTGAAGTAAAATCTTACACAGAATTCCACTCATCAGTCTTTCCTCATCTCCCATGGCAGTTTCTGAGACCCTTACAGAGCTCCTGAAGTTTTAGAAGGTTGACCTCTGTAAACCACTAGAAGATCTGCAGGTCCCTCCTGTTCTAAGATCTGTTGTTCTAAAAGAAAGGCACTATAAACAACAGAAAAACAAGAAAGAGTCCATTATCTTAAAGGAGCTAAAATCTAGTAGAAGAGATGTGCTACAAGAATCAATCAATTTGGCTTATGGAGCAGCTTCTATGTGCATTGGACCATGCTAGGTGTGCTGTAAATACTTTCTACTTCTCTTCAAATGGAAGGTTTTGGCTCATGGCTTTCTGGTGTCTTCTTCACCCCAAGTCCTGCAATCATCCTGGAAGATTCCAAGGTCCATACAGATCACCCACCAATGCCTTGGCATCTCACTTCCTCAGTCTCCTTATCTCCAGTTATCTTCTCATCTCTCCCTCTTTGCCAGCTACTTGCATAACCACACTATGAGTTGTATCATCAGCAAATGCTTCACTTCCAAAATAACTAAAATTAGATATCCAGATTTCAGCTTTTTCTTTTTACATAATTTTTACATAAGTACCTTCAATTACTTTTCCCTTTTTCTATCAGCTCCCTTTACCTGCTTCTTTATCCAACGTAGAGCCTACTGTTCATTATTTTAATCACTGCCTAAATAAAATGTTCAACTTTCGTCCTCCATTGTCCTTCCACTGCATTCGTGTGGCAAAACCTTGGTCCTGGACGAATCCAACTGTCTTCTCATGCCTATACTAAATGTTGCCCCACAGATCACATATTCTCAAAGACAGATGCCATACAAAGTCACAGTCTCTAGCTTAACTGGGTCCTCAACACTACCTGCCCTCCCTAGTCAGCTTCCCTTTCCACTCACCATAGTGATTATTTCAAACTTTTTTCACTATGTTATAAACTCTGATATTTCTATTCCTCTTTCAGCACATGACTTTCTTTCCTACTTCACAGAAGACACAAATTGTCACACAATCCTTTGGTTTCAAGTTAAAAACTCACTTGGATCTCTGTCCATTCTCCCTTTCTTCCTCCTGTTACAGCAGACCAGGTGGCTGACTTCCTAAGGCTAGCCCCTCTCTGGTATGCAGAATCCTAAACCTGTCCATTTGGGGACTCTTTCTGATCAGCATTTAAACATACACAAATTTTCTCTCACTTCAGTTCCATATTCCCTTCTCCCTTTCACAACCAAACTTTTTGGAAAGCAGCTACACTCACCAGTTGTACTTCCTCAAATTCCACTCACTCCTCAGTTCACTCCCATTCACCATCCCATGAGATGGGATCTAGGAAGCCATTTGTTTTTTGCCCTTCCTTGGAGCTACTCTTACTAAAGTCTTCAACCACATTCTTAATCTGATTCAGTAATCACTCTTTATTCTTTATTTCTTGGCAGTACATGGCACTATTTGCTATTCCTTTCTTCTTGAAACACTCTTTAATCTGGCTTCTGTAACACATACTCTCCTGACTTTCCTTCTACCTCTTTGGCTGTTTTGTCTCAGTTACTTCTGAGGGTAATTCTTTTTGTCTCTTATAAAGAGGCTTTTCTTTGGTTTCTGCCTTCAGGTACTTTCATCAGACAACAACCAGGGCCATCTCATCCATCATATGACTTCTGCTTATGTCCACTTATAGATGATTCTCAAATTTATCTCCAGCCCAGTCTTCATTTGCTCTTGGCATGGCTGCTCCAGAGACACTTCAAAGTCAGTGTTTCAAAAGCTGAACTCCTTCCCCTCCTCCCTCTAAACTGTGTTCCCAAACTCAGAGGATGACACCATCAAACCAGAACCTTGAAAGTCTTCTTTAAACTCTGCCCACACTCTTGACTTCCATGCCTTCTTCCTCATTTCCTATACTCATTAATCCTGAAGTCCTGTTGAGTCTACCTCTTCTCAATTCCCTTTACTTTTCTCTTCCTCACAAATACCACCATCTCTCAGCTAGATTATAGCAACAGTCTCCTAACTGGTCTCACTGCCTTTGTTCCTGTACAATAATCTATTTCCCATACAATTGGCAGAGTGATTTTTCTAAAGCACAAATCTTCTTAGTCTCTTTTATGTTACTAAACCCTGTGGTAGTTTTCTGTTGTCCAAACTTCTTCATGCAGACACTCATGTTCCCTCATGATCAGGTCCCTGCCTACTTCTTCACTCTCACGGTCTCCTTCCCCAGTTCCTCTCTTCAAGCTCTATGCTGTAGCAGCACTGAGGTCATTGAGTTCCTCAAACAAATCATGCCTTCTCTTGTACATGTCATATCCCCCTTGAAAATTAATCCCCCATCTTTTTGCTTGGCTCTCGGTTACTCATACTTCAGGACTCGGTTTGTTATTTCCTTTAAGAATATTTTCTGGTTTATTAGCCAGGGCCAGGGCACCTCCTTTGTGCTTCCATAGTATCCAACACTATCTTCCCCCAGCAGGCTATTTGGACCATAAGGGTAGGAATTGTGTCTTATTTTGTATCCTCAGTGTCTTCCTATAGTACCTGGCACATGGTAGATAGGCAATTTTACTGTTGATTGTGATTGTGTAATGGATCTGAGATATGTGGAGGCTGTGAAGTGGGACAGAGGAGATAAGCAAGGAAACATTATGAGGAGAGAGGGAAGCATAGGGCAGATATGTAGACATCTCACAGTCTTGGTGCTGGGAAGTAATTTAGACCAAGTCATGGAAACCGGTGGCAGCAAGGAGCTCTTTATAGAGAAGTCCAGTATCTTTATCATGGCAAGGTTCCCCACCTACAAATGAATTAAGGCCATAGCCTTGTTCTGTGGGGCAAGTATCCCTACCAATTACCCCAAGTCAGGTGGGTGGATTTTTGTCAGCTTTGATAATTAATGTCAGCTTCTTCTCTGAAGAGTGTTCAAATTGGACACTTCATCTCCACTGCTGCCTACTCAATCTAGGCCACTGTCTCTTCATCTGTAGCTCATATCTGGATTAATTGGTCCATTTTTCTTCTTTAATTTATCTCTTATAGAGATTCTAGAATAATCTCCCTCAAAAACCCAGTAATATACTTTTCCAGTGCTCAAGAACTAGACTTCCTTTTTCCCCCTACAGCAAACCTAAATGCTGTGATCTAGCTTCTTGGCTTTTTGTTCTTGTGACCACTATTACACCTATTCCCCTCCACCTCTCCAATATGCTTTTCCCACTTGTGCAACTAGGTTTCATGGTTGTGAATCTTGGACTCAAAGCACACTCTAAAGTTAAAAGCAACTTTTAGGAGGGCATACAATTCAGAGGTCCAAAACTAGCAAAAAAACCTCCTTGTATGTTAAAACATTTTGAAAGATATAAATGTGGCCATACCTAGACCATATTTTCCTAGTTCATTGATGATGTATCCTTTAGTATATAATATATAAGTCAAATTGCCATCTTTCATTCCCTTTTGATGATCTAGTTCTAGGCTTTTGCCTGGACAGAATTCTATTGCATCTATTATTGTGCCAAGGCAGAGTAATACATTTGCCCAAAGTCTAACAAGTTTCTGTGAAAAAATACTTTTGGTGAAAAAGTAGAAAGACAAGAGTTAAAGGGCAAGATTAACAAGAGAGAAAAGAAGAATGAAAAAGAAAGAAAAGGGTTATCAAAATTATCAGATACAATGGTAAATAAAAACAGCAAAAATCTCTCAGCTTTTTTGATATTTAGAGTATAGTCCAATTATGTAAAAAAAAATCCCACATATATGTATGTTTATAGAGAGAAGAAAGAAAAATTAGGACATTAACATATCCCCCTGGTGACATTATGGGCTATTAACATCTCCTTTCACTTTTCCATGCTTTCCAAATTTTCTACAAGAAGCATAAAATTATTTTAAAAAGCAGGAGAATATTTAAAAATTTAATAATACATTAAAAGACAAACTTCTTGGGGAATGCTTGCTTATAATTAATTTTTCCACTCACATCATTTGGCAACAAATATCAAATTCTTATGATGATTAAGCCAAATGTACCCCCAAATAATTAATGTGATATGGGATTTTCTCAATTTACCAGAGTTCCTTTTCCTCTCCCTTTGGGCTTTGAATCTCTACTTCCAAAATTGGTTCTTTAGACACAAGATCTTTACAGATATTTTCACCTGTAATTAAATTAGTAGCTGCAGTTTTTCTCTCTACAGTAAAATGATTTAATTGTTCAAATTCTTGTGAAAGCTTCAAGACCTATAAAGTTAAAGTGAAAAGACAAATATTCTATTTTGCATACTCTTACAGATAATTATGAAAAAAAGTACATTTAGTCATTTAGTCCATTAAATGCTTAAATAATTATTGACAAGTAATATAAATTAACATCTAATTGAAGGATCTTCTAGTTTAACTTAACACTTTGCAGTTGTTATATAATTAATCCATTTTTACCATAGGCATAAGGATGCATAAATCCATGGTTTTAAAGAAGGGTATTTTTGGAGAGAGGGAGAGAGAGAAAGATAAAGCAAATGTAGTACCAACCATGTTAACATTGGAGAGGTGAGGGTACATGGGCATTCTTTTTGCTATTTTTGCAACTTTTCTATAAGTTTGAAGTTATTTCAAAATAAAAAGTTTTATAAGTGAGAGAGAGCCAGATTAGCAAGATAGTGATACGGCTCTCTCATTTTTATATTATATTCTTATTCCCTACATTTATCTCCTGTGTTAAACTATCCAATGATATTTCATAAGACAAGATCCTTTAACTGCACAGTGTGAGGGTAACTCACTTTGCTGACAAGATCCCACAAACAAAGCTTAGTTATAGGCTATGCCCCATAATCTACCTTCCCAGACAGCAAACCCCATGTTCTGAACCTTTCCCTCCCTAAGTCACATACTATTTGATCCATATCCCAATCTCTCAGCAACTTGTACCCTGCTTTCAGGATAAAAACTTCACATTAATGAGGCCTGGACTTAGTCCTCCATTTCACATGTACTAAAATATAACCCAATATCTTTTAACTGTGTGTTCAAGCCTTCACTTCTTTCTGCCATTTTAATCAAGACCCAGAGAGTAACTGAGGAAGGGAATTTTCAGCCCAGAGTTGTTAATAATAGGTGGGACTCCAGAAATTACACTATAGGCAACGTCCAATGTTGACTAACCCTGGTCTGGCAGCCATTTTTACATTTGGGGAACAAAGTGGGGTCAGGACATTTAAATATTTTTCTAATTCTAAGTATAAGCCTAATTTTCAGTATAACTGAAAAAAAAAATGCTTTGATTCAAAGATTTAAGGTTGAAGACACTTAAGTAAACTTGTTTGTTTTGAGTACTGGGGGGTGGTGGTAAAATAGACCTAACATAAAGTTTACCATCTTAACCAGTTTAAGTGTGTGGTTCCATGGTATTAAATATATTCACACGGTTGTGCAGCCACTGCCACCATCCATCCCCTGAACCCAATACCTATTATACAATTACACCCTTTTCTTGTCTCCCCCAGTCCCTGGGCAACCACCTTACACTTTCTGTCTTTATGATTTTGACTACTCTGAGTACCTCATATAATTGAAATCATACAGTGTTTGTGTTTTTGTGATTGGTTTATTTCACTTAGCATAAAGTCTTCAAGATTCATCCATGTTGTAGCATATTGCAGAATCTCCTTCCTTTTTAAGGCTCAATGACTTTCCATTGTGTGTATATACCACAATTTGCTTATCTATTCATCCATCAAGAAACACTTGGGATACTTCTAAGCTTTAACTATTGTGAATAATGCTGCTGTGAAAATGGGTGTGCAAATATCTCTTCAACACTCTGCTTTCAATTCTTTTGGGTATATCTCTCTAGATAGCGGAATTGCTGGATCATTTGGTGGTTGTATTTTTGAGCAAACCTTTTACATTATAATATGTGCTCCAAAATTTAAGCTTTTGGGAAACTGACTCAAAGTAAAAAAAAAAAAAAAAAAAAAATTCACAGATTAATTCTAAGAGTGAAAGACTGAAGTCTATTCTGAGTCATAGCTTGGCTTATAGCCTACACTATATGGGAATTTATTCTATAATAATAAAAGAAACTCCAATTTACATGTAATCTCTTATTGAAAATTAATTTCCTTTTATTGTATCCTCATAAGAGATAAAGGCAAACACTGAACATTTAAATAATTAATTCAGTCTCACCTTTGTTTCTAATTCAGAATTCTCTCTTTGTAGCAGGTCATATGTTATTAAATAATTGTCTCTGTATTCTGCTGCCCTTGGAAGACTTTGAATTTCATTATAAAGGCATATAAGTTCTGACCTTGATTTTTGCAACTCCTGATTAAGAAATAAAGACATTTAGTAAAATTAGATTTTCCCCATAAAAGGTATAATATTTCTAAAATGGAATCTTTGAAACAACTGTCACAATTTTTTTTTTTGCTTTTTTCCCCCCAACTTATTCTTCTAGCAGAACTACTTTTAAGAAAGTAGTTAAGGTAGTTAAGTAGTAAAGTTTACTTAAGTCAATTAATGAAACTGAGCATTTTTAGCTTCTATCACTCACAGGTGGAAGGACTGGGTTTCTAGAGTTCTTCCTACTTTTTGCAAGGCCTGTAGAGAGGGTACATTCTTCAGCAACTCCTGCACTATTATATTTTCTTTCTTAAAGTGTATCTTTTTTCAAATGTACCTTTTACAGAGTAACTAGCCTTTAATCTTGTGACAACCTCATGCAGAAGGGCTACTGAAACAGGCTCAGAGAGTGTAAGTGGCCTGCCCAAGTTCACATAGCCAGGAAGTGGTAAAGCTGAGATTCAACCATCTGACCAACTTCAAACTCTGTGTTCTTCACAACAAATTATGCTGCCTTAGTTAATAATGTGTATTCAGTGACTTAATCAACTAGGGCTTCCTCTAATCCTCTGATTTCTTCCCCCTATATCTGTGAGAGAAAACCCTTTAGTTATATGTAGAGTCTTATCAAATTTCTACATTGATAACATGGAAGATGTAGTTTGGCTGGTGGATGACTGGGGCCTGAGAGTTAGTCTGTGGTGTCCTGTGAAGGAAACAGATGATATTAAATTTACTTTAGGAAAGGAGTTACATGGTATTTTCCCAAAGCCTTCAAATCAGAAGGAGAAGAGAATGTTGATGAGGAAAGTGTTGGGCAAAAAGGAGAGAGAACAGAGAGTGGCCACAGGAAGAAGGCAAGTGTATCAGTTTCCTACCTCATTGTATTGGAAATTCCTGTAGGTCATCAGGATGGGATTTGGGGCATTGCACTGGCTGTCACCCACCCTGCAAACTGATTAAATGTCACCATCCTCTAAATTGGTGATCTAGACTTCCATGGACTCACTTCCAGGTCTCTCTTTTAAGTATAGGCTGGTTGTCTCCTGATAGACCTTTCCAAGATGGTAGGACAGGCAGTTAAAAGGAGAGACAAGTCCATGACTCTATGGCCACCCTAATAATCAAACCACCTACTACTTAAAGGTCTCTTTTTGGCTAGTGCTGGAGCTGGAACTCAGCGTGAGGGAACAACAGTCACCCCATTATTACTAACAGAAACACATATTCTAGAGCTACTATTTATTTTAAAATCAAAATAAATGGTAACACGAAATCCCTAAATTAGGAATGCAAAAAGAGGAGAATAACATCCTGAGTGGCAGAATACCTCACTATCAACTTTCAAAGCCTTCTGTACAGTATTAAGATCAGATGTCGATTGCTTTCTCCTTTCTCTCTCTTCTGACAACTTACTTTCAAATATGTCAATTTTTTCTTGGCTCATTTTCAAAATCTGCAAAAAAGCATTTTACATAATTATTTCTACGTACAATAATGTTTCCTATAAATTCTAATAATACTAATTTACACCCTAACTAAATTATAAAGTCACCTAAAGGAGATATAAAGCTGGGAAAAATAGTTCATGGTACCATAGTTCGTAAGAGACATTTTTCTCTCTGAGTCTGTTTTCTCAACTGTAAAACGGAGCTAATACTTGTCCTACATACATGATGGCCATCAGAGTAGGAATAAAGTGAGATTTTGAAAGTATTCTGTAAATGTTAAGCACCTACCAAATGCAAAGTATTGTTGAAATCTTTCTAAATTCGTTGGTAATAATAATTGCAATAATAATGAGATCAGCTAATAGTTAGTTAGTGCTTAGCATATGTCAGACATTACGGTACATGTTTTACTTGCACAATCTCATTTTATTTTCCCAGAACCCTACAAAATTGGAACTTTTTTTTTTTTTTTTTTTTTTTACAGAGAACAGAGGTGAGGCTCAGATATATTTACTTAAGCTGAAGAAAGGAAAGGGTGGATCAACCAAAGAGTTTTACCTAATTAAATTTTGGACAAAAGTATGCTGGAGCTTTGCTTGTACTTCTGGATTCATAATTTACTGCCAGATATGTATTCATTTGACCTACAGGTTTTTCCAAAATTAATCCATTAGTTTAGTAACGTTGATTATTAATAATTTCCCTTTTTTGTGTTTAATATCAATAAAACAGGAAGAGATGGGTTGGAAAGAATGGAAAAGGAAACTGGAAAAATGGATGCTAAAACCTCGGTGTAACTTTTGCAAATCCTCCTGTCTAAGGGCATAGAAAAAAGACCTGGCTAAGAATGAGGTCGACTTCTTAGCAGCACCATACAAGGATACAGGAAAGGATATCACCCACCCTCTTCTGCCCTGGTGAATGTTTCTGCACATCCATACCTGACACGCTGAGCATTCAGCACTCAAGGCAAAGCTCTTCTTGGCCCCACCCCTCCACCACCTGAGATGCCTCCGTTCAAAGTGTAGGGAAATGGTTCAACTCCCCTCATTTCCTTTGTGTTTTTTAGCATAAGAATGTCATGTATTTTAATGCCATAACTTTTAAAAGATAGTTTTCAAAAGGATATATATTTGAAATCTCCCATAATTTATGCCATTCTAAAAATAATTATGCACTTAAGCAATTTGTGTCCTTCACAGACTTCATGGTGACCAAAGTTTCAAGCAGAAATACACAGGAAAAGGGCAGCAAACAATGTGAGAGATGAGCAGTGGGATGGCGAGAGCTCTGGGTAGCTGAAGGGAGCCTACCTCATCTGTCAGGCAACAGCAAACAGAGGGAAGCACTGACTGACGTGCTAAGGAACTGCCTAACTGGAACACGGTAGCTACCAACAGCTCTGGAGAACGGTGTAACAGCTTGGAATTTTCCACTTTCAGTGTTCCACTACCTGAAAGGTGGGGATCATCTAATGCTCTGAACCAAACTGTGCCTCTTGGGCACAGTATGACAAGTGTTCCTGCCACCCGTGCTGTGTGCTTGCACTGCGCTCTGCCCTTGCACAGGCATAGCCAATGGGGTGGCGGATGTGGGTGCCAGACAGGAAGAAACATGCCAGGTCATCACCTCCAGGTTCATGTGCTCAGTGTTGGGCATGCTGTAACCCCCATCAGTTATAATAAATCCCCTATATAAACTCCTCCATAAATCCTCATAAGAGTTAATATGATGAACAAAATCAGCTGGAAGGCCAGACAAACCTGGAATAACTCCTAGCTCTGTCTCTTACATTGTTCAAGTTCCTTTAAATTCTCTCAAATATGAAGTGGGACTATCTCTCCTACCTTGGGGAGGGTTGTTATAGGGATTACATGAGACTATGTTTATAAAACATCTAGAACAGAACATGGCATATGAGAGATGCTTGACATATTGTGGCTATTATCATTCTTACCAGATACCTAGCATTTTTTCTCTTTTAAGCATTTTCTCTGAGAATATGCATACTAGCCACATTAAGAGGATCTAATTAATGATAAATCTGTCTGCATATAGAAATTGGTAAGGAATACAGATCATTATCTTGAGGACTTGGTTTAAAGGATTTCTTTTCTAAATTATTTGTTCTTCTTTTAAAATTTAAAAAAATTAATTAAATACTTATTTGTTTTTGGGAAGGGGGCACAGAGAGGGAGGAAGGGAGAGAACCCCAAGTTAGCTCCATGCTGCCAGCACAGAGCCTGATGCGGGCTCGATCCCATGGAACTGTGAGATCATGACCTGAGCAGAAACCAAGAATTGGGCACTTAACTGACTGAGCCACCCAGTAGTCACTAAATTATTTGTTCTTTTTAAGTCACCCCCTCTCATTTATTTTCAAAAGAATTCTTATGGGGAAACTGCCTCCAGGGCTCCCAGAAATGGAAGCTTCTCTGGTCGGTGTGGAGGCAGAAGGCCTGGAGCTTTGCATCTGTAGAACGCCAAGGATCCCTAAAACACAGTTTGAAAGTCACAGTGGCAAAAATGTGGGTTTTGTAGTCAGTTGAAATTTGAGATCTTCCACATTTATGAATTTGTGATCTTGGTTTCCTCACTATGCAGAAGACGGAACGATACTTACCTCCCAGAATTTTCTGTTAACATTACATGAGTTATATCAAACCCACAGCAGAGTCATTACAACATTGTAGGCACTCAGATCTTAATTTCCATCCTTTTACTTTCTATTTGTAGGAAACAGAAAGTAAAGTAGTCAGAGACCAGGAATGATGGCATGAGGCACCGGAGCACCCGTCTAAAAGCTGATGATGCAGGCCAAGGGGAGCGTGACCCTGCATCAAGATCTGAAGCTCCTAACCCCTGGATTACAGCATTCAGTTCACTCGATTACGCTGCTGAGAATGATTCTTTGGTTAATACTGAGTGATATCACCATTGCCTGGCTGCTAAACACAATCAAGAAAGCTTCAGTCTTTTTCTTCTTGAAAGATCACAAGAGAACTTCAATGGCAAAAATCTATTTAGTTACTTCCTCTTTCCTCAAGAAATGACTTTAAAAATTTTTTTAATGTTCTTATTTATTTTTGAGACAGAGAGAGACAGAGCATGAGCAGGGGAGGGGCAGAGAGAGAGGGAGACACAGAATCTGAAGCAGGCTCCAAGCTCTGAGCCGGCAGCACAGAGCCCGACACAGGGCTGGAACCCACGAGCCGTGAGATCATGACCTGAGCTGAAGTTGGACGTCCAACTGACTGAACCACCAAGGCGCCCCAAGAAATGACTTTAAGAGGCCATTTAACTATAATTTATTACTTATTCATTGAATACCTTTTCTAATTTTAAAGACTTCTATTTGTAAACACTCTTAAAGGGAAGAAACATATATTTACAACGTTCCTTCTTAGCCCCTTCCAGGGGACTCTATGTGGGATGAAATGAAAGGATCATTAAAAGTCAATATAAATCTTTATTATTTTAGAAATCCACACACATTTCAAGTCTTGATGACAAGGTAAAGAAAACTGGTTTATACCATAGCTGCAGGACTAAGATCAGACAGAAAAAAACCCTGGTATTTAATATTAAACATGATAGGAAAATGTGTTTTCTTTTCTAAACATGTTTTAAAATAAGACAGATGCTCATTTATTCAGAATGTCATAGATAACATCTATCATAGAGGGAGGTGGATTTACCAGTTACTCTACAAGAATCTTTTCTACCATCCAGAATTCTGTGGG
Organism: Acinonyx jubatus; assembly: GCF_027475565.1. NCBI lineage: Eukaryota > Metazoa > Chordata > Mammalia > Carnivora > Felidae > Acinonyx > Acinonyx jubatus. The sequence continues at coordinate 32,801,417 of NC_069381.1, read as the reverse complement.
GTGCCTGGGTTTGGTTGAGTGTCTAACTTTGTCTCAGGTCATGATCTCCCAGTTTGTGGGTTTGAGCCCTGCATTGGGCTCTGTGCTGACAGCTTGAAGCCTGGAGCCTGCTTCGGATTCTGTGTCTCCCTCTCTCTCTACCGCCCCACCCCCACCCCCCACCAGCAATCTTTCTCTCTCTCTCAAAATAAACATAAAAAAAAAAAAAAGGATTCTGTGATACAGAGGGCCACATGGAACTGTACCCCTGGTAGGTATCTCTCTCTTCAGGAGAGAACTTGGCGCACACTTCCCAGGCATCCTCCAGTGAACAACTGAGCATGGTCAGGGACATTAAGGCCTGGCCATTTCTGGTTAATGTGGAATTTCGTCACAGGTTATCACAGAGCCAAAGCCCTGTTGGTCTGAATGAGACTTCTCAGAGCTACACCACAGGCTGAGGTTCTTCCTTCCAATCTTCCTTCCATCTCCCTCTTCTTTAACAGATATCAGACCTGAATCACGATCTAAAGGCTTTGCTAGCCCATGTCTGCCCTTCCCTGATCCTTCTCAGGTACCACCCCCAATAACTCTCCTGTAATTCTAGGTTTGTCTTGGTGCCTGCTTCCCAGATCAGTCTCCTTTCAGTGGATATATGGGTGACAGAACAGGAATGGGCCACAGTCATGGTCACCATCAAAGACAAAAGAAAATGACCATTTGTTTAAAGACATGAATATAAGCATCCAAGAAGCTCAATGAACTGGAAGAAAGATGAAATCAAGGAGACCCACACCAAGACACATTATAATTAAACTATTGAAAGACAAAGACAAAGAAATAATCTCAACTGCAGCAAGAGAGAAGTGACTTGTCACTTACAGGAGATCCTCAATAAGATCCTCAATAATCCTTAATTATTGAGCAGATTTCTCATCAGAAACTTTGGAGGTCAGAAGGCTGTGGGCTGATATATTCAAAATGCTAAAAGGAAAAACCTGTCAGCCAAGAGTTCTATATCCAACAAAACTGTCCTTTCAAGAGTGAGAATGAAATTAAGACATTCACACATAAATAAAAGCTGAGGGAGTTTGTTACTACTAGACCTTCCCTGTGAGAAATCCTAAAGGGAGTCCTGTGGGTTGAAATGAAAAGATACCAGACAGTAACTCAAAGCCATATGAAGAGATAAACATCTCAGTAAAGGTAAATACATGGGCAATTATGAAAGCTAGTATTATAGTAACAATGGTTTAAAACTCAACTTTTTTTCCACATGATTTAAGAGATGAATATATTGTTTAAAATTATTAGCCTAAAAGCTAGTATTATTGTAACTTTCATTCTAATTCCATAATTTGGTTTCTATGTAATTTAAGAGACTAATACATTTAAAAAAGCAATTATTAGTTCATGTTTTTGGACACACAATATATAAAAATGTAATTTTGGGATGTCAGTTACTGAGAGCAGAGCTGTAAATGAGCAGAATTTTTGCATACTATTACAGTTAAGCTGGCATAAAGTCAAATTAGAGTGTTATAACTTTAGCATGTTAAATGTAATCCCTATGGTAACCACAAAGAAAATAGTTATAGAGTATACTCAAAAGGAAATGAAAAGGAATTAAAATGTTTTATTACCAAAAAATCAACTATACACAAGAGAGACAATAATGCAGGATATGAGGGGGACAAAGAGCTATAATGCACATAGAAACATGGCAAAATGACAAAAGTCCTACTGTAATAATTACTTTAAATTTAAGGTAATTATCTCTACAATCAAAAAACAGACATTGGTATCATGAATAAAAACAAAACATGATCCAACTATATACTGTCCACACAAGATTCACTTCAGATTCATAGATGCAAACAGGTTGCAAGATAAGGAATAAAAAAAGTTTTTCATGCAAACAGTAACAAAAGATGGCAGGGCTAGTTAAACTAATATCAGACAAAATAGACTTTAAATCAAAAAAGATTACAAGAGACAAAGAAGGACATTATATATTAATAAAACATTCAATACAGCAGTAAGATATAATAGTACCTAATCACCAACCAAAATATATAAGGCAAAAATTGGCCAAACTGAAAGAAGATGGAGACATTTCTACAACAAGAATTGGAGACTTCAATACCTTTCTTTCTTTCTTTCTTTCTTTCTTTCTTTCTTTCTTTCTTTCTTTCTTTCTTTCTTTTTTCTTTTTGATTGAGAGAGAGGGTGCACTTTATCAAGGGGCAGAGAGAGAGAGAGAGAAAGAGAGAGAGAGAGAGAGAGAGAGAAGCAGGGCTCACCTGGGGTTCATGTTTTTACTCGAAGCGGGGCTCAAGCTCACCCGATGTGGGACTCGAACTCACAAACTATGAGATCATGACCTGAGCTGAAGTCAGATGCTTAACGACTGAGTCATCCAGGTACCCCTCAATATCCTACTTTCAATAATGGATAGAACAGCCAGATATAAAATAAGTAAGGAAACAGGACTTGAACAACACAATAAAGCAGTAATATTTAACAGACATACAGGACACTCTACTCAATGACAACAAAGTACTCATCCTTCTCAAATGCACACAGGTCATTCTCCAGGACAGACCATATTTTAGGCCACAGACTAAATCTTAACAGATTTTAAAAGACAGATTGGTAATATGGTAATACAAAGTATCTTCTCTGATCACAGTAGGATGGAGACAGAAATTAAGAACAGAAGGAAAACTGGAAAATTCACATATTTGTGGAAATTAAACAACTTACTTTTAAACAACCAATGGATCAAAGAAGATATCACAAGAGAGATTAGGAAATACCCAGAGATGAATGAAAATGAAAGTACAACATAGCAAAATTTATGAGAAGTAATAAAAGGGGGAAATTTATAGCAATAAATGCTCACATTAAAGAACAAGAAAGATTTGAAATCAACAACCTAACTTTATAATTTAAGAAAATATGAAAAGAACAACAAATTAAATCCAGACATAGTGGAAAGAAATAATAAAGGTTAGAGAACAGATAAAATAAAGAATAGAAAATCAATATATAAAATCAGTGAAACCAAAAATTGGTTATTTGAAACGAACAAAATTGACAAACCTTCACCTAGACTGACTAAGAAAAAAAAAAGACTCAAATTACTAAAGTAAGAGTTGAAAATGAGTATATTACTACTGATTCTACAGAAATTAAAAAAAAAATTATAAGAGTACTCTGAACAGGAGCACCTGGATGGCTCAGTTGGTTGAGCTTCCAGCTTCAGCTCAGGTCATGATCTTGCAGTTCATGAGTTCGAGACCTGCATCAGGCTCTGTGCTGACAGCTTGGAGCCTGGAGCCTGCTTCAGATTCTGTTTCTCCCTCTCTCTCTCTGCCCCTCCCCCACTTGTGCTCTCTCTCTCTCTCTCTCTCTCTCTTTCTCTCTCAAAAATAAATAAAAACATTTAAAAAAAGAGTACTCTGAACAATTGTACACAATAAATTAGACAACATACACGAAATGGACAAATTCCTAGAAACACAAAACCAACAAAGACTGAATCATAAAGAAACAGAAAATTTGAATAGACCTATAATGAGTAAGGATACTGAGTCAGTAATCAAAAATCTCCGGTACAGAGAAAGGTCTCAGGCCTGATGGCCTCACTGGTAAATTCTACCAAACATTAAAAAAAGAACTAACACCAAGCCTTCTCAAACTTTTCCCAAAACTTGAAAGGGAAGAAACACTTTCTAACTCACCCTGTGAGGTCAGCTTACTCTGCCATGAAAGCCAGACAAAGACACTATAAGGAAGAAAAAACTACAGACCAATATCCTTTATGACAATTGATGTAAAAATCCTCAAAAAATATTATCAAAATGAATTTAACATCATGTTAGAAGGGATATACACCATAACCAAGTGAGATCTATTCCTGAAACGTAAGTATGGTTCAATATACAGAAATTAATCATTGTGATACACCACATTAAAAGTATGAAGGAACATTGACATGATCATCTAATTGGTGCAGAAAAAGCATTTGACAGGATTCAACACTGTTTCATGATTAAAAAAACATTAAAGAGGGGCACCTGGATGCCTCAGTTGGTTAAGTGTCTGACTCTTGATTTTCGGTTAGGTCTTGATCTCAGGGTCGTGAGTTCAAGCCCTGCATTGGGCTTCATGCTTGGCATGGATCCTACTTAAAACAACAACAACGACAACAACAAACCACAAAATAAACTAGGAAAAGAAGAAAACTATCTCAACATAATAAAGATTTATAAGAAACCCACGGTGAACATCATATTCAATGGTCAAAGACTGAAAGCTTTCCCTGTAAGATCAGGAACAAACTTTCACCATTTCTATTCAACATAGTATTGGAAATTCTAGCCAGAGCAATTAAGCAAGAAAAAAATAAATAAAAGACGTCCAAACTGGAGAAGAAGAAGCAAAATTATCTCTGTTTGCAGATGATATAATCTTATATGTAGGAAACCTTAAAGATTCCACAGTTAGACTTAATAAATGAATTTAGCCAAGCAGCAAGACACATAGTCAACACACAAAACTCAGTCACACTTCTACATGGTAACAATGAGCAATCTGAAAAGGAAATTACAAAAACACTTCTATTTATAGTAGCATCAAAAAAATAGTTAGGAATTAATTTAACCAAGGAGGTGAAAGACTTGTACAATAAAAACTAGAAATCATTGCTGAAAAAAATTAAAGAAGAGAAAGTAATGGAAACACATTCCATGTTCATGGATTGGAAGACTTAATATTATTAAGATGTCAATACTATCTAAAGCAATCTGAAGATTCAATGCAGTCTCTATCAGAATCCCAATGACATTTTTTTTTTTGCAGAAATAGAAAAACCCATCTTAAAATTCATATGGAATTTCAAGGGATGCTGAACAGCTAAAACCATCTTGAAAAAGAAGAACAAAGCTTCAGGACTTATACTTCCTGATTTTAAAATATGCAGGGTGCCTGGGTGGCTCAGTCAGTTAAGGGTCCAACTCTTGATTTCTGTTCAGGTCATGATCTCACAGTTTGTGGGACTGAGCCCCATGATGCTCTGTGCTAGAGCTCTGTGCTGACAGCATGGAGCCTGCTTGGGATTCTCTCTCTTTCTCTCTCTCTCTCTCTCTCTCACTCTCGCTCTCACTCTCTGCCCCTCCCCTGCTCACATGCGCATGAGCATGCACTCTCTCTCTCACTCAAAATAAACATGTCTTAAAAATTTAGTACAAAGCCAGAGTAGTCAAAACAGTGTGGTACAGGCATAAATACAGACATATAGGCCAATGGAATAGAATACAGAGCCCCCAAATAAACCTACATGTATATGGTCAAATGATTTTTTTTTAATGTTTATTTAGTTTTGACAGAGAGAGAGACAGACAGAGCATGAGCAGGGGAGGGGCAGAGAGAGAGGGAGACACAGAATACGGAGCAGGCTCCAGACCCTGAGCTGTCAGCATAGAGCCCGATGTGGGGCTCGAATTCAGACTGTGAGATCATGACCTGAGCTGAAGTCAGTTGCTCAACTGACTGAGCCACCCAGGTGTCCCGATATGGTCAAATGATTTTTGACAAATGTGCCAAGAACATTCAATGGGAAAAGACCAGTCTTTTCAACAAATGATGCTGAAAAAATTGGACATCCATTTACAAAAAGAATGAAGTTGTATCCTAACAGCATATATAAAAATTAACTAAAAATGAATCAAAGATTTAAATATAAGATGTAAAACTATAAAGCTCATAGAAGAAAACATGCAAAAAGCTTTATAACATTAAATTTGGCAATGATTTCTTGGATATGACATCAAAGGCACAGGCAATAAAAGAAAAAATAGACAAACTGACCATGAAATTTAGAATTTTTTGTGCATCAACACAGATGAAATGAAACCTATGGAATGGAAAAATATTTGCAATTATATAGCTGATAAGGGATTGATATAAGCAGAAAATATAAAGAGCTCTCAAAACTCAACAACATAACAACAACCTGATTTTAAAATACGCAACGGACTTGAATAGATATTTCTCCAATGATGACATATGATTGATCAATAAACACATGAAAAGATGTTTAACATCATTAATTATTAGGTAAATGCAACTCAAACCACAATGAGAAACTACCCTGTACTCATTAGGATAGCTACCACCAAAACCACAGAAAATAGGTGTTGTTGATGATGATATAGAGAAATTGGAACCCTTGTGAAACTGTTAGTGAGAAAGTAAAATGGTGTAGTCACTGTGGAAAACGGTATGATGGTTCTTCAACAAAATGAAAGCCAGTTACTATAATCCAGCAATTCCACATCTAGGTATATACCCAAAAGAATTGAAAGCAGGGACTTGAATGGATATTTGCACACTTGTGTTCATAGCAGTGTTATCCACAACAGCCCAAAGGTTGAAGCAGCTCAAGTGTCCCTTGATGGATGAATAGATACACAAAATGTGGCAATACAATGGAATTTCAGCCTGAAATAGGAAGGGCGTTCTGACATGTGGTACAACAGGGATGAAACTTGGAAGATATCATGCTAATTGAAATGTGAGTCACCAAAGGACAAATAGTGAATGTGATTCCCCTTATTTGAGGTACCTAGAGTAGTCCAAATCATAGAGACAGAAAGTAGAATGGCGGTTACCAGGGGCTGGGAGGAAGGGCAGAAGAGGGAATTATTGGTTAATGAATACACAGTTTCAGGTTTGCAAGATGAAGGGAGTTCTGGAAGTAGATGTTAGTAATAGCTGCACAACATTGTGAATGTGCTTACTATCACTGAACTGTACACTTAAAAATAGTTATGTGTATTTTATCACAATAACAAACATTTTTGAAAAACAAAAGTAGAACAAAGACTTTTGCAGACAAAAAGAAAAAAAAAAACAAAAAGTTGATCACTAGTAGATCTATACCAGGAGAAATGTTGAATCATGGTCTTTAGGCTAAAGAAGTATGGTACCAGGTAGAAATTTGGATCTATGCAAAAGCAATGGTGAACTCTAGAAGTGGTCAGTATGTGGTTAAATATGAAATACTTTTGTTTTCCCCTTAAAAGGTTCCCCTTAAAAGGCTTAAGCAAAAATAATTAACAATATATTATAGGATTTATAACATCGAGTGTTGTTCTTTTTTATTGAAGTTCATTCAATTTATCTCTTTCCTCTCATATTTTACCATAAGCATCACGGTTAAAACAGGCCACACCTTATACATTTTGTTCAGAAATCACCACAGTTAAATATCCAAGTTTATCACTTCCAGGTTCTACTTTCCACTCAGTGGTAAAACATAATTCAACCACGTTCTCTGCTACTTTATAACAAGGATCATCTCTTCTTCAGAGTCAAATAGGGCATGTTCCTCATTGCTCTCTGAGGCCTCACCAGAAGCAGCTTCAAAGTTCATGTTTCTAAGCAACATTCCGATCATGGCAATCTACGTATTCTCCGGGCAATCTACGTATTCTCCGAGAGACAGAAGCTTTCCCTATAGTCTCACTTCTTCATGAACTCTCACCAGAATCACCTTTAAGTCTGTATTTATACCAACAATCCCTTCAAGGCAATTTAAGCTTTTTCTATCTAGCACCCCAACATTACTCCAGCTTCCACATATAATACAAGTACAAAGCCACTTCTACTGTTTTAGCTATTTGTTATAGAAGGTACCTCACTTTTTGGTACCAAAATGTCAACGAGTTTCTGCGGGCTGCCCTAACAAAGTACCACAAACTGGGTAGCTTAAAACGACAGAAATTTATTCCTCATCACTCTGGAGGCTGGCACTCTGAAGTCAAGCTATTGCCAAAGCAATGTTCCCTTTGAGACTCTGGGTAGAATCTTTCCTTGCTTCTTCTAGCTTCTGGTGGTGGCTGTCAATCCTTGGCATGTCTTGGCTTGTACCTGCATCCCTCCAATCTCTCCATCTGTCATCACATGGCACTCCCTGTGTGTCTCTGTCTTCACATAGCATTTCCTCTTCTCACAGGTACGCCGGTCATATTGGATTAGGGCCCATCCTAATGACCTCATCTTAACTTGACTGCATTTGCAAAGACCCTGTATCCAAATGAGGTCATGTTCACAGGTACTGGGGGTTAGGACTTCAACATATTTCAATGGAGGCACAATTCAGTCTATGACAGAGATTAATAAATAGAGTATATAAAGAGCTCTTGCAATAAAAAGACAACTCCATTAAAACTGGCAAAGAATATGAATAGGCATTTTTTTTAATGCTTATTTATCTTTAAAAAAATTTTTTTAACGTTTATTCATTTTTGAGAGACAGAGAGAGACAGAGCATGAGCAGGGAAGGGGCAGAGCGAGAGGGAGACACAGAATCTGAAACAGGCTCCAGGCTCTGAGCTGTCAGCACAGGACCCAATGCAGGGCTCGAACTCACGAGCAGCGAGATCATGACCTGAGCCAAAGTCGGACGCTCAACCGACTGAGCCACCCAGGCACCCCTTTATTTATTTATCTTGAGAGAGAGAGAGAGAGAGAGAGAGAGAGAGAGAGAGAGAGAGAGAGGGAGAGCTTGCGTGTGTGCATGCGTGAGTGCGCGCACGCGCGCACACACACACACACACACACACACACACACACACACACGTGAGCAGGGGAGGGGCAGAGAATGAGGGAGAGAGAGAATCCCAAGCAGGCTCCACCCTGTCAGCACAGAGCCCAACATGGGCACGATCCCACAAAGTGTGAGATCATGACCTGAGCTGAAGTGAAGAGTTGGATGCTTAAAAGACTGAGCCACTCAGTCACCCCATGAATAGACATTTTCTAAAGAAGATATACAAATGGCCAATAAGCGTAAGAAAAGATGCTCAAGATTACACAGGAAATACAAATAAAACTTACATTAAGATCCTACTTCACACCCATTAGGATAGCTATAATAAAAAAGATAAGACTATAACAAATATTGGTGAAGATGTGGGGAAATTGGAATTCTTATACACTGCTGATGGGAATATTGTATGAAACAACTGCTTTGGAAAACAGCCTGGCATTTCTTCAAAAGGGTAAACAGAGAGTTAACATATGACCTAGCAATTTCACTCCTAGGTACATACCCAAAAGAAATGAAAACATGTCCACGCAAAAAGTTTGCATTATTCAAAATAGCCACAAAGTGGGAACTACCAAATGCCCCTCAATTGACGAATGGAAAAACAAAATGTGGTATAATCCATGCAATGAAATATTATTTAGCCACAAAAAAGAGATAAAGTACTTACCTATGCTATGATAGGCTTGAGTCTTGAAAATATTATGCTAAAGTGAAAGAAGCCAGATGCAGAAGACCACATATTTATGATTCCATTTGCATGAAATGTACCGGATAGGCAAATTCTTAGAGACAAAAAGTAAATTAGTAGTTGCCAAGAGGCTGGGGGCTAAGGGAATGGAGAATGACTACTAATGGATATGGGGTTTCTTTTGGGGAGATAAAAATGTTCTGAAATTAGACAGTAGTGATAATTGCATAACTTTGTGAGTATACTAAAATTCACTGCACTGTACACTTTAAAAGGGTGAATTTTATGGCAATGTAAATTATACTCCCATTTTTTTTTAAAGAATAAATGTAATTCTACATAGGTAAGAACTGTGTGCTGAAAACTACAAAACATTGCTGAGACAAATTAAAGACCGAAATAAATGGAAAGATATAGACCATGTTAACACATTGGTGGACCCAATATTGTTAAAATATAAATTCTTCCTCAATTGATCTGAACATTCAATGCCATTCCAATCAAAATCCAGGGGCGCCTGGGTGGCTCAGTCGGTTAAGCGGCCAACTTCAGCTCAGGTCATGATCTCGCGGTCCGTGAGTTCGAGCCCCGCGTCGGGCTCTGTGCTGACAGCTCAGAGCCTGGAGCCTGTTTCAGATTCTGTGTCTCCCTCTCTCTGACCCTCCCCGTTCATGCTTTGTCTCTCTCTGTCTCAAAAATAAATAAACGTTAAAAAAAAAAATTCAAAATCCTACATGGCATTTTTGTCAAAACTGACAAGCTCATTCTAAAATGTATATAGGGGAGTACCTGGGTGGCTCAGTCGGTTAAGTTTCCTACTCTTGGTTTCAGCTCAAGTCATGACCTCATGGTTTGTGAGTTTGAGCCGTGTGTTGGGCTCTGCACCGTCAGCGCAGAGCCTGCTACAGTGCAGAGCCTGCTTAGGATTCTCTCTCTCCCCCTCTCTCTGCCCCTCTCCTGCTCATGTTTGCTCTCTCTCTCTCTCAAAAATAAATAAATACACGTTAAAAAATAAAATATATATGGGAATGCAAAGGACCTAGAACAGTCCAAACAATTTTAAAAAAGAAAAACAGAGTTGGAAAGGTTTTCTTTCTGATTTTAAGACTTACAATAAAACAATAGCATGGCATTATTTAAGAATAAACGTAGATTAATGGAACAGAATAGAGTCCAGAAACTGAGCTGTATAACTAATTTTTGCTAAAGGAGCCAAAGTAATTCGATAAAGAAATAACTCTCTTTCCAATAAATGGTTCTGGAATAATTGGATATACATTTGGAAATAAATGAACCTCAACCCTTACATCACACTATATACAAAAATGATCTCTGTTGGTTCATAAATCTAAATGTAGAAGCTCAAACTATAAAACCTTTAGAAGAAAAGAGAGGAGAAATATTTTGTGTCCTTGGTTCTTAGATGGCTTTTATGTCCTATCATAAAATTATAAAAGAAAACTTTGATGAATTGGGATCCATCAAAATTTTAAAACAACTACTCTTCATAAAACACTGTTTTAAAAGACGAAAAGACAAGCCACAGACTGAGAGAAAATATTGAAAATACATCTATCTAATGAAGGACAGTTATCCAAAAAATAGAAAGAATTCCTACAACTTAATATAAATAACTGAATTAAAAACGAGCAAAATATTTGAACAGAGGTTTCATAAAAGAACATACACTAATGGCCAATAAACACATCAAAACATACTCATTGTCATTAGATACTCTCAAAAGTCAAATTAAAAGCACCGTGAGATACCATTACGTGTCCACTAGAATGTCTAGAATTCACAAGACTGACAATAACAATGTTGTTGAAGATGAGGAAGCAACTGAAACTTCCATACCATCGTCAATGGGAATGTAAACTAGTACTACTACTTTGGAAAGCAGTCTGGCAGTTTTTTATACAGTTAAACATGCACTGACTCTATGACTTGATAATTCCACTACTAGGTATTTATCCAAGATGAAAAAAAAAACCTGGTATGAGGATACTAGTGACAGCTTTATTTTATAACAGTCAAAACCTGAAAATAATCTGAATGTTCTATCAACCAGTGGGTAGACAAATAGTTTATGGTATATCCGCATACAGGGATATTACTCAGCAATATAAAACATGAACTCTTGACACAGGCAGCAACATGGATAAATCTCAAAAGCATCATTTCAAGTGAAAGAAGCCAAACACAAAAGAGTATATACCAGATGATTCTATTTATTAGAAATTCTAGAAAACGTATTATAACAAAGTGGTGGAGTGGGGACAGGGCAGGGAGGGGTGTGATGGCAAAGGGGGAGGGAGCTAATGAATATGTTAGGCTAATGAATGTGTTTTCTTTCTTGATTGCAGTGGTCGGTTGTGGTTATACAGGTGTATGCACCTGTCAAATCTCATTAAACTCAACTCTTAAAATATGTATGTCTGTTTTAGGTATTTCAATCAAGCTATTTTATAAAAGAAATACAAATAACTTTTAAACATATGAAAAATGCTCAGTCTTACTGTAAATAGATAAATAAACATGAAAACTACATTTGGATACCCATTCTCAGCTCTCATTTAGTAAAAACACAAAATTTTGACAATATATTCAGTTGGTGAATTTTTTACCAAGTGGTTTTCACATGCATTGCTGAAGGAGAGGAAAATGGTATAATTCTCTCTGAGGGATATCGGGCAATATCTACCCAAATTACAGATGTATCTAATCTCTAATCCCATAATCCCATTTCTGTGACTCTATCCTACAGAAACACCTGCATACATGTGCAAAAGACTAGAAACCACCCAAGTGTTCATCAGAGGAGACTGGTTAAATGTAGCACATCCACACAATAGAAAGCTACACTGCTCTAAAGAATGAGGAAGACTTGGAGCGCCTGGGTGGTTCAGTTGGTTGAGCGTCTGACGTCAGCTCAGGTCATGGTCTTGCAATTCGTGAGTTCAAGCCCCATGCTGGGCTCTGTGCTAACAAACAGCTCAGATCCTGGAGCCTGCTTTGGATTCTGTGTCTCCCTCTCTCTCTCTCCCCCTCCCCTGCTCATGCACTGTCTCTCTCTGTCTTTCAAAAATAAATAAATGTTAAAAAAAAATTAAAAAGACAAAAGAATGAGGAAGACTTTTTTTGTATGATACAGAAGGATCTCTCTTTTGTATGATACAGAAGTAAAAAGAAAAAGAAATCAGGAAAGGAGGAAATCTGAGTAAATATTCAAATTTCTTACATTTGCATAAAGACATACTGGAAGGATAAGTAAGAAACTAATCAAAATAGTTATTAATAATCAACTTGCTTGTAACTAGAGCCCTACTGAGTGTTTGGGGAATGATTTTGGTAAAAGTTACTGCAGTCTTGATTGTAAATTCCTTCTTTTCTTTCCTCCACTCCTCATTCCCTGCTTTTCTTCCTTTCTTTCCTACAAAAATGTACTGCTTATATGGAAAAGGGTTTTGGAAGACAAGAAAGGACACTAACTCCTTGGGTCAGAACCGAGAAATTCTGTAGCTGTAGTTTCCATAATACCTAAGAGGTCTGGGCTATAGGGCCCAGGGAGCTACAATAAAAACAGCTCTCATGAATGAGACCCCTCAGCAACAAGGGATGTCACTCATCTTAAGTATATAAGAGGAAAACCCCAAAGCAGTCTATAAGCAGTCTATAAGCAGTATATAAGAGGAAAACCCCAAAGCAGTCTAGCTCCTTGCCCTGAGTGTCTGAAACAGCCCTATCTAACACATACTGGCTCCTGCTTCATTCCAGCCCTAAAGTCAATCACTTTGTCCACCGCTTCAGATGCTGATCACACTGAAAAGACTAGACACTGTACATGGCATCTAGGCCTTTCTCGTTCTCTACCCTGGTTTATTACTTTAAGTGTGGCTCCAACTACCCCCTCTCCCACCATTGGTTGATTCTATAAATCAACTTCATTGTGATGATTAAAAATGCTCAAATTGGTTGTCTCTTTGTAAGATTCCTTTCCTCTTTTCTTTAAAAGAAATAATCCATCACATTCTTCACATACATTTCCCCTGTGGGGAAGAAGTGAACAGAAACACATCCTCTGCACCCCAATTTCTTCCTCCACTCTAATTGGCTGAGCAATAGAAAAAGAGGCAATAAGAGGAGAGTAATAAATGATCAGCACCAATCACTCTGGTATACTCTGCAAAAATGGGACTCACTTCAAAATATGAAACCAGAAAGAATAGACTTTCAAATACCTGTTCTCTCTGTTCAGCACCCACAGTTTTCCCAGGGGAGTGGTTTCCAAGTTGCTTATTCTCTTGAGATTCATGAATCTTTCCTTTGAGCCTTTCAACCTTAAATACAAAAGTATTTTAAATATGAGAGTATGGGGTTGGGGAGGGGGTTTGCTTTGCTATTAAAAGGTACTAGTAATACATGAATATATTCTTCACGAAAAAAATTCAACTAACACACATAGGTTTATAGAGTAAAAAGTGGCTCAGTGGCTTAAGCTTCTGACTCTTGATCTTGGCTCAGGTCATGATCTCATGGTTCTTGAGCTCCAGCCCTGAGTCGGGCTCTGTACTGACAGTGCAGAGCCTGCTTGGGGTTCTCTGTCTCCCATTCTCTCTGCCCTTCCCCCACTCACACGCTCTATCTCAAAATGAATAAACTTAAAAAAAAATGATATTATCCTATCATAACCTTACGCCACAATCCCTTTTCCCTTTCCAGAAACAACACTGTGTGGGATGTACCCTTCTTGAATTTTATCATGCAGGTGTATATATGTACATGCATGTATTAAACATATAAGTATATGTCAGTATTAAATATATAAATTTACAAAGACTAAGACAACTTGAACAGTCATTGTTTATTCATGCTTATGATTACATTTAAAAATTATGATAAAACCTACGTAACACAAAATTTACCATGTTGACCTTTTTAAAAAAGTTTTATTTATTTTGAGAGAGAGAGAGCATGAGACAGCATGAATGGGAGAGGGGCAGAGAGAGAAGGAGAGAGAGAATCCCAAGCAGGCTCCACACTGTCAGCATAGTGCCTGATTTGGGGCTCAATCCCATGAACAGTGAGATCATGACCTGAGCTGAAATCAAGAGTTGGACACTCAACCAACTGAGCCACATGGGCGTCCCTACCATGTTGACCATTTTTAAGCACACAGTTCAGTACTATTAAGTACATTCACATTATTATGTAACCATCACCATCATCAGTCTCCACAATTCTTTTCATTTTCCAAAACTGAAACTCTTTACCCATTAGATAAGAACTCCCTATTCTGTCCCTCTCTTTCCCCCCAGCCCCTGGCAACCACCATTCTATTTTCTGTCTCTGTGATTTTGCTACTCTAGGTACCTCATATAAAGGGAATCATACACTATTTGTCCTTTTGTGACTAACATTTTAATTAACATAATGTCTTCAAGTTTCATCCCTGTTGTAGCACAGGTCAGAATGCCCTTCAGGCTGAGTAATATTCCATTTTGTTTATCTATATATTCCAAATGTATGTGCCACATTTTGTTTATCTATTCATCCATCAAGGGACACTTGCATTGCTTCAACCTTTTGGATGTTGTGGATAACACTGCTGTGACATGAGTGTGCAAATCTGTTCAAGTCCCTGCTTTCAATTCTTTGGGTATATACTCAAAAGCAGAATTGCTCAATCATATGGTAATTCTACATTCACTTTATTTTTTTTAATTTTTTTTATAACATTTATTTATTTTTGAGACAGAGAGAGACAGAGCATGAACGGGGGAGGGTCAGAGAGAGGGAGACACAGAATCTGAAACAGGCTCCAGGCTCTGAGCTGTCAGCACAGAGCCCGACACGGGGCTCAAACTCACAGACCGCGAGATCATGACCTGAGCCGAAGTCGGCCGCTCAACCGACTGAGCCACCCAGGCGCCCCTACATTTACTTTTTAAAGAAAGTACCATGCTGTTTTCTATAGTCACTGCAATACTATTTTTCATTCTCAATAACAATGCACAAGGGCTCCAATTTCTCCATATTACTGTCAACATTTTTTTTTTCTGTTGTTTTGATAACAGCCATCCTCTTGGGTATTTATTCATTCTTGCAACAAAATTACTTGAGCAATTAGTTTATGTGGGCTATTGTGTGAGACACTAGAGATATGACTGTAAAATGAATATAAACTAAAATTGAAGAGACATATATCCAGAACTTACAAGTCCATATTAAAAATCAATAAATACAGGGGTGCCTGGGTGGCTCAGTAGGTTGAGCATCCAACTTCAGCTCAGGTGATGATCTCACAGTTGGTGAGTTTGAGCCCTTCATTGGGCTCTGTGCTGACAGCTCAGAGCCTGGACCCTGTTTCAGATTCTGTGTCTCCCTCTCTCTCTGCCCCTCCCCCACTCACGCTCTGTCTCGGTCTCTCTCAAAAATAAATAAACATTAAAAAAACCAAAAATTAAAAAAATCAATACATTACTAAAAAGAAATAATTCAACAATGTGGCACAACTCAAATTTATCCAATATAATAGAATAATAATTTCTATTTGCTAAATTAAGTGTAAACTGATATCTAAATCCTTATTAAAAAGGTCCTAAACTGACATAAGACCAGTAACATACTGTTTAGCACAGGCAGCTAAAATGTATAAAATATAAATACTGATAGGTCATCTAAGTCACAGTATGGCATCTATCTGGGATGCTATAGCCGCCAGTATCAGTCCTCATTAATGACTATATATATATATACACAATCATATATATAGGTAATACATATCTATGTTGCTCTAGCTGCTGATTGTTATTTTATACACATTTAAATAAATTCTAAGAACAAATGACATTCAACAACTTACTACTTCTCCAAGCACTTTTTTTTCTGAGTCAAGTGATCGAACCCGATTTCTTAAAGCCAGAATTTCTTCATCCAGTCTCTGATTACGTTCCTTTGCTTTCTGTAGGTCAACTGAATCTAAAACAGAGAAAAGAACACAGTTTTTTTTGTTTCTCACACCAGACTAATGAGCTGGATATTTTAAACTTTTTTTTTTTATGTTTATTTATTT
The DNA here is from genome assembly GCF_027475565.1 of Acinonyx jubatus. Lineage (NCBI taxonomy): Eukaryota > Metazoa > Chordata > Mammalia > Carnivora > Felidae > Acinonyx > Acinonyx jubatus. The sequence continues at coordinate 32,785,055 of NC_069381.1, read as the reverse complement.
TTGAGACAGAGAGAGACAGAGCATGAACAGGGGAGGGTCAGAGAGAGAGGGAGACACAGAATCTGAGGCAGGCTCCAGGCTCTGAGCTGTCAGCACAGAGCCCGATGCGGGGCTCAAACTCACGGACCGTGAGATCATGACCTGAGCCGAAGTCGGACGCTTGACCAACTGAGCCACCCAGGCGCCCCGGAGCTGGATGTTTTGAGGACAGGGTTTTTGGCACTAGAGGCTCTTGGAGGAGATGTACTTTTAAAGCAGTGGAGCCTACCTCCTAGAAGTTCAGCAGCAGAGAAAATTATCTTCCTACTTGCTTGTGGTCCTATCTCTCATACATACCACATACACTCCTAGACACTTCTATTCAGCAACGGTAGGGCCCCGCAGACAACAAATGGTGAGCCACGAGCAGCGAATGGACAGATTTTCTAAGCTAAATCAAGTTAATGTATCAAAACCATCTTTCTGCCTGCACCACAGCCCAAAAAAATGGTAGTCCACTCTAAGACCTGCTCTTTCCAGGGCTCATCAATTTCCGTATTATTGCAAACTTGCTATGGGAAACTTTCCTGAATTTGTAGCTGTTTCTTTTTAGCCATTTCCACATATATTTCTCTTATTTTTCTTCTTCTGCTTAAAAGTCTCCTTTGTTGGGACACCTGGGTGGCTCAGTTGGTTAAACGTCTGACTCTTGATTTCAGCTCAGGTCATGATCTCACAGTCTGTGAGTTCGAGCTCCACATAGGGCTCTGGCTCTGTGCTGGTGGTATGGAGCCTGCTTGGGATTCTCTCTCTCTTTCCCTTTCTGCCCCTCCCTTGGCTTGTGCTTCCCCTCTCTCTCTCTCTCTCTCTCTCACACACACACACACACACACAAATACAATAAATAAACTTAAAAAAGAGTCTCCTTTGTTTTCCCTCTTTATCACCTGTTTGTATTAATTATTCCTTGTATTTTTCCTTTCTTCCTTTTTTTTCCCACTTGCTTCCTTTTCCTTTCCCCCTCTTAGCATGTAATTTTTTTAATTTGAAAAGTGCTGAATACACACCAAAAAGAAAAAAAAAATCATTCACAATCCCACCTTGTATATGTGTCAGTGGGTGGGTGCATATATACAGAGACAGAGACATTTGTTTTTTGGCTTGTGCAATTTTTCAAAGATTTAAATGATGCTACACAATTTGTCTGCAACTTTACCATATCGATGTGTGGGTTTTGTTGTTGTTGTTGTTTTGTATCATGGATGTCTTTACAGGACTGTCCTTACAAAGTCATTTGCCATTTCTCATTTGGAACTACTTTTAAATTAGTTTTACTGGTTCTTGGTTTTCATACAAATGGATTCTTAATATACATATTTTGTGTGTGTGAGGCTTCTTTCACTCAATATATATTTTGGGTATGCAGCTGTGTCATATCAGTAATGTATTCCTCTTTACTTTAGTCCATTTTATTCATACATCACTTACTAATCTACTGGTCTCAACGCATCCTCTCATTTTATTCTGCCCAGTGCGTTCATTTCCCCTACTGATGAAGATTCAGGTGTGGTGCCAATGACTTGCTCTCATAAACAATTCTAAAATCATTATCCCTTTTCATCAATCTTTAGGTACTTATGACATTACTTCCAAAAAACAAATCCCCAGAAATTGGACCACTGGATTAGCTGATATGTGCATTTAGGAAATGTAATAGATACTGCCAAAACAAATCTTCAAAAAGATTGTACAAAGTTACATTCTGTACAATGACACTCCCCATTTGTCCACACTGGAGGTTACCAGAGTTTTAGTTTTCATAAATCTTAAAAATGCAGTTGAATTATGGCTTGTTTTAAATGCAATATTGTTTTGCTGATCACAAATGGAATATAGGCTTTTAGTTAAACAAACAAACAAACAAACAAACAAACAATGTTATGTTCAAACTGAATATTCTCATCTAACCCTTATTCACCACCCTCACCCAAAATAATATTAATACTTAGTAAATACTCTTCAAAAGATTCTATATACACGCTCTAACATACAGACAACGGTTTTATTAAAAATATTTAACAACTCTTAAAGCATGGACCTTCACCTGTAAGAATGAGCTCAGGAGGAAAATTCTAGAGAACTGCCAAGTATTATTCCTTTAGCGGCTGGGAAGACAGGGGCTGGAAGGAGCTGGGATAGTGGGGTAGGTGGTAGACAGTTGAAACACTCAGTGCAGCAGGTATTTACAACTTACGCAAAATTATTCCGGTGTCTTCACTACTCTACTGCCCCACATTAATGTGTACCACTTCATCAAAGTCCTGTGGGCACACACACACATACACCCAGACCCCCAAAATAAAAGCCAAAATAACACTGTCCCGCATATAGTACTGTATAACTTGCTTTTTTCACCTGATAACGTATCACGGACATCTATTTGTGTCATGCACATACATCTATGTCATTCTTATTAATAGATGCACAGCCACTTATTTGGCCAATTCATTGTGGAGAAACACAACTACTCCCAAAGTTACTTCTTACTCTCCATACTTTCACAAGTTCTTCTGTAGTCATCAGGGATACTGTGATATTTCCGCCTGGTTTTTGTTATCAGGGTAATGCTGCCCATATGGAAAGTATTCTGTCTTCTTCAATTTTCTGGAAGAATTTATGTAAAATTGGTATTATTTATTCTTTAAAAGTTTTTTAGAATTCACTAGTGAAGATATCTGAACTCAGAGTTTTCTTCATGAGGAAGATTTTTTTTTTCAATATATGAAATTTATTGCCAAATTGGATCCCATACAACACCCAGTGCTCATCCCAAAAGGTGCCCTCCTCAATACCCATCACCCACCCTCCCACCCCCCATCAATCCTCAGTTTGTTCTCAGTTTTTAAGAGTCTCTTATGCTTTGGCTCTCTCCCACTCTAACCTCTTTTTTTTTTTTTCCTTCCCCTCCCCCATGGGTTTCTGATAAGTTTCTCAGGATCCACATAAGAGTGAAACCATATGGTATCTGTCTTTCTCTGTATGGCTTATTTCACTTAGCATCACACTCTCCAGTTCCATCCATGTTGCTACACAGGGCCATATTTCGTTCTTTCTTATTGCCACGTAGTACTCCATTGTGTATATAAACCACAATTTCTTTATCCATTCATCAGTTGATGGACATTTAGGCTCTTTCCACAATTTGGCTATTGTTGAGAGTGCTGCTATAAACATTGGGGTACAAGTGCCCCTATGCATCAGTACTCCTGTATCCCTTGGTAAATTCCTAGCAGTGCTATTGCTGGGTCATAGGGTAGGTCTATTTTTAATTTTCTGAGGAACCTCCACACTGTTTTCCAGAGTGGCTGCACCAATTTGCATTCCCACCAACAGTGCAAGAGGGTTTCCGTTTCTCCATATCCTCTCCAGCATCTATAGTCTCCTGATTTGTTCATTTTGGCGACTCTGACTGGCGTGAGGTGATATCTGAGTGTGGTTTTGATTTGTATTTCCCTGATGAGGAGCGACGTTGAGCATCTTTTCATGTGCCTGTTGGCCATCCGGATGTCTTCTTTAGAGAAGTGTCTATTCATGTTTTCTGCCCATTTCTTCACTGGGTTATTTGTTTTTTGGGTGTGGAGTTTGGTGAGCTCTTTATAGATTTTGGATACTAGCCCTTTGTCCGATATGTCATTTGCAAATATCTTTTCCCATTCCGTTGGTTGCCTTTTAGTTTTGTTGGTTGTTCCCTTTGCTGTGCAGAAGCTTTTTATCTTCATAAGGTCCTAGTAATTCATTTTTGCTTTTAATTCCCTTGCCTTTGGGGATGTGTCGAGTAAGAGATTGCTACGGCTGAGGTCAGAGAGGTCTTTTCCTGCTTTCTCCTCTAGGGTTTTGATGGTTTCCTGTCTCACATTCAGGTCCTTTATCCATTTGAGTTTATTTTTGTGGATGGTGTGAGAAAGTGGTCTAGTTTCAACCTTCTGCATGTTGCTGTCCAGTTCTCCCAGCACCATTTGTTAAAGAGTCTTTTTTCCATTGGATGTTCTTTCCTGCTTTGTCAAAGATTAGTTGGCCATACGTTTGTGGGTTTAGTTCTGGGGTTTCTATTCTATTCCATTGGTCTATGTATCTGTTTTTGTGCCAATACCATGCTGTCTTGATGATGACAGCTTTGTAGTAGAGGCTAAGGTCTGGGATTGTGATGCCTCCTGCTTTGGTCTTCTTCTTCAAAATTACTTTGGCTATTCGGGGCCTTTTGTGGTTCCATATGAATTTTAGGATTGCTTGTTCTAGTTTCAAGAAGAATGCTGGTGCAATTTTGATTGGGATTGCATTGAATGTGTAGATAGCTTTGGGTAGTATTGACATTTTGACAATATTTATTCTTCCAATCCATGAGCAGGGAATGTCTTTCCATTTCTTTATATCTTCTTCAATTACCTTCATAAGCTTTCTATAGTTTTCAGCATACAGATCCTTTACATCTTTGGTTAGATTTATTCCTAGGTATTTTATGCTTCTTGGTGCAATTGTGATATTTGGGGATTTTTTAAACATACTTCTGTTATTGTTTTTCGGTTTAATTCTATTATGGTCAGAGAACATAATTTGTGATTTCAGTTCTTCCACAGAAATGTATTTTATGGCTCAGTATGGTCTCTCCTTGTGAACATTCCATGTATACTTGAAAAGAATGTGTCATCTGGTGGAGTTTGCTATAATTATCAATTATAGAAATTATCAAAAATTTCCATAATTATCAATTTCTATAATTATCATGTTGGCTGGTAGTGTTCTTAAGTCTTCCATATCTTTACTGATTTTGTTTTATTGTTCTATCAATTACTAAGGAGGCAGTGTTTATAACTGTATCACATACTTTTGAAAAGGAGGGTTAACAACCCTGATCACCAATTACAATGTAAGGGTTCTTTTCTCCTATACATCCAAGCAATTATTGGACACCAGCCAGGCATCCTATAATTCCACTCAATTCTGACACTATCTAGCTGGAGATAACATCAGATTGCACAGGTTAAGGGCTCATTCCCACAAGAATGTTCACCACTTCAGATGCCAATGGCAAGCTCATGTTGTTATGTGTGCTTCTGACTGACTGGTTATAAATCAGAGGTTGCCACGACCCCCATCTTGGTCTGATTACTTTGTTAGAGTGGCTCACAGAATTCAGAGAAACATTTTACTCACTAGATTGCCAGTTTATTATAAAAAGATATAACTCAAGAATAGCCAGATAGAAGAAATGCACAGGGCAAAGTATGAGTAAAGGGGTGAGGAGTTTCCATGTCCTCTCTGTGGACACCACTCTCCCCAAATCTCCATGTGTTCACTGACCAGAAGCTCTCCAGACCCTGTCCTTTGGGGTTTTTATAAAGGCTCCATTCATAGGCATGAGTAATTAAATCCATTGGCCATTGGTGACTAAACTCAGTCTCCAGCCCTGTCCCCTTCCAGCGTTGGTAAACCAGGGGCTTTCCAAGAGTCCTCATTAACAAATTTCCACATGGGAAATTTGCAGGGTTTTAGAAGCTTGGTGTCAGAAACAGGGCCAAAGACTAAATATAAATTTCTTATTATAAATCACAGTGTCACTGGGTAAGCTCAATTTTAGAATTATTTAAAACTGGTAACACGTTTTTAATTATTTTTGTAGTTGCTAACCATTACAACACTCAACTTTTGTTGTATTATTTATAGTTGGTAGCATTTTTACAGTCAAGCCAGGGACAGGTTAACTAATTCACCATGGATTCCAAGCCTATTGGCTTCCCAGTGAACACGTGTGTGTGAAGTATTGTTAAATTCATCATAAGGTGTCTTGATGTCAGGGGCAAAATAGGTATTATTTGTGTTGACCACAGGTTTTGGAGTCAGATACATGAGTATCTGACTAACCCAGATACATGGGTTCTAATACTCACTCTGCATTACTTAATTCATTAATACTTAATGTAGCTATTGGATAACTCACTTAACCTTCCATAACTCAGTTTTTTTTGTGTTTGAAATGGGAATAATAATACTACTTGGAAGGGCTGTGAGGATTAGAGTTCATGCATATAAAGTGCCTGGGAGAATACCTGTTACTTAGTAAGCAGTAAGTGATAGTAGTAGTAATAGTAGAAATAAGTAGTAACAATGGCAATAGTGCTTTATTAGTATTATTATTAAAGATATTATTATATTAAAACATATTTAATACATATTAAATTATTGTTTAATGTATTATTAAACATTATATCTACTAACATGCATGACTCACCATTCTCTTTCAGCTTTATCAAATTTTCTTTCAAGTGTTCTATTTCTAGTTGAGCCTTCTTAAGTGCAGAGTCTAAAGAAAAAAGAAACAAAATATTTCTGTAAGGAGTGAATGGTTAGTGTAATGATCAAATCTGAAGTGTTCTCCTGTTTTGGAACACTCTATTTCTGCTGATTTTCCTTTAAGTTTCTGCATAAATGTCACCTCCAGGAAGCTTTTCCAGACTCCTTTTAGTGTTCCTGCTGCACCTTATTATTATTCCTGATTATCTGATCTGACAATATTTCTGTTTCCCTAACTAGATTCCATGCTGAAGAGTTTGGGACTACTATAAACAACTAGAAAAAAAGCTAAACTTTTTAAGCATGGTATTATCAGCTTTAAAAAAAGAAAATTATACTCAGAAATATTAAAATTAGTTCCTGCAATTAGTAATATTTAGAATTTTACCAGTAGTTGCTAGAAATATCAAAACAACAGAATTTCAGGAAGTATCTTTTGATACTATTCAAGAATTATATGAGGATGGCAGAATGGTATAGGGCAAGAACATGGAGCATTGGAGTCAACCGGATTTGCGTTTTCTAATCCAGGTTTTATCATTTGGCCTCCTGGAGTCTAGTTATCACCAATGGTATGTCTGGTTGGCTTCCTATGCCAGGATGAAGAACCTCCGAGAGGTAAGAGACTAAGGTGAATCTTATGAGATCATTCCTAATCACAAAGTAAGTACATCAGCACAATCGTGCATGTCTCATTATTGATCCCCAAACGCTCAGTTCTTTGGAGTGAATCCTAGTCTAATCTACCAGATTCACCTAAAATTAGATTCTGACCATAACAATACTATTACTGCCACTGCTACTGGCAACAGCAGTTACTAGTGTCAGATGTATTAACATTATAACAAACCTTCAGAGTAGATATTAGCATTCTCATTTTATAGATAAGATAAGGGAGGCTCAGAAGAATTAACCAACTTGCTCAATGTCTCACAACAAACAAATGGTAAATCTGAGATCTGAACTCAGGTCTGTTTGACTGCACTGTGCCAGAGATGTAAGAATTACTCTGTTTTACTAAAACAATGATTTTCCTAAGTGTTCATCTATGGAAAGAGAGGGAGTAGAATGATAGCAGGTGGAAGGATGTTTCAGAGAGAGTGAAGAGCATAAATGAAAGAGAATGGGTAGGAGAGAACATTGAGTGTTCTGGGGACTGTATGTAGTCTGATACTGCTTGGGCCTACAGAGCAAAGGATTAGGGGAAATGTGGGATATGAAGCTGGATAGATACGCAGGAGGCAAACCACAAAAGCCTTAGAGAGCTCAGAATTTACTCTACACAATAAATTTTTTTATGGAAGCTTAAAGTACCGAGGAGGTAATTGAGAGGTTCTGTGAACATTAGATTTAATTTCCACTTAAAAAAAAAAACCTATTTCTACAATAACACATACACCAAATATGTCATATACCAAAGTCAGGTATATCAGAGACCACCAAATGCATGAACTCGTACTGCCAGGTTAGCATCTCCTGTCATGTCCACACAGATATTTGAAAATCATAGCTCTCTCTCAGAGCATTTAAACTAGTAATATTTCTAAAACTGTGTTGGTTTTATGACCAAGTTTCTATGACCTCTCTACTGTTTGACAGTTTTATTTTCTAAATCTACTCCTTTTAGTGGTTGTCCTGGGTATTTTTTTAAGAACTTTTTTTATTAAGGAAAATTTCCAACATATACAAAAGTAGATAGAACAGTTATGGAAACACCTATATCTATCATCCAGCTTTTTAAAAAATCATCCAGCTTTTAACAATTATCAAGCCATGGCCAATCTTGTTTCATTTATATCCATAACTATTATACACTAGTTTTCTAATGCTGTAAAGCAAATCACCACAACTCAGTGACTTAAAATGAGGGTACCTGGGTAGCTCAGTTGGTTGAGTGTCTAACTCTTGATTTTGGCTCATGTCATGATCTCGAGATTCGTGAGAGGCTGAAATCAAGGTATGAGCTGGGTATGAGCTGGGTGTGTTCATCTCTGAGGTATTGGGAAAGAATGCAGTTCCAAGCTCACTCAGGCTGCAGGCTGAATTCAGTCCCATGGTTGTAGGACTGAAGTCCCCATCTCCTTGCTAACTGTTAGCCTGGAAGGTCTATCAGCTTTTAGAAGCAACCAACATTCTTTGCCACGTGGTCTCTTCCATCTTCAAAGTCAGCAAAGGAGAATTTACCTCACATCAAATCCTTCTCACACTTTGAATATCTTCTTCAGGGAAAAGCCTAACCTCTTTTGAGGGCTCGCCTGATCAGGTCAGTCTCACTTAGGATAAACTCTCTTTCTTAAAGCCAATTGATTTGGGACCTTAACTACATCTGCAAAAGCTCTTCATAGCAGCATCTATATTGTAGTTGATTTTTGAATAACTTGGAAAAGGTATGTGTATACCAGGTGAGGCTTGTGGAGACCATCTTAGATTTCTATCTAATACACCTATTTCCACCAGTTCTTCTATTTTTAACAGCTTTATTGAGGTGCAATTTATATACCATAAAATTTGCCTTTTTAAAGTGTACTATTAAATGACTTTTAGTATATTTACATTTGTGGAACCCAACACAATCTGATTTTAGAACATTTCTATCACCCCATTGAGAAACCTCATGCCCATTTAGTTAACCTTAATTCCCACTCTTAGCCCTGGGCAACCATTAATCTACTTTGCCTTTTCTGGACACTTCATATAAATATAATCATACAATATGTGACCTTTTGCATCTAACTTCTTTACTTAGCATTATGGTTTTGAGATTCATCCATGTTGTAGCAAGCGTTAAGTATTTGGTTTTTACAGGCACATTGTCTTCCATTGCATGAGTGTTTGGAGTCCCCTAAATCACTCCCAGGTTCGGTGACTCTTAGGACTTGCCTCACTGGACTAAAGACATACTAATAGTCACAGCTGATACTTACTACAACAAAAGGATACAAAGCAAAATCAGCAAAGATAAAAGGTGCATGGGGCAAAGGCCAGAGGAAATCAGGCTCCAGCTTCCAAGAGTCTTCTCCAGTGGAGTCACACAGGGTGTGGTTAATTTCTCCAGCAACAAACTGATCATACATGTGAAGTATCTTCTATCAGGGGAGTTCATTAGAGATTCAGTGCCCAAGGTTTTTGTTTGGGGCTAGCTAGTCACATATATACCACTTCTGCCCACCAGGTACCAAAATTCCAGATTCTCAGAAGGAAGGCAGGTATTGAGCACTGTGATACTGCAATTTGTGATTAGAAATATAGATTTGACCTTATCTTCAACCCATTTCTGGCACAGAGATCCTAAAACCCTTGGAATTTCCTAAGTGATGAGAGCGATAAAGCCATCTTATGTTAATGAGATGACTTTTGGCCAGCAATTAACAACAGGGGCTGGTTTCCAGGAGAACCAACCATGGGATTAGAGGTCCTATCCTCTGACTTCCAGGGACAGGAGAGGAGCAAGAGATTGAATCAATTACCAATAGCCAATGATTTAATCAACCATGCCTGTAGTGAAACCTCTGTAAAAACCCAGAAGGAGAGGGTTTGGAGAGCTTCTGGGTTGCTGAACACATGGAGGTTTGGGGAGGATGGTGTAGTCAGAGAGGACATGGACGCTCTGCACCCCGTCCCCATACTTTGCCCTATGCATCTCTTCCATCTGGCTATTCCTAAGTTATATCCTTTCATAATAAACCAGTAATCTAGCAAATTAAATATTTCTCTGGGTTCTATGAGCCACTCAAGCAAATTCATCAAACCCAAGGAGGGGGTAATTGGAAATTCCAATCTATAGCCAGTTGGTCAGAAGCACAGGTGATACCCTAGGCTTGCAACTGGCATCTGAAGGAGGGGAGCAGTCTTACAAGACTGAGCCTTAGCCTGTACAATCTGACACTATCTTCAGGTAGACAGCATCAGAATTAAAGGTAAATAGTGTCAGAATTAAGTTGAAATGTAGGACACCCAAATGATGTCCAAGAATTGCTTGGTGGTGTGAGAGAAACACCCCTCTCCCACCTTGAAATTGTATCCTGGGACCCTATATAAGTATAAACCACACTGTTTGCACAAACAGTTTAGGCACAGTGAGCCCCTATTATCAGTTAGGGAATGGTGGGAACACTCCCAAAATCCAAGTTCCCAGATGCTAGTCAAGGGCTGACCTCACAAGCATGCCTTTCTAAGGATAGCAGCGTCAGGTCTCTGTTAACTATTTCCTACACAGAATTACTGCATCACATTTTGTTTATCCATTCATCCAATGAGAGACATTTGGATCACTTCTACCTTTTGGCTGTTGTAAATAGTGCTCTGAACATTCGCACGCACATTTCTCTTGGGTAGATACCTCAGAGTTAAATTGATGGGCTACATGATAATTCTACATCTAACATCTTGAGAAACTGTCAAATTATTTTCCAGTGTCTGCACCATTTTACATTCCCGTCAGTAATATATGAAGGTTCTAATCTTTCCACATCCTTACCAACACTTGTCATGCTTTGTTTTGTTTTTTTGTTTGTTTGTTTTTGGTTTTTTATAGCCATTCTAGTGTGTGTGTACTGGTATCTCATTGTGGTTTTAATTTGCACTTCCCTCGTGACTAATGATATTGAGCATCATTTCCTATATCTTCTCCAGAGAAATGTCTACCCAAATATTTTGCTCATTTTTAAATCAAGCTTTCTTTTACTATTATCAGAATTCTTTACATATTCTAAATATAAGTCCTGTATCAAACATGATTTGCAAACATTTTCTTCTAGTCTGTGAGTTGTCTTTTTCACTTTCTTGATGTTGGTTGTTGTTGTTTTTTTTTTTTTTTGATATTCCAAGTGGTAATTTTTATTTCATTTCTCAATAGTTCTTTTTTTAAAAGATTTTAAGTAATCTACACCCGACATGGGGCTCGAACCCACAACCCCAAGATCAAAAATCACGTTTCCCTCGACTGAATCAGCCAGGCACCCCTCAATAGTTTCTTGATAGCATATAGAAATACAATTGTTTTCCTTTTATGATTTAATGAGTCACGTAATTATTCATCTATCTGTAAATATTAGATTCATGACAATAATATCATTATTTATTTGTGTCACTATTAATATAAAACAAATCCAAAAAACTGATGAATAGAAATATTCACATCTGATTGGGACATTCAGATGTTGTTTTGTTTTGTTTTGTTTTGTTTTTTTAAAGATTTTATTTCTTAAGGGGTTCCTGGGTGGCTCAGTTGGTTAAGTGTCTGACTCTTGATTTTGGGTAAGGTCCTGATCTCGTGGTTTGTGAGTTGGAGCCCTGTGTTGGGCTCCACGCTGAACACAGAGCCTGCTTGGGATTCTCTCTCACATTTTCTGTCCCTCCCATGCTCATGCTCTCTTTCTCTCTTTCTCAAAATAAATAAATAAAACTTTTAAAAAATTAAAAAATATATTTTATTCCTTAAGTAATCTCTATACCCAACATGGGACCTGAACTCACAACCCCAAGATCAAGAGTCACATGCTCTACTGACTGAGCCAGCCAAGTGTCCCAGGATGTTGCATTTTGAAGTATAGAAGTTTCAATTTGGGGGATACCTGGGTGGCTCAGTCAGTTAAGTGTCTGACTCTTGATTTTGGCTCAGATCATGATCTCACAGTTCATGGGATCAAGCCCCGCATTGGGCCCTGTGTTGACAGAGTAGAGCATGCTTAGGATTCTCTCTAAAAATAAATAAATAACTTAATTTGTAAAAAGTTTCAAATTTTGACTGAGTCCAATTTATTAGTTTTTCTCTCACCACTTTTGCTTTTGGTGCTCTACTAAAATATCATTGCCTAATCCAAGATCATGAAGAGTTACTATGTTTTCTTCTAAGAGTTTTACAGTTTTAACTCTTATATTTAGCTTTGTGATCCATTTTGAGTTATTTTTTTTGTGTGTGTGGGTGTGGTACAGGGGTCTTTATAAAAGCAAATCCCAGACATATTGTTCAACCATAATATTTCACTATATATCTCTAAAAGAAGTCTTTTTAAACATTCAATACACATGTGGTTAAGAAAATTTAGCAATTCCTTACATACCCAGTAAATATCCACATTTCCAATTTTTTTTCACAAATGTTAAAAATTTGTTTCAATCAGTATCGAGTAAAGTCCACACATTATAACTGGTTAATAATTCCCTTAAATGAAAAAAAATTCATCTTTTTCATGTAATTTATTTATTGAAGAATACTATAAATATTTGACATTAATTCTTTTTTTATTCTTTTTTTTTTTAATGCTTATTTATTTTTGAAAGAGAGCTAAAGAGTCGAGAAGGGGAGGGGTAGAGAGATGGAAACACAGAATCCGAAGTGGGCTCCAGGCTCCGAGCTGTCAGCAGAGCCCAGAGCCTGACATGGGGCTCGAACTCACAAACCATGAGATCATGACCTGAGCTGAAGTCGGACACTTAACCGACTGAGACACCCAGGTGACCCTCTTTTTTTATTCTTGAAGAATATCTTTGTTATTGTCCAAAATTTTTCATTCCCATCCAAGGTTTTGGATGTGATATAGACAGAGGTAGAGACTAAGCTAAAATAGAGTCCTTCATTTAAGGGTCAATTTGGGGGCACCTGGGTGGCTCAGTCAGTTAAGCATCTTCTGACTTCAGGTCATGATCTCATGACTCATGAGTTCAAGCCCCTTTTCAGGCTCTGTGCTGACAGCTCAGAGCCAGGAGCCTGCTTCAGATTCTGTGCCTCCCTCTCTCTCTGACCCTCCCCAACTCACACTCTGTCTCTGTCTCTCTCTCAAAACTAAATAAACTTTAAAAAAAAATTTTTTTTTTGAAGAGTCAGTTTGGGGACACCTGGGTGGCTCAGTTTTAAGCATCTGACTTTGGGTGAACATAAGCCCCACTTCAGGTAAAACTGGAGCCCTGAATCAGGTGAGCCCCACTTCTCTCTGTCTCCCTCTCTCTGTCCCTTGCTCACTTGAGCCCTCTCTCTCTCAAAACAAACAAACAAACAACAACAACAACAAAAAAGGGTGTTGAAAGTAGACTGATACTTGGTAAACACTGTTGTATAACACATTTACCTAGGAATACATTCTGACTTGTAAACTGATGACTCAAGAAGTTATATCTAGGGCACACTTTGGTACTACAGATATTTTATTTTAATTTTTTTGATACTACATATGTTTTTAAACTTTTATTTTTACATTTATTTATTTTTGAGGCACAGAGAGACACAGCACGAGTGGGGAGGGGCAGAGAGAGGAGACAGAATCCGAAACAGGCTCCAGGCTCTGAGCTGTCAGCACAGAGCCCGATGCGGGGCTCGAATTCACAAACCATGAGATCATGACCTGAGACGAAGTCGGATGCTCAGCTGACTGAGCCACCCAGGTGCCCCATGATACTACATATGTTTTTAAAGGACTTGCTAATTCAGCTTCCCAACAGCCCCCCCAGTATACTTACTGTGGTGACAACTTTCAGTTAATAGTTTAGGATCTACCAGACCAACCAACTGCTGATGGAACAGAGTGCCATGTGATTGATTGAGTTCTGTTGTGTCCAAATGTGACTAAAAGGAATGGGTGTCCTGCTTTTCCTTTTTCCTTCTGTATTGCAAGCAGCAAAGACTGCTTCTCATCATACTCACATAGCCGAATTTCTTTTCAAAATTTTTTTAAAATTGGGTTTCTAACTTGCATCCAGTAAAATTCACCCTTATTGGTGTACGGTTCGGTAAATTTTAACAAATATGTATAATGGTGTATATACCCTATTAGGATATAGAAAAATTCCATATTCCAAAAATTTCATTTGTGTTCATTATTTAAAACACATACTTAACAAAATCTCAACCCTCCTGATATTGTTTTTAAACCCATGATCAGTTTGGCGGAATAATTACTGTTTTATACATTTAACGCTTTAAAGATATGATCCTAAAGAAACCTATATGCTGCATTTGAAAATCAGCCTAATTTCATAATCATTGTAAATTATAATATAGAAAGGGGGTAGTTTTAAAAGTTTAAACTTTATACTAAAATAAATTATTGATAAAGCAAAGATTGAAATATAAACAATGAAACCATAAAAGCACAATAAAACACCATAGAGATGAACATTTCAGTAATCTTATAGTGATATAGAAAAGGCTTTATGAGTGAAAACCTAGAAGCCATACAAAATAACTGTGTTAAACCTGACTTGATAAATATTAGCATTTCGATATAGCAAAAACTCCAACGTAACATTTAGAACCAATAAAAGGCTCATATCCAGAATACATAAAGAATTAACCAAAACATTTTTTATTAAGTAATCTCAACACTCAGCATGGGGCTTGGACTCATGACCCTGAGATCAAGAGTTGCATGCTCCACCAACTGGCTGACCCAGCCGACAGTCCCAAGGATATATAAAGAACTTTTACAAATTAGGGGCGCCTGGGTGGCTCAGTCGGTGGAGCATCCAACTCTTGATTTCGGCTCAGGTCACAATCTCACAGTTTCTGAGACAGAGCCCTCGTTGGGCTCTGCACAGACAGCACAGAGCCTGCTTGGCATTCTCTCTCTCCCTCTCTCTGCTCCTCCCCTGCTCAATCTCTCTCTCCCTTTCTCTCTCTTTTTCTCCCTCTCTCTATCCCTCCCCCACTTGCACTCTCTCTTTCAAAAATAAGCAAACTTAAAAAAAAGAAAAAAATGAAATTTTACAAATTAATAAAAGATACCACCCAATAGAAAAATATACATGAGACTTGAGCAGGTACTTCACAAAATAGTATATTCAAATGAGCAACAACAACAATAACAACAAATTTTGAGAGGGTTTTCAACTTCATTAGCCATTTGCGAAATGCAAATTAAAGCCATAACTAAGTACCACTACCCACTCACCAGAAAAGGCAAAGTTAGTAAGATAGACAATATCAAGTACTCACAAAGTCTCACATACAAGTGAGGAGAGCTTAAATTAATACAACTATTTGGAAGACAGTATGGCAGCTATCTACCAAAGTAGAATCTACACATAACCCTTTGATCCAATAATTAGGTATATCACAGAAATGTGTCGGTAAGTCCAAGAATATTCATAGCAGCACTATTCATAATAGGCCACAGGTGGAAGCAATGTAAATATCCATCAACAGTAGAATGGCTAGATAAAGTAAACTGTAGTATATTTATTCAGTGGAATATTACACAACCAGCATAAGTGAATAAACTACGGCTACATGCAATGACATGAAGGAATCTCACAAACATAAGATTGAACAAGAGAAACAAACCCAATTTAAGAATGCATATTGCCTGCAATCAAAACTCAGAAATAATGCTAAAAGTTACTTCTGAGTAAGATGTAGACCTAGAAGGAAGAAACAAAGGGGTTTTCTGGGAATTTGTTGCACAGCATGGTGTAAACTTGGGACTTAAGCATTTTGGTAGGTAGGTTATGCTTATGCTTCAGTAAAACATTTCTGGACACTGGAGAAAAAGAAGCTGTTTATCAAACTGAGATTTTTTTCCCTCAATGTACTCAAATTCTATCCTGAGAAAATGTCAATTTAATATATATAATATATAATATTATATACAATATAATACATAATATAATATATAATGTATCATATATAATATATAATTAAAACATGGTCAGAAATGTTCCTCTGTAACCACAACTTACCTAATTTACTCTGTTCTTTCTCCTTCCCTTGTAGCTCATCAGTGAGCCTTCGGATTTCTTCTTGGGCCATCCTTAACCTCTCTGCTACTTGTTCTGCATTTCTCTCTAGGCAGTTTTGTGATGGTTTATCTTTTTCCAGGTCTTCATTATGGGACTGAAATAAAACTATTTTTAGTCATAAAACAAAAATTAAATGTACTCTTTTAACACTGTACTATTTCCTACAAGCGTTTGAAAGCTAATAAAGGAAAGTAGCAAACAATATTTCATTTATATGTATTTCTTTTATTAAGTTAAACCATATAAAGTTGGTGATATTTAGTCTTTTTCCACTATAAACGTACAACTTCATATAGTTCAACCTAATCTAAGAGATTATTATTTAAATTATATAATTTATACATATAATTATATTAAATTAAATATATAATTTAAATTATTGAATTATAAAAAATAGAAACTTTATCATAAAAGTGAGTATCATCTGGAAAAAAGAGAGAAAGTCACCCTCATGTATACAGTCCATTAAATACAGTTTATAAAATTCATTCACATAACGTATTTCATTTAATTTCCAAATATGCACACACTCAAATCATGTTTACAGCTCCAGCTCCTTTTTTGCAATTGTTTTCAAAGCATTTAAAAGCTAAGAAATTCAGTCTCAATTATACCTTGCTCTTTATTTTTAAGTTTATTTTTATTTATCTTGAGAGAGAAACAGAGAGCAAGCAGGGGAAAGGCAGAGAGAGAGGGAGACAGAATCCCAGGTAGGCTCTATGCTGTCAGCACAGAGCATGATACAAGGCTTGAACTCACAAACCATGAGATCATGACCTGAGCCAAAATCAAGAGTTGGATGCTTAACCAACTGAGCCACCCAGGTGCCCCTGTAATTATTTTCAAAGCATTTTAAGAGCTAAGAAATTCAGTCTCAATTATACCTTGCTTTTGATCCCCACATATGTATTAATTTATATAGTCATTATACAAATTTTTCTAAAAGATAAGAAGACAACCAAAATATCATATACATAACAAAACTACTAGTGTATCGGTATATATCCTTGCAATATTTTTTATTTGTAGACATTTTTTACATAGCCATAATCCCAATCTATGTACATGTTTCTGTCTGGCTTTTTCATTTAACATTGCATGAGAAACATTTTCCCACATAACAGCGCCGATTTTGTAACAATAATTTTTAAAGTCTATATAATGTTCCAGAGTGGGTGCAACATGATTTATATAATCACTTAAGCATTTGGTAGTTTCCAAATTTTGCTATTTAAAACAACACTATGAGGGGTGCCTGAGTGGCTCAGTTGGTTGAGTGACAGACTCTTGATTTCAGCTGGGGTCATGATCTCAGGGTTGCACTGAGTGCAGAACCTGCTTAAGATTCTCTCTCTCCTTCCCGCTTGTGCACGTGCATGTGCACACGCTCTCTTTCTCTCTCTCTCTCTCTCTCAAA
Organism: Acinonyx jubatus; assembly: GCF_027475565.1. Taxonomy (NCBI): domain Eukaryota; kingdom Metazoa; phylum Chordata; class Mammalia; order Carnivora; family Felidae; genus Acinonyx; species Acinonyx jubatus. The sequence goes on along the minus strand of NC_069381.1, from coordinate 32,767,579 downwards.
AAAAAAAAAAAAAATCAAAAAACAAAACAAAACAACCTGCTATGATATACAGTTTCATCCATATATATTTATCTTGGGTTACTTCCTGTGGTTAAATTCCCAGCAAATACTTTATTCACTGGATTTAGTGCTTAGTAACATTTCCTCAGATCAAAAAATTTAATTCTATGAAGAGAATTGATTCTACTTAAAACAATGTGCTATATATTAAAAGACTACCCACAAAAAGGGCTCCAAACATATTTGGGAAGAAGTATGTATTATCCCAAAGTGATTTTTCAAGGGATATAACACACGCTGTTTAAATTTTGATACATTCAATAAAAATCAGTATTAACTTCTTTCTTCTCAAATTTTTGTGATGTGTTTATAATACTTTTATGCACAATTTTATAATTTTCACAGCAAGAATCTATACATTTTAATATATTCAAACAAAATAGTTGGTAAAAGCTACTATTATTAAGTAAAGGATTGTTTTTTTACCTCTCTCACATTTTTTTTAGACTGCTGCACATGTTCCTGATGTTTCTCCTGTTCTCTCCGCAGAGGCTGGTGGTTTTGTTCAAAGTTCTCCTAAATAAATAACAAGAGATAAATGAAATTTACATCAATCGGTCTTCCTAAATAATGTCATTTAAATTTTTTTTTAAAAGCAAAATATAGGAGCACAGTCCAATCCATTTTGTGAGGCTAGATCATGCATTCTCAATGAGACAATATCATCCCCAAGGGAGTGAAAATTGACTCTGAGGGGGCGAAAAAAATCTTACTCTTCTTATTACAAAGCAAGATATACCTACAGTATATAAATAGAACTCCACAGTATATAAATAGAACTCTATCAGTAGTATTAAAATTTCATGGGAGAGAGATTAGGAAAAATTATCTAAATATTCTCATGATAGAGGAAATAACGAAAAATGGTTGGCTAACACTGGCTAGACAAACCTTGAGATTAAAACCCAACAAAAATAACATGAGAAAGAAAAATCACAGGGCAATCATCTTACTCATAAACATAGATGTAAAAATCTTAAACAAAATTTTATCAAATCTAAGCTAGTAATATCTAGAAAGGATAATATATAATGAACAAGCTGGATTTGCCCCAGGAATGCAAAATAGGTTGAACATTAGGAAAATAAATCAACAAAATTCTCACATTAACAGATTAAAGTTCTAAATTATTTCATCATCTCAGTGGCTATAAAAAATATTTAAAATACTTACCACTGGTTTCTAATAAAAACTCTTAGCAAACTAGGAATAAGAGTATAAATAATAAATAAACAGTACCATTTGAAACAAAACCTTCAGCAAACATCATACTTAATAGTGAATCATTGAATACTTTCTCTGATATCAATAACAAGACAATAATACCAGATAATACCAGTGATAAGATGAATTTCAAGATAATACTAGAGAGCCTAGCCAGTATAAGGCAAGAAAAAGAATTAAAAGGAATAAGGACTGAAAAGGAAGAAACAGAAGTATTCTTCTTAGGTAATATGATTGTACAGGTAGAAAATACTTTAGATCTTTAAATTACTTACTAAATTGAACGAGAGGGGAGCCTGGCTGGCTCAGTCAGTGGAGCATGTGACTCTTGATTGTGGGGTTGTGAGTTTAAGCCCCACATTGGGTGTGAAGCCTACTTAAAATAAACAAGGGGCACCTGGGTGGCTCAGTCAGTTAAGTGTCCAACTCTTGAATTCAGCTCAGGTCATGATCTCACAGTTCGTGAGTTTGAACCCCATGTTGGGCTCTGTGCTGGTGGCACAGAGCCTGCTTGGGATTCTCTCTTTCCCTCTCTCTCTGCCCCTCCCCTGCTCAGTCTCTCTGTCTCTCTCTCTCTCAAAATAAATAAGTAAATATTTTTAAAAATAAATAGAGAAAAAAATATTTTAGAAATAAATAAATAAGTAAAATGAATGGAAATTTTTAGCAACAATCCTAGGTATAGGCCAATATGTAAAATAATTATACTTCCAAATACCAGCAAAAGATAATTAGAAAATTAAATTCTTTTAAAAAAGATAGCATTTGCTATTAATAGCATCCAAAAATATGAAGTACCTAGGAATACATGTAACAAAGAGTGCAAGATTTTGTAGGGAAAATCATAAAACTTTACTGATATACTTTTAAAAATACATGGAGAGATATTCCATGATCACAGATCACATCAATATTTTAAGATAGTAAATTCCTCTTAAACTGATTTATAGATTCAATACAACCAAAAATCAAAATCTCAGATTTTGTAATAACATGAATCAACTCGTTACTCTTTCCTCTTAAGATTATTTAGTGACTCTCCAGACCTTCTACACCCAAGTCCATTATCTATGCATTCCAAATGTTTCTATGCCTCAGGGCGCTTGGCTGGCTCTGTCAGTGTAGCCTACAACTCTTCATCTTCGGGTTGTGAGTTTGAGCCCCGCATTTGGGTGTAGAAATTACCTAAAAATAAAATCGTTTAAAAAATGATTTTATGCCTCTACTGTGATCCAGGAACATTGCTGGGTGCTAAGTCCAAACTTCAGTTCAGCATATGAATCTCACCATGATGTGGTTCCTGAAAATATCTCCAGCCACATCTCTAAGCATTCACTCACATGAACCAGTATGCATTATACACTGTTTCCCCTGCCAGCAATGCCTTTCCCAGTTGCTTTATGAACACCTATTCAGCTTTCAAAATCCTACTCAACACCTCTTCTGGAAGGCTTTTCTTGTCCCCTAACCCATCACATCTGACTCAGCCCTTCCTCTGAGTTTCCCTAGCCTTCTGTGCCTTTATCATGGGACTTTCCACACTGAACTGTAACCACTGGCTTTTTTTCCTACCTCCATTAGCTTGTAAGTTCCTTGGAAGTCCAAATCATGTCTGACTTGACTTTGTTTCTACATCCACTGGCACAGATCCTGGCACATGGAATGTTCTCAATAAATAAAAACAATAATGCTAATTAATACTCTGGTTTCTTTTCAGATGGCATAAATCTTTTACCTTGTACTACAGATTTTTGTGGAGAAAAAGTCTCCTACAATAATGCTAATAAATGTGTGAGGTACTATTCTAGAGCCTTATATATGTTATTTCATTTTCATGATCACCTTGTGGAATAGTTGAGTGGATCTCAGATTTTATTAATGAGAAAATCAAGGTTCACAAAAGGTAACTTGTGCAAAGTCATACCACAAACAAGTAGCAGGGGAAGTCCACCCCAATCTAAAACCTATATTCTTTTTTTGTTTTAAAGTTTATTTTGAGAGAGAGAGAGCGAGCGAGAGAGAGAGAGCATGTGAGTAGGGGAGGGGCAGAGAGAGAGGCGGGGAGAGAGAGAATCCCACAGTGGGGCTCAGACTCAGGCAGAAGCGTGAGATCATGACCTGAGCCAAAATCAAGAGTCAGGGGCACCTGGGTGGCTCAATTGGTTGGGTGTCCGGCTTTGGCTCGGGTCATGATCTCACAGTCCGTTGAGTTCAAGCCCCACGTCGCACTCTGTGCCGACAGCTCGGAGCCTGAAGCCTGCTTTGGATTCTGTGTCTCCCTCTCTCTCTGCCCCTTCCCCACTCACACTCTGTCTCTCTCTCAAAATAATGTAAAAAACATAAAAAAAAAATTTAAAAAAATCAAGAGTCAGACCCTTTACTGACTGAACCACCCAGGTGCCCTAAAACTTATATTCTTAAGCATTATTAAAACTGGCTTCCTTATAATTTAATGAATGAATGATTGAAAAAACAAATACTAAAAGACTGGCCTGCCTCTTATTCAATTACTTAGTTAATTTCAGAATACCTGGGGATGTTCTTTCAGGAATTTACTGGTCATACACCTTTGTGACTCTGGCTTTGGGCCCCGGGCTTCCAGTTTCTGCAAGAGTGTACTTCTTTCTACCAGTAAGTATGCAATCTGTTCACTGGGGCTGCTCAGAGCTATTTCAGATAAGCCCTCTTGATACAACATTTCTTCAACCTCTTTTATTTGCACTTCTGTTCGGAAGAAATAACAAGTACAAAACTATTAAAAGAAATGCAGGCAAATAATTGCTGTTACATGATGTTAAATGTGTTCTTAATTACACAGCAAATTAATTTTAAAAATCAGTTATACTGTTACTACCACTCTTCTTTCTATCTGTCCAGGGTGTTTGCAAACTTTCAGAAATAATAACAAAAAAAAATGGGAAAAGGTTCTCAAAAATGGTAGATATTCTTACTATTGGATAACTTTAAAATTCGTTGTTGTTTTATTGAGTGCTTACTATGTGGCAGGTATTGTACTAAGCATTTAAGATAAATTTATCTCATCTAATCCTTGCAAAAGCCACTGAGGTAGGAAACATGATTATCTCATTTATGGGACAAGGATGCAGGCACCGACAAGCCAATTAACTTGCGTGACATTACGCAACAAGTCCTACCAAAATTCTTGGTGATTTCAACATTCAGATAGATTATTCTAGTGCCCTGGCTTCTCAGTCTGTTTAGCAACTAACTTCCAAAGAGTCCTCTACGCCATCTCATTCTCTACTCCCATAGTAATTCTATGGGAGTCATTGGCAGCAACTCCCCAGTCGCAATTTCAAACATCCCATTCTCCAATCACCCCTTCCTATGTACTTCTAGTAGCTGGATGTCAACAAGTTTTTGGCCATACTGGTAACTATAATCCACTGACTTGAAACACTGCTCAATGTTCCTTTCCCACTCTTGTTCTCACTTTCTTAACTAGCTTAGATTCATCCAATCAGTTCATTGTTATCATCACTCTCTTGAAACATTCACAACTCCCATGCCCCTCTTTCCTTCCATTATACTTGGTTGACAGAATTCCAGCCTGTTTAAGTCCAACCCTTCAGCCCTACTGCACCTCACTCCAGAAGCTGAATGTTGCTGGAGAAAACTGCACAGCCAGTGCTGATTGTTTCACTCTCACTTCATGTCTACTCGCCTCAAGTGAGTCCTTATTGTCCAGCAATCCTCCCACAATTCCCCAGAATTCTCTCTCATTTTCTTATATTTTCTAGAGCTCTAGACCACTATTTCATTCCTCTCTCTCCTCAAGTCTCCAACAGCTCCTTCCCTGCCCTCACTCTCCGCTGAATACCCTGCTTCTTATTTCACGGAGAAAAAAGGCACACTCCAAAGACAGCTTCCACGATCTTTCAAAGATTCCGAAATCTTTTAAATCTTATAAATCTCCTGTGCAATTTAACAAACTGTCCTTGCTCCTAACTCTCCCCTCATGCACTGGATCCCATTCCCACTTATCTCAAAGACCACATGCTTGCAGCTGACGCCTCTCTTGATTGCCCCATCAAGCTTTCTTCCCAACTTAGCGTTGTAGTTATCTTCAAGACATGCTATCATATCTCCCACTAAAAACAACAATGAAAACAATAAGAAATCTGCCTTCAATCTCATATCCCTCTCCAGCTTCTACACAACTTCCTCACTCTCCTTTACAGCACAGCTTCAAGAAGGGATCAACCATTGCCATGTCCCCTCTTCCTCTCCTACCACTCTTTCCTGAGTTCACTGCAAGCAGGCTTTCATACCCACCACTCCACAGAAGCAGCTCTTGTCAAAGTTACTGATGACCTTCATGTGACCAAATCCTATAGCGAATGATCTGTCCTTGTTCTACATATCCTATCAGTGATATCTGACCTACTTGCTCACATCCTTTTCTTAAAACGCTGTCGTCATTTCTCTCTGGGACCCCACACTCTGCTGGTTTTCCTCCCACCTTGCGGGCCAGACTCCTTGACTAATTTCTTCACCTTTTCAGCCTCTAAACATAGGAATGTCCCAGGGCCCATCCCCGAATCCTCTTTTACTCCCCAGATAATCCCTACAGTCCCAAGGCTTTAGGTTTGGCTATATACTGAATGACTCCCAAATTCACAGCTGCAGCTTGTGGTGCCTTCCAAACTTACACAGTTGTCTACTTGACATTCCCACTTGGATGTCTACTACATGCATCAAAATGTACATGTCTAAAAGCAAGCTCTTTACGGTCTTCCTCAAATGGGATTTCCCATAGTCTCCCCCACCTGAGTAGCTGGAACTCTAATATTCCAAATGCCCAGGCCAGAAAGCTTTGGGACACCAGTGATTTCCCCCATTTTCTCCCACCCAACATTACGTCCATTATCTAGTCATATTAGCTCTATCTTCAACCTTCAATTATATAAGCTTTTCTGGAGTAATTAAGTTTTATGTTCCCAAAACAAACAGCTCACTAAAAATAATAGCGCTTCTTGAAAAAAAACAGATTGGTACAGACCATTCTAAATCTCTGTCATTGTGTAACTAGAGTGCTATAAAACACACTGACAATCCTTATAATTATACTGGTACATTAAAAGAGTTACATCAAATTCCATCAAATATAGAAATACTATAGTAAATATAGGGCTTTATCTTCTTTTAAAAAACCAGGCTTGCTGTAAAGGTGAGCTAAAAGAGCTGAGTCTGTGGAGTTATGGAAACAAAGGCAAAATGCACAAAGATTAGGGATATCTTTACAATAAGCACTTCCAAGGAGAAACATGTGGCCAAACTGAGGCCAGAAGAATAATGTGGGACAAATGAGTTTCATGTGTAAACTCCAAGGCTTGCTTGCTGGTAAGCCAAAATCATTAACATGCTGGGGGAAACTGTATATGAACTTCTGCCTTGAAATGACATAATTCCCCTATTTACCAATCCTTCAAAAGCTAATTTGTGCTGGCAGCAGGACATACACATCTTCTGTTTCTCATGGAATGGCAGCTTAGAGCCCTGAACAACACTTCTGCTGAGAATAGCTAAAAATGCCAGAAGAAAACTTAAAACTCTTAAAATGCAACCACTATACAAACAAAAATAGAACACAAACTATTAAGCCAGCAGAAGGAAACTCAGTATATTCAATGCAAAACAAGAAATGAAAATAAAGGAAACAAGAGTGTAGTACATAGGAGATATATCCTGTGATTAACTCAACTTTTCCATCTGAGATTCAAAATAAAGAAAAAACTTCCATCAGCAGACCCTCATGAAAGGAAGTTCTAAAATGAAAAAAAAAAAACATTTCAAATAGAATATCTGAGATGCAAGGAAAAATGCTGAGTACAGAAAATAATTAATGTGTGGTAGATATAATCACTGACCATATATAATAATAATATCTAATTTGTGAGGTTAAACAAAACAGAGTATTCTAAAGGGGTCCTATCTGTATCTTCTTTTGTAGCTTTGTAGTACTTAAATATTTTCTGAGACCATAATATGCTAGGTACTTTACAGGGCAGGTGTGATGGGGAACACAGAAATCACTAAGACCAGGGCAAGATCTCTGCCCCAGAGGAGCTGACACAGGTCACTAGGACAGTGTGGTAAGTGCTCTAATAGAGGCTGAAGGAAATGACCATCCTGTGCTCTCTCACACACATTTCAGACTATTTCACAACAGATAATTTAAAAAGACCAGGCAGAAAATACACCCAAAACATTATAAGTACTTTTCTTGGAGTGGAAGACATATAGTGATTTTCCCCTTCCTTCTTTTATACATTTTCCAATTTCCTATAATTGTCGCATATTACTTTTAGAATTAGAAAAAAAATTAACTTTATATTTTTATAAAAGGAAAAATTACCCTGTTTCGGTTGGAGCACTTTAACCTCATGTCTAAACTGTTTGTTTTCCTTTTCACAACCGTGAGACAATGTTTCTCTTTCCTCTGTTAAGGTATGGACACGGTTTGCATGCTTTTCCATCTAAAAAGAAAATAATACATTTTTTTTACTGTTAGTCCATGGATCATATAGTACCCCATATCAAGTCTATGAAGTGAAAGAGTCATGAAGAGATCACTATACTCTTGTGTCTATAATCTAAGAAATAGGCAGAAAATTCAGCTTTCCTTAAGTGTGGGTCTCCCTCCCTAAACTTCCTTCCAGCTGTTTTATGTTATCAGTCATTGTTTCCCATAGATATGACGATATATCACCACAAATTTCTGGGACAGTCACAGTCTCTACTTTTTTTTTTTTTCCATTAACATATCAGGTTTTAAATCAAGTTGCCTTATCTATAGTTTAGGGAATATAGTCATGATACTCATAAACAGAGAAAAATCTCCACAATAATTGTTTATACTCCTATGCTAACAATGATGATTAAGAAGTCTGAAATCTTAATAGAAGACTGCATTAAAATAAATTATTGAGTATTAAAAAAATAGCTTCTGGTTCATATGGCAGCTTCACAACAGGTACTTTTATGTGGCTCATAATAATAGATTAAAAGCTAACTCGATGCTCTGGGTACTGTACTAAGGACATCAAATATTTACTTTTCACCACAATCCTATGAAACTGTTATCCTCCCCCTTTGTAGGGGAGGAAGCAGGTGGCTGGAGTCCAAGGGGTTTGCTGTGTCATGCAGGATTGAGTAAAAGGAGGAGCTAGACCTCACGCTCAGCAGGCCAACCCAGAGGCTAAGCTCTTACCTACTGTGCCAAATTGCTTAGAGATAGACTACCAAAGTAACTGAATTTAGTTTTACTGAATTGTGAGGACAACTCCTCACAATACAAACACAAAAAGCTGAGCGGTATAGTAGAGGTAACAGAGCACTGCCACCCAACTTAATAACTTTCTGCTAATCTTCAATGTCTTTCTCTTCAAAATGGCAGGAACAACCCTACCTATTTCTAATAATAACACCTATAATTTATTGAATACTTGCTAGGTGTCAAGTATGTGTGTGTGAAATGTTTTGTGTGCTTTAATCTCACATGTACTTGTAAACTTCCCAAATCTCTTTGAAGAAGCTATTATCATCCCCATCTTACAGGTGAGGAATTTCAAGTTCAAAGAAGTGAAGTAACTTACCCAAGGTTACACACAAAGACAGTACTAAAGGCAATGCTTCACCCCCTTGTGCCTAATGTTAAAGTTCATGGTCTATTATTGGTCTATTATGCTATAGATAATAATAGCATCGTCTATTATGCTATCCTGCTTTTGTTCTAAAGGAGCTGCATTCTTCTTTGAGTTTGGAAATAAAATTGTCCTCTAAGAGTTAAATTTAAAAATCAGTAAGTTGCATACCTGAGCTGAGATGATGAAACACAGCAGAGTGATTTCCAAGCAATCTGAATTTCTTAACTTGTTTAAAGAAAGAATACGTCAGAAAGTATGTTGATCAGTATTGGAAACATCAAAAAGAGTGATAAGAAAGACAAAAGATGTCATTATCTACTCATCTAAGGGCTGGGGACCCTGGTTCTAGTCTATAACAGGTCCAGAAGTAAGGGCAGGTATAGATTAGCCCTCTTGTGGAATTCAGGCTATCTTAGCCAGTGCTATAAAAATTTAGAATGATTTGTTCAGCGAGTAAACATCTGTAACCAAACATCTGTTTGGCTTCCCATGTAGTGTACCTGTAGGGAAAGAATCCATCAGCCACAGGACATGTATGTCTCGTTCCTGTGACAATTATGTTTCTTACCATCAGCTAGTAAGCTGGTATCTATTTTTCTATAAACTTCTTTGTGAGTGTGGTTAATTCAAGATCATCTTTGAGAAACAGATCCTCTTACAGAACACTGACTACTCAGGTTTCTAAGCCTACAAGCAAGAGAGTCGGCTGGAGGGTGGGCTATTGAAACAAAGATAATGAAAGCCACCTTGAGCAGACCTGTTGGGATCTTCAGCCATTCATTTCTGGGTAACATCCTGTACGTGTACTCTACTGGAAACCAATGCAGACTGTTGGCATAGTTCGTGAAAAAAATTATACTTGTGAGTGCTTTGCAAACTACACAGTAATATTCAAATGTTGGTTTTTAATGTGTCAGTTTAATGAAGGACAATGAACAAAACCACAGGTATCTTAAAACTTTATGTTATTAGCTCTTACTTCTTTCATTGCTTCCGTGTGCTTCACTGTAAGCTCTTCTAAATTTCTGGTAGCAGTGCTCAGCCTGTCTTCATTCTGGAATAAACAAAATAGAGTGGTTCTTCTGTAGCAAAAAGGGGTCCAATCCCTTCTTTGTCAAGATGGTGAAGTACGTATTCTAACTGCACTTGTGCCTTGGTGGAAGAGATGAGCATATGTGTATGTACACACACACACACACACACACGCACACACACACAACTGAGCATGCAAGAAATCTGATATGTATATACACCCAGAGTTAGTCTCTGTACAAAGTGTAATTTAGTTCTGTTAATTAATGGGTATGTTATCCAGTTATGATGAACACTTACATGAAGTAGCCAACAACACAAAGAAAATTAAAGTTTCAAACAGCTTTACAGTATCTCTAAAATAAGAAATGATGAAAAAAAGAAATGATGACATTATACACACACACACACACACACACACACACACAATCAAATGTGTGTTTAAAAAAAATACACGCTTTTCTGTATACCCAGTTCTGAAGTTTATAATTTAGTAATCTGAAAATCGCCTAAAGGCCCCTTGCAAAATTATAAATTCCAAAGAAGCACCCTCAGTTGAATTTGAGAGATACAGGGACTCCTCTGGAAGCTAGACCGCATACTGCTCCTGTGCCATCAAGGAATTATTGTGCTCACAGTATATGGCTTATAATTTCTGGTGACTTCTAAATCATTCAGCTCTCTTCCAAAACTTCCTGATATAAGCCTGCCATCAATATAATCTTTAGCTTTTTCAGCTCAAAGTAGTCATGCTACAAAACAGTTTACACTATAATAGTAGGTGAAACATAGATTCCCACTTGCTGGAGTTGTTCGTATTTGTGTTACTGGAACCTCCAGCTGTGAATCAGACTTGCTGTTAAAATGAAACACAACTTTTAACCAAGTTAATCTGACCCAAATTGTAGTGATATGCATAATTATTACTGTACTGCAGACAGTCCACAGAAATAATACTGTTTTGTTTTTTTAACAGCAAAATCATATTTTTTATTATTTTTCTCCTTTCTTGCTATGCTCTTCAGAGTCTTATCATTTTCACATTAATAGTTTTAATGGACAATATAGAATTCTAATTATCATCTGAATCTCACACAGGAAGAAAAAAGGACCCAGGTCTGGATCTTTGTACCCTATGTGTCCTCCTCATGGCTGACAGCTAAAAATCTTGTCATGCTCCTCCCCCCCACACTCCCATCATCTGGTTCCCATTCACATTCTCCTTCTCCCTTTTTAAGGCTAAATAATATTCTAGTTCCTGTCTGTGTGTGCACTCATGTGTTTACATTTTGTTTATTCACTCATCTGTAATGAACATTTGGGCTGTTTCCACCTTTCAACTGGTATGAATTAACAGTTCTGTGATCATGGGTATACAAATATCCATTTAAGTCCCTGCTTTCAATTGTTTTGGGTATATACCTAGACGTAGAATTGCTATCATATAATTCTGTTTAACTTTTTGAGGAGCTGCTGTACTGTTTTCCAAAGCAGCTGCACCATTTTATGTTCCCACCATGCAATGTAGAAGGGTTCCCATTTCTCCACATCTTTGACAACATTTGTTATATTTGTTTTATATATACAGTGATATATATCATAGCCATACTAACGGGTGTAAGGTGACTGCTCTCTTAAACTATAATTGTTTCACACCGACAGTGAGACTTTAGTCCCTGGACCATTACCTCTCTCAAACTACCAGATATTTTTGGCTTTTCCTGCCAAGCCTGGACCCAACAGTTGATCATTTCAACCTCTCATCAATGTCTCCCCTTATCTTGCTCCTTGCCCCACCTTTCCTGAAAATCCTAGCCCTAGAAAAGTTCAACCATTTGCCTTTTCTACATCTATTTTAGTTTGCTGAGTGCTGGTATGGAAAAATAAAACAAGCAAGCCGACTGAAGCCACTACAAATTCATGGCTGCAGCCTGAGACAAGCTTCTCGGCTACTAGATCATTCTATGCATTCTTTACCAGATTCTGTTACCATTTCACTCAGTAGCTATTCAGAACTTTCATCTCTCCCATCAAACTCCAAGTCTTACCTCTCCTCTATTTTGGCAGATGATCTTGTCTCCCACAGCACTAGCAAAACTAGGGTCATCATATAACTTTGTCAGCTTCTTCCCTTACAGCAAGGTACTAGCCTTCATCATTAGAGACCTTGTTCTCTTTCCCCCTCAGTGGAGGAGATTTCCATCCTCCTGACCAAAGCAAATTTCTTCACCTGTGTTCTAGATCCTGTCCCTATGGCTTCTTCAAGAAAGCTTTTCTTTTGTGTATACTCATTATCTCCTTCTCTACTGATCTCTCGCCCTTTGCTCAAGATGTTTGTCTTAAAAATAAAGATACAAAAATAACCCTCCTTTGACCCCACCACATTCCTCAGAAGCTACCGTCCTCCTTCTAATTTGTCTTCCCCTCCTCAAATAACTGCATTTTGGCTTCTGTTCTTACCACTATACTCAAAATATCAGTTACCAATGGGCACCTGGGTGGCTCAGTTGATTGAGCTTCCGACTTCAGCTCAGGTCATGATCTCACAGTTCACGAGTTTGGATCTCACGCCGGGCTCTGTGCTGACAGCTCAGAGCCTGGAGCCTGCTTCGGATTCTGTATCCCCCTCTCTCTCTGCTACTCACCACTCATGCTCTGTCTCTCTCAAAAATGAGTAACTGTTAAAAATTTTTTTAAAAATCAGTTACCAATAACCTTCAAAATGCCAAATTGGACATGTTTCTGTAACTTTTATATATGATCTCTCTGCATTATGTCCACTCCTATCTTGAAAGTGTTTCCCTTCTCTGTTCTGTGACATCACTTTCTCCTGTTTTTACTCTTACTTCTCTGACCTTTCCTTCTGTTTTCTTCCTGGGCTCCTCTTCATCCACAGCCCCTTGAGATGCTGCCATTCCTAAGAACTCTGCCTTTGGCTCTCTGCCTTTCTCACTACTATGGTCATTAACAGCTTGGGTATAGAAGTCTGACACATCTTGAAACCCTGCCTCCACCACTTTCTGGTTTCATGACTAGGCAAGTCACCTAACTTCTTTAAACTTTGGTTTCCCCCCAAAGTGGATTAATAATAATGCCTACCTCATGGGATTGTTAGCATTAAATAATAATCCATCTCTGTGAAGCTCCAGATCTATCTAGAAAAAATGGGAAGAAACAGAAACACACTGAAGTTAGAACAAACACAAGTGCATGTGGCAAAGACTGCGCTTTGTCCTCCAATATTTATTCTTCCCTTTCCCGCAGCGTAAGATAATCTGGTTTCCCGAATGATCACACATCTGCCCGCCTTACTGCTAGATACAGCCATGTGACTAAGTTCTGATCAATGGGATGCAAATGGAATTGTGTGCCATCTCTAGGAAGTGCCCTGAAAGGAACAGGATTCCCCCTTCCTCACTCGTTCTTCCATTCCACTGGCTGGAATGCACACAAGATAGCTGAAGTTCGAGCAGCCATCCTGGACACCATGGGGTAGAAGCCACATGCCACAGATAATATACTATCATGAGAAAAGAAATCTGTGAATCTCTGACAATTTCAAGATGTCTGGACTGATTTCTTCTTGACTCTTATTTGGCAGAAATAAATTTCTATCTTTCTCCAGCCATTTTTATTTTGAGCTTTCTGACCCTCATGGCCAACCAATCCAAACTACTACAGGAGGGTTACTTAAAGAATAAAACACAAGGGCATACACTGGAAAATAAATATAACTACATAGGAGCTGGATATGGAACTGTGCAGCGCATCCTGGACTAGACTGGAACTAGTCTAGCCTGACCCATGAGGTCTTTCGGGTCTGTCGTTTCCACATGAATCTGCCCCCATTTGCTAGCTTTTCTACATGGATGGGACTTTCTCTGCCTGCTCATCGGCCAGGCTAAAAACAGCCATTCACATGTTAAGCCTATCTAACTTTTCAGATAAGTCATTTCTGTTCTTTATCTTTTAGTTCAAATTCATGAAAGAGGGATGATTATTTTTTGCTCACCCAATGAACTGTGCCCCCCTCTCCAAAGTTAGTTGTATAATCCTCATTCAGTCCATTGTGACTAGAATGGGTTGGAAGTAGGGGTATAAATACAGCCACCAAGGTCTCCTCTTTTAAAAACTTTTTTAAATGTTTATTTGTTTTTTGAGAGAGAGAGAGAGGGTGAGAGAGAAAGAGAGAGAGAGAGAGAGAACGAGCAGGGGAGGGACAGGCAGACAGGGAGACACAGAATCTGAAGCAGGCTCCAGGCTCTGAGCTGTCAGCACAGGGCCAACACAGGGCTTGAACTCACAGAGCGCCTCGTGCATGACCAGAGTCACGGACCCTTAACCGACTGAGCCACCCAGGTGCCCCAACCAAAGTCTACTCTTTAAGCAAGGATTGCTGGAGAGGTACAAATTCTAAAGAAGAGGATGTAGGCTAGGAAGCAATCTAAAATGAGTCTACTATTTAAGACCAATGCATATCTAATTGTCTGATGAAAACTCAGTTTGAACAATCCACTCATCTTTCCTTTCCACCTGCTCCGCCTTCTGTATTCAATAGTTAATAAAATCACCATCAATATAGTTTCCTAAGCCAGAAACCTGGGAGGCATCCATGGCCCTGCCTTCTTATTTATCCCACTCTCATTAACAACCAGTCCCTGAATGTGTAGATTCTCCCTCTTATCTAACGGTGCTGCCTTAGTGTAGGCTCTCCTCATTTATTGTCCAGTTTATTGTATCCGTAACTGATGTCCCTGCTGCCAGGCTGGCCCCCAACCACAGCCCTCAGACTGACCGTTCTGAATGCAAATCACTTGCTGCTTATCATTTGCAGTGCTTTCAGGAAAGTTCAACCCCTTAGCTTGGCACCAGAGATTCTTCACAACCTGGTTCCTGCCTGTCTCTATAGCCTTGTCTTCCGCCACACCTTGACATTAGCCTTCCACGCCAGTACACTCACTGATCCCCCTCATGCTTTTATTTCCATGACTTTGAACATTTGGGCCCCTCTGCCTGTTCTGCTATGACATCCCAGAATGCACATTTTCCCAGGGGATTTACTGGGACTCAATGGACATTGAAAATTCTAAAAAAGCAGACCTTAAAGCAATATAAATCCATTATTTGAATTATAAATGCTCTGACATCTAAACTGTGCCTCAAATTACCCACATATCAAAGCACACACAACTATTCTCTACAAAGTAGATACTGAATAAATGCTCATTAAGTATCTTAAAAACTTTTAGGGGCCCCTCAAAACTTCCAGATGTAAAGAATGAGTTGGTAAAGCTGTCAAAGCAAGCTGAGACAGAGAAAAAGGATTTTAAATGGAATGAGGGCAAGAAGAATGGGTGTAGATTCATCGCTTCTCGTTCTTATTTCCCCTACAGGTGCCCTCAAACTACGGTGAAGGGGCCAGGACCACACCTTGTGCTACAGCACATCTTTGGCTCCGAGTGAAAGATGAGGTTGGGATCTCATGGTCTTAGAATGACATTAGGAAACAAACATAAATAGCATGGCCACAAAAACTGAAATATCCAGATAGGCTACTCACCCTAATCCTTCTTTCTTCCTTCTACACAAATACAATTTAAAAATTATAGACATCTTGGGCTGCCTGGATGGCTCAGTCGGTTGTCTGACTCTTGATTTCAGCTCAGATCATGATGTCATGGTTTGTGGGATTGAGCCCTGCATTGGGCTCCGTGCTGAGAGTGCAGAGTCTGCTTCAAATGCTCTCTCTCCCTCTCTCTCGCTCTGCCTCTCCCCCACTCATTCTCTGTCTCTCAAAATAAATACACATTAAGAGAATTATAGGGGTGTCTGGGTGGCTCAGATGGTTAAGCATCCAACTCTTGGTTTTGCCTCAGGTCATGATCTCATGGTGGTGGGACTGAACCCCTCGTTGGGCTCCACACTGGGTGTGCAGCTTGCTTGAGATTCTCTCTCTCCCTGTCCCTCTGCCCTTCCCCTGCTTGCGCTGGCACGTGCATGCCCCCTCCGCCCCCCTCAAATTGAAAGCGATGTTTAAATGCTTAAAATATAAAATTAAGAGAAATGGAAAGTCAAAGTGTACACTATCATTACAGCTATGTAAAAATGCACACACACGAGCAAGGACTGACCCAGAAGAGAAAAATAAACTTGATACGTTAGGGCGGGGTTTGTCAACCTCAGCATTGTTGACACTTGAGCTGAATAATTCTTTGTTGTGGGGGGATATTCTGTGCACAGAAGGATATAAAGCAGCATCCCTGGCCTCTGCCAACTGGATGCCAGTAACACCTCCCTAGCTGTGACAACTAAACGTGTCTCTATCCATTGCCACACATCTCTTGGGGAGCAAGATCACCCCCTGGGTTTAGAACTACTGTGCAGGGTGAAAGAAAAGTTTTTACAAGTTACTGTTTGGATGCCTGGCTGGCTCAGTCAGTAGAACATAGGACCCCGGATCTCGGTGTTGTGGGGTTGTGAGTTTCAAGCCCCACGCTGGGAATAGCGATTACTTCAAAATAAAATCTTAAAAAAAAGAGTTACTTTTCAATGTTGCCATCATGTTTGTTCAGTATATACATTTTGGAAGGGAAAGGTAAACCCCTTGCGAAATAGCATCTAACACTCTTTTTCAAAAGTTAGAACTTATCCATTAAATGTGAACAACTGAAAAAGTTTCAGAACTTCTACCCCCCCCCCCCCAATCTATTATAGAAGAGAAAGCTGAACTTCTCAGTGTTTGGAAACTTGACCTGGCTGTAAGTATGAGATATCATAAATAAGTGTCGTAATTTAATTGACCTGAGAAATAAAAATATCCAAATCATTCTGGCTCCCAAAATACCCTCTCAAAGTGTACACTTTGCGTATATTCAAAATGGTTTACATTTAAATCCGAATACTGAGAAAGAAATAGTAAGACTCAACAAGGAACACATACTTTAAGACAATTTAAATAAAGTTTTCCAACTAAAAGGAAATTGCACTGGCTCTAAATGAAACTCACTCTATTTTTAAGGTCCTATGTTCCAGTCTTTTAAGGACCACTAAGAGTGCTCCTTTGCCAAAAATATTTATTTTCAACCACTCCTCGTCATTTCTGTTTCTTGGCTCACATAGCAAAGAACGCCTTCTAGTTAAGAAACTGACATGAAGAGAAGGCACAAGAGATGCTGTTTCAAGCATCTCCTCTCCAGAAAATTCTATCGTATCAAGGCATTGAATTCATATGGGCTTATGAAAGTTGAAATCCTGTTACATGATCATCCTGAATGATCTTTTCACATGCATGAAAGCATCGTGTATACCTAACATAGTATTCACTTGAGCCAGGAACAATCTTCTTTCTTTATATAAGCCTGGGACCGGCCTAAAAATGCATTTTGGTTGTTCTCCCCTCCACTTTCAAAACACACTAGGCTTGTAGAAATTTACTGTTTGTATTTACCAATGTGCGCTTCTCCATGTTAGTCTCTAGTTTACCCAAGACAGGAAGCTTGCCACAGTGCAGAGAAACAGAGAAAATCTTCCAAATGATCCCAGAGCTGCAGAATGTGGAATACTTAGCTACCCAAAGCATTGTAGTAGGAAAGCAGAGGGAGGTGGTCTATAGATGGCAGAGGTGGTGGAGACGAATGGACATTCAGTGACGCGCAGCGTGGACAAGAAAGGGTGAAAATGGCTGTGGAATGAGCAGGATGAGAAAACTGGCACTCTGGGTGATGAGAGAAATGGATGAGGTTGTAGCTGGAAAGGCAGAAAGTAACTGACTTGATGACGTCTGATGCTGAAGATACAAAAGGCCTCCAGAGCTTCATCGGGAATTAAGGTTCCGCATGATGAACCTAAGGCGAAAAGGCAGAAAACAGCCTACAACCAGGGGGAGCCGTGGCTCCGAGGACTTCGTCCGGGCCGGGACCTTCAGGCGCGGTTGGCGGTGCAGGGCCGAGTCTTCGCCTGGGCGGTGGGAAAAGGAACGCCCACCTAGCTGACTGACGGGGTTCCAAGCTCTCTCTCAGCAAGACAGGCAGCCTAAACCTAAAGGCCTGGGGCGGCTGGGTCCCAGGAGACGGGCGAGCCCTTCTTCAGGCGGTTTCACTCCAGCCCGCGACTACAAAGGCAGAGCTACGACAGGCTCTTCTGTTTCAGGCCATACTGGGGAGACGAGCGGGAAAGACGTAGAATGCTGAAAAGGGACGGGGAGTAGGCGCTTTCCTCCTCGGGGCTGAAGCGGGAACAGGGGGAACCTCAGGAACCAGGTCGGAAATTGTGTTTTGGAGAGTCTCGAGTCGCACGGCTCCTCCACCGCTGCTCCGCTGTAAGCTGCAGGTGCCTTCTCAGGCCGGAGCGTCATAGCAACCGCGCTGGCCGCAGGGACGCCAAGGCATCCTTCCGGCGGGAACCATAGAAACGACGCGCACCATTGGCTCAGGGGCTGCTCTTCCTGTGGAGACAGTGCACACCATTGGCTTTTGGGTCGTGGGGCGGGGTTTTTTGGCCGGATTGAAGGTACGGCTCATTCCGTTGGCTTTGCAGTAACCATGGTCACAACCGGGCGCACGCTTGCTACTTCGGGGATACATTTTGTTAGCGGGCATTTATAACTATCAAATAGCTTCCCGCCTGGCCTTATCTAAAGACCGGGCCTAATGGTTTTATTTTTTTCTAGAAGTAACTTCATTCTTAAAAGGGAGAGGGTCGGGAGTTCTGAGTTTTAAGCCTAGATCCGTCACTACCTGGGGCGCCTAAGACAAATCACATTTTTGGACCCGTCTTTATTACTGTAAAACATGAATAAACCGGACTTGACTAGAATTGTCCCTGAGACAGAGCCCTTTAGAAGTTCTAAGCACTAAAGAAGAAGGAGGAGAAGAAGAAGAAGAAAGGGGGGGGTGGAGGAGGAAGAAGAGGAGGAGGAGGGGAAGGAGAAGTCCCAAGCACTGAAAATTCAGTTTGGATGAACCCTTCCTTCCTCCACCTATGTCATGCAAAATAATTTCTAAGTGACAATTTGACAGAGGCTTGGTTTATATCATCTTCATTTAAATGCTCTTATTGCAAGATTCTAGTTCTTCAAAGCTTGATTTGACTCCTGTTTTGGGGGCCCTTGCTTTGCTGATATCCCACACAGGTACATTTCAGTCTTATTCTAGTTCCACATAGGATCCTTTCCAAAGCTTGGCCAGTTGTCTGGACAGATCTTATCCCTTACTTTCTGTAAGTGCTTCAACCATTTCCTCGTGCAAGAGCCCTGCAAGTGTTTTTACTCTGATCTAAAATGCTCACCACCATCACTTCCGGCCCACTTAACTCCTACTTATCAGTTCAAGTGTCACTTCCTCCAAACAATCCTTGGTCATCCAATCTGGATCAAGTGCCTTCTCATTCGCTCTCATTGACTCATGTTCCTTTTCATTATTTCTTCCCTTGCACACTCCTATTTGCTGTTAAAGAAACAAACAAAAAATCTCTTGGAATATTAACATGTGTGAATACTGTTTAAGTGCTCCAAATGAAAATTAAACTGAATTGGGAAACACTTTAAATAATTGCATGTAGGGAAGCGGCGTTTATTTAAGCATAACAAAACAGGATAGGAAATGGTTCTCCAGGGAAGTAATAATTATGGCAGAAACAAACATTAAGATCTCTTCTAGTTTTCACTCCATTTGCTCTTATTGGACATTCCAACATCATAATGACAGTCGTCATTCACATAAAGCTATAGATGTAGGGAAGAAAATCAATCTTTTGCTTCCTATCCCTTCAGTACTGCAGCCACTGCTGACAGTGCTTGTTGTCTTTGAGGTTTTGCTAATTGGACCTTAAGTTAATTTAAAATTTTTGTTCAATGAAACTGCTGCTTACAGAATAGTCCTGATTGCTGCAGTTATTTTTCCTCTGCTCAGTCACATCTCCTGACTTACTCATTTATTTCAATGCATTTCGGCACCTCTACTCGAATCTTTTCAACTAAAATTGTGCCTGTCATTAGACACAAGGGGGTACCCTTCCCAACTCCATGAAATAGCACTAATTATATTTTATTTTGTTAAAAGTTTGAGAGAGAGAGAGTCATTGCGAGTGGGGGACAGGGAGAGAGACAGAGACAGGGAATCCCAAGCAGGCTCTGTGCTGCCAGTGCAGAACCCGATTCCAGGCTTGAACTCATGAAACCACGAGATCATGACCTGAACCGAAACCAAGAGGTAGATGCTTAACCTACCGAGCGACCAGGTGCTCCACTAACGGCATTTTAAATCAAATATGTATAACTCCTATTTCTATCTACTTATTAATGGTAGTTTTTCAATATGCACTCTGGATCATCCTACAGATCATTAGGGGATTTTTCTGAACCACACTTCTTGTGCACTCCCAACCCAAAGCTCAGGACAGTGAAAGTTGCTTTGAAATCTTAAGAAGTCAGGGACCAAGCGAGGCATCAGAATAATACTGCCACCACCAGAAAATACACCAGAAAATTTAAGCGCAGGTGAAAAATCTACATGCCAGGAACCAGACTAATGCTTTATCTTCGCTGTTTTATCTAATCCTCGCCACAAAGGGCATTACTTAGCAGAGAGATTTATTATCTCTGGTTTATAAATGAGGAGCCTGAGAGTAAGTTAAGGGTGTAAGCTTACAAAGGTCACAGGTGACACAGCTGGAACCATCAAACTTAGGCTGACTCCAAAGCCCATACTCCTTACCACATTGTAAAGCTTCCCTCAAGGCAGAAGTCACTAATAGGTCCCTGCCTGGCCCCGGGGTAGAAGCCAAAGTTAAATTTCCCCTAAGAGCAGTTCTAAAATATTTGAAAGGCAAACTGTTATCTCAAATAGAGTCAATCTAGAAAAAGGAGCAAAAAGTAAATGTAGGGGGAAGCACATCATTCTACAGGGAATCTATCCCAAGGGAAGTGTCCTTCTCTCCTACTCCCATCTTTGATAAAAACAACATCATTTCCATTGTGTTGGCTTTTGGGCACATACTTTATTGCACTGTATTATTCATACATCCATTTCCCAAACAGAGACATATTTATTCATCTTTTTAATCTTCATAATCCTCAGGACCTACCACATAGTAGGCATTAAGAAATATTTGATCTTCAAGGCATGGCCATTCATGCATCCCTAATCCTTCTCATAGTATGAAGAAGGTTGATATTCAGGCCTCACATGTGTATGCTGAGGCATATGATTCCCAATGAGCTCTTTTTCTAAAGGTGAGCAACAGTTTGTGTTCATTTTCAAAATCCAGATGATAATCAGGTGAGTGTGTCAGGTGGTTTGGTCGTAACTGCTTTGCTCTTGTTTTCATTTTTATGGAGTATGAAATGACCTTTAAAAGACAAATACCAAACTATATTCACCTGCATACCACTCACTGCTTTCTCCCTTCATTTTCTCTGTCTTTATGAAAGCAAAGGGTTTATTTTCATCACTTGTAAGAGCCCTGATCCACTGAACAAGTTTTGATCCTACAAAGGCTTTTCACTTCAGTTTTTGTCATGTATAAAAGCCGTGTGTCGAGACTGAAGATCATCCACTATCTTGTCTTCTATATCTACACCTTTCTCTACTTCTTCCTCCGATAGCAATATCTTGGTTTCTGAGTCTTTGGTTAGAATAACCACAAAGGACCGTCGTGACTCAATGCTATTAGCTATCACCACTTGATGTCGATAAACTTCCAAAGCATTCCGTGCACGATCAAGTATGATGGAAGGGTCAGTCTCCAACTTAAAGGAAATTATAAATGCTTTGGGAGCCCAGTCTTTAACCAAAGGAGAAAGCATTTTTGGCACCATCTTCATTGTTATCTGTATTGGAAAAAGAAAAGCTTAATAAGCAAACAAAGCTCAGTATCTACCAGGTCAATCTCATGGGAAACTAAGGAAGCAAGGACTCAGATTTTTGGCTAAGTCAGTTTAAGTGGTATTTCTCATTGTCAAACTTTTCAAAGCATTTATACATGCTTGGCTTAAAAGCCTTGGTTCTAGAGGGTTCATAAAGATACCTAATTCCAAGGCTTTATACAAATCCTGGGACAAGCCATGAATTAACCTTGCCCTACCACCCTCATTACCATTAACAGAGCT
Source organism: Acinonyx jubatus (assembly GCF_027475565.1). NCBI lineage: Eukaryota > Metazoa > Chordata > Mammalia > Carnivora > Felidae > Acinonyx > Acinonyx jubatus. The sequence goes on along the minus strand of NC_069381.1, from coordinate 32,745,487 downwards.
CTAGAAAAAGAGCATTATATTTTATTAAACATTCCCCTCATTTTACCAAACACTCAAATAAACAAATGCAAATAATCTGTTCATGCAAATCTATAACCCAAATGTAACTTTGGCAGAAATTTAATTAAAGTTGGGTTTTTAAACCTCTGCCTAAAATATTTCTTGCACCGGTAGAACGGCTATTTGACTCCACTTAAACACTGTCACTCGTAACACATCTTAGCGCTGAAGAAACAGAACTGATTTTTATTTTCATTTGATCAAAACTCCCACTATGCCATTCTTGATCCCTTCTAAGAATGTTGAGTCGGTTTGTGTATTTTCAAGGAAGAACCGAAAAACACAGGATACACCAAAGCTCCCAGATTTTTAAAAGTGTGAATTTACTACGATAATTATCAGGATTTCCCCCTCAGAAAGTTAGCATAGGGATTATACATACATTCCCCACTTAATTTTTCTGCTTAGCATTTTCCACTATCTAACATAGTATGCATTTGGCTTATTTATGGTCTCCTCGGCAAAGGAGAAGCAACACAGGGGCACAGTGTATTTCTTTACACTGCTTTATCTCCAAGTCCTGCTATAGTATTTGGCATATAGAGGGTACTCAATAAATTATTTGTTGAACAAATGAACAGCAAGTGCCCCACAGGCAGAGTTTCTCCTTTTAAATTCTGCTTGTATCATAAATGATTAAGAATTCTCTCAGGTTCCAAGAAGCCAGATCATCTCAACATCTGAACCACACCACTAGCCACCCCATACCCCTTCCTCAAACTACAGCCACCATGGTTATCTTACACCCACCGCTCTCTCTCTAATTTACCTTTCCTATTGATGCCAGAATGTTCTTTTCAAACAAGAATTTTTGTCTCATTCTCCTACTTGTTTTCCTTAGCTCCACAGGATAAAGTTCCTTAAGAGGGAATACAAAATCTTCTGCGAAGTAAGCTCTCTTCAGTCTCCCCACCCCCTGCCCAGCTCCCCACTCTCCCTGCTCTCCAGCCTTACCAAAGAATTTCAGTTCACCGCACACTGCTCATTTCCAAACTTCAATCTGTACTCAATCTGTAATGACCTTCCCTACTTTGTCTGGTATACTCTCTACTCATCTTTTAAAACCCAGTTATGTCATCTCTTCCAGGAAGCCTTCCTTGACTTCCCCAAGATTCACTCACCCCATGCTCTGACTTCACTTTGTACGTACCTCTACTAGAGCATTTATCACTCTGTACTGTAATTATGTCTGTGTCCAGCTCCCTCACTAGAGTGTGAGGTTCTTGAGGGAGGGCGGTGTCTTATTCATCTCTGTATCCCTAGTGCCTAGCACATACGGAATGCAGAAAGGCCATCTCCAGATCAAGAGGGAATTAACCCAAGATTGATTATAGGGGGATCAGATCTCTGGAAGAGAAGCGCCTGTCACCTGCAGTGGGCCCCCAGATGACTGGATCTTGTGTTCAGGCATTTCTGAGACAGGAACATAGAAATCTGACACGGCCGCAGCCAGGTAAAACATCGCAGAAGAGCCTGCAGAGAGAAGCACAGGGTGTAATAAATCGGAGTGGGATATGGGATCGGGTCCTTTTCAACTCAGGCTCCCTTGGCTGTGAGACCGCGGATAATGAAAAGGTGAGGGGAAAAATGTCTGGGGGAGAAAGGCTCTGCCTGCAGGAAACCTTGGACTCCTAGAGCACGCACCCAGCGGATTGAGCGCCTGGGCCGCAGCCTGCAGCAGATGCAAATAGTCCGCCAAAGTGGAGAACTCCACGGCAAGGAAGGTGCCGGCAGCCGCAGCCTCCTGGTAGCTCCGCAGAGCGGCCGCGAAGCCCGGAAGTGCATTCTCCTCGGCCTCCAGGCTCAGCAAGCCCGAAGGGGTTGAGCCGCTGGGCCGCAACGCCGACAACCAGGTCTGGGGCGGGAAGCGGTGGGCAAAAGGGAAGGCGGAGCGAGCGCGGTACAGGAACAGGACCCCGTAGCCCGCGGCCAGGAAGGCCTCGGCCGAGGTGGCACCGCGCCGCCCGCTGCTGAAGTTGTCCAGGAAGCGCACTGGTCGGGCTTCCAGGGGGACCTTGGTGCCGCCGGACGTGATCAACACCACCCGCCGGCCCTGCGCGCCCAGCCTGGCGGCGAAGCGAGCCATAACCTCGGCGTAGCGCGCAGCTCCCGCAGGCTTGGGGAACTCGGCGACCAGGTCCACTTCCGCCATCAGTCCCTGGGCGCGCCCCACACTGGCGCACACTCTACTGCCACCGGCGCCGCGCCCCAGCCCGGCTCCAGGTCCCCGCGCAGCCGCAATAGCGAGGGGGCGGACCTTTACCTTACGCCGCACGCCGGCGCCAGCCTTCTCCGCGTCGGGGGAGGCGTGCCGGTTTCGACCCACAGCGCGGCAGAGGTGACCCTGAGCTAGCGGGACTTGTGGGCGGGCAGGCATCTGGAAGAGTCACATCCCCTCATGTTAGTTTCCTCCTCCGGTAACGAACTGTCCGTGTTTGCCTCAAACCGGCCACCGTATAGGCCTTCCTGGACTTTGATTTCACTAGAGTCAGATTGCCCGGCGATTTAACCTTCGGGACTTAACGGGGGGGGGGGGAGTTTTGTGGTTTTTTTTTTAAATTATTATTATTTTTTAACCCCACAAATACACTCTAGATGTCAGTGGAACTGCGCTTCTCCCCCCCCCCCCCCCCCCCCGAGCTTGAATTCCTGGGAACGAGGCTGCCCGGTAGTGGTCACGTGACGCCGGCGTCCGGCGTGTCCTCTCCAGGCAACCGTCCTGGGGACCGAAGACGCCGCTGGCTGCAACATGGACATCATCTGCCCGCTGGCGGTGCCCAAGGGGCGCCGGCTCTGCTGCGAAGTGTGCGAAGCCCCGGCCGAGCGCGTGTGCACGGCCTGCACGGTCACTTATTACTGGTAGGCCCTGAAATGTGGCACGTGGGCCCCTCAACTCCCTCCCTCTCTCCCCATTACAGGTCTGGGTGCCCTGCGTAAGCCGTAGCACCAGCTCTGCCAGGGAACACTCAAGGCGGTTTCAAGACAGGTCCCCAAGACTTCTGTGTGTGCCTCTTCTCCCACTCATTCATTCGTCACCAGATGTTTTGTTGACCGCCTACTGTGCGCAATGCACTGTTCTAGAAGCTGAAGTTACTAGTGGAAACTTGGTGGACTGTGTCCCTCAAAGATCTAACATACTAATGCGGAAGATAGATAAACAAAAAGAAAACCAGATAATTTCAGAGAGTCATAAATGCCATAAAGACAAAGGAAATGTGATGGGAAGTAGGGCAGACAGCCTCTTGGAGGGTAGATACTGATGTGAACATAAAGTAGGAGCAGTCCACCGTGGAAATGCTGGGCTCTGAGGGTGTAAAGACTGTGGTGTGTTTGAGAAATAGAAACCAGGCCAGTTTGGTGCGCAGCCAAGACGGTGAGAGTGTGGGGAGGGTAGTAGAAAATGAGATGAGATTTCATTCGTTCAACATAACATCCCCTGATCTTTGCTTCCAGTTAGACCTATGTTGGACCTGAGATAAAACTGCTAGGTGGCAGATGGCCAGAAACCTAGTCCAGCAAACTAACTTGTTTTAAAAAGTCATTATAATAGACTCAGCACGACAAGTACTGTCACTCAAGGTGCGCTGTTTCCTGGGACCTCTAAGGATGGAAGCCTTGTGGCTGGGGGCAGTATCTGGAAAGGTTTCTCTGAGTAAATAATGTTTGCGATGACCCTTGAAAGGTCAGTAGGAAATTGCTAGGTGAATGAACAATGAAGACAGAAGGGCAGGGTACTCCTGGCATCCAGGTCTACTTGGGTAAAAGCTGAAAGAACAGAGTTTATTCAGAGCCGGGTAGAGAAGGTAGTAGAGGAAGCAGTTGCTGATTTTCACATTGCAGACTGGACCCATTAGCAGATCATGGATAAATCACAACCAGCATTTTAAGGAAAATGCACTTTTTTAAGGAAGAAAGTAGAATAACATAGAAAGTATCAGAGTAACCCTACTTGAATTGTTTCTTGAAAATTTTTAGCATTTTATGTGGATATGTGTGTTTGTAATGGTAAAATGTATTTCTTACTAAAAAGAACGTTTAAAAATGATTGTGGTAGGTAGTAGTAGGAGTTTAAACCAAGAAGATACAGGTTAGGGCCAGATGGTGACATGAGATGGAGAAGTTTGGAATTTATCCTCTGGGATGTCATGGATCGTTTTGACAGGCTCTCCCTTGTGTTAAGGAAGGATGACAGTAGCAGTGTGGAAGATAAATTGGAAGGTAGACCCTGGAGGCCGCATCACTGATTAAGAAGTTGTTGCAGTTGGGGCGCCTGGGTGGCTCAGTCATTTAAGCATCTAACTTCAGCTCAGGTCATGATCTTGCAGTCAGTGAGTTTGAGCCCCTCATTGGGCTCTTTGCTGACAGTTCAGAGCCTGGAGCCTGCTTCGGATTCTGTTTCTCTTTCTCTGTCTCTCTGCCCCTTCCCTGCTCACACTCTGTCTCTCAAAAAGGAATAAGTGTTAAAAAAAAAAAAAAAGAAGTTGTTGCAGTGATCCTAGTAGAAAGTGAATCTACCTCTCTCAGACTGAATTAGGTGTTCCTCCTCAGTGCTCTCGCAGCACTGTATATGTTCCCTAGCCTAAAATTTAGGACACAGATTGACATCAGTTGTTTAATAGTCCATATTCCTCACTAGGTCTGTATATCCCATGAGGGAAGGGACGGCATCTGTGTTTTTCTTGCAGTGTCTTCATTGCCTTTAGAATACAATTCAGGGGGGCGCCTGGGGGGCGCAGTCAGTTAAGCGTCCGACTTCAGCCAGGTCACGATCTCGTGGTCCGTGAGTTCGAGCCCCGCGTCAGGCTCTGGGCTGATGGCTCAGAGCCTGGAGCCTGTTTCCGATTCTGTGTCTCCCTCTCTCTCTGCCCCTCCCCCGTTCATGCTCTGTCTCTCTCTGTCCCAAAAATAAATAAAAACGTTGAAAAAAAAATTTTTTTTAAAAGAATACAATTCAGGATTTGTAGCAAAAACTACAAAGCCCTGGTCATTTCTCTACCTTCATTTCCCACTACACTCACCCTCTCTTCTCCTTCATGTAGTTACCGAGGTTTTCTTCAGGTCTAGTTTGCCAAGTCCTTTCCTCCCTCAGTTTCTTTGCCTGGACTGTTTTCTCTACTAGGAACGTCCTCTTCAGCCACAAGCTCCCTCTCATCCTTCAGTTCTCAGGAATGTTATTTCTTCAAAGAGGTCTTTCTGGAAGTACTCCTCTCTGAGTTTTCTCGCTCACCTTTTTCTTCGTTTTTCCTGTACTTCTGTATTTCGTGTTTACTTGTTTAGTATCTGTGTCTCTTACTAAACCTACTGGCTGCACATACCGCACACTCAGTGATCATTTGTTGAATAAGCGAGCTTCTGAGTGGATAGTAAACCTATTAACACAGAAGAAGGTGGTGGGGGGGTGACAGATTGGGTAGGGGATACACAGTTTGAGGGCCTTCAGGTCCCTTGGGAGAGATGGCTAGTAAACCACTTCAAGTACAGGCCTGGCACTCAGGGGAGAGAGGAGAGCCTCTACCTGATATGAGCATCTACTTCTTTCCTTCTTGCCTTCATCCCTGCAGCCAGAAGTAATTCCTTCTTCCTCTCAACTCACTTTGTCGTCACTCTCTACTCTCAGATGACTCTTACTTTCCTTCTTCATTTTAGTTGTTGACACGTGTGCTATCTCAATTTTATTATGTTCCATTAATGCAGGATATTATGTTGAATATGTGTAGAAGGACTATCCTGCAAATTTTGTCTTTTGATCTGTGTCAAACCCATCTGTATATACCTTACAGTCTCTTGCAGAGTGTCGTGAAACAGTCAGAACTAAATATGTGATGAATGCATGAATAAGTTATTATTTCCTATGCCCCTATCCACCATTAGTTCCTTTCTCTTCTTTCACTGCCTTTAATTCTCTTTAAGGTGTTCTCCTCTCCCCTCCACCTTCTTTTCTTCAGATTTCTCTATGCTTGTGTCCTGGGGATTTTAAGATTTTTCCATAAAATAAAGCTGAGTTAATTGTTCTGCATCTCAGAAATGGGGGCTTTAATACTCCTCCCTCACCAGGTTTTGTGGTTGAGTGCAAAGCATGTAGCATCGTGCCTGAAACCAAACTGACACTCAGTAAATATTCTTTTCCTTCATTCCAAATTTAAGGAGCCAGAAGGAGAGTAAACTTGAATTTGTGAAAGTTTTTTTTTTCCTCTTTTTTTGCAAAAGAGTTTTTTTCTTTTAAAATGTTTTAAAATGTTTATTTATTTTTGAGAGAGTGAGAGACAGCGGGTGATCAGGGGAGGGGCAGAGACAGCCGGAGACACAGAACTGGAAGCAGGCTCCAGGCTTTGAGCTGTCAGCGCAAAGCCTGATGCAGGGCTTGAACTCATGAACTGTGAGATCATGACCTGAGCCGAAGTTGGATGCTCAACTGACTGAGCCACCCAGGCACCCCAAAAGATTTTTTCCCCTAATTATTAATATAACTCATGCTTACTATAAAGAATTTGAAAATATAAAAAATAAAGAAGAAAAATAATCTATAATCTCACAATTTAGAGATTAATAGTCTGATATTTTGGTCAACTTCTTTATACTCTTTTCCTATAAACACATCTGTTTTATACACTCTGTTAATCTTGCACATATTGTTCTATATTGGATTATGAGAATATAGCCAGGAAACAGAACATTTGTAGGAAAAGGCAATTTTATTAAAGTGCACACTGAAACATTACAGAAAGTTACAAGAGGCTTTAGTACTGTAAGTTAACAAATCATTGCATATAGATAAGAGTGATTTGCAGTAAGTTTTATTTAACATGTGGGGCACAAATTAAAATGTTTTCACTGATCAAGAAAAGAAAACGAATAGTGAAGTGGCATTCAATAGTAGGAGACAGTATGATCTGTGGTAAACTGCAGAATGAGTGTCCTGCCTAATGTCTTCCAAATTTAGTCTAAAAAACATGGTAATGGTTGGGGGGCTGGGATGGCTTCATCGGTTAAGTGTTCAACTCTTAGATTCAGTTCAGGTCACGATCTCATGGTTTGGTGAATTCAAGCCTCACATTGGGCTCTGTGCTGACAGAGTGGAGCCTGCTTGGGATTCTCTCTCTCCCTCTCTCTCTCTCTCTGCCCCTCCCCTACTCATGCTGTCTCTGTCTCTCTTAAATAAACTTAAAAAAAATTAAAATTATTAAAACACAAAACAAAACATGATATTGGCCAAAAAATGTCTAGCTCACAGGCTACTTGATTGTGAGCCCTGATTGCAAATATATTTTCAACTCCTTTATGCATGACTCTGTGCTGGGTATTAGGGATTAGACAGATGAATAAGAAAAAGAACTCATGAATATATAAGTAATGCTCATTTTATTTGGAAAGGCTAGATATGTCAAATGCTCTCAGTGGAACAAAAATTCAGGCAGCTAAGTAAATTAATATTTCCATTGCTCACACGATTATTCAAAAAGTCCCTATTTAATAAATATCCTATGGAACTCAACTGTTTCTATATCCTGGCTGTTAAGTGCTTTAATTGATTTGTTTACAGTAATTCTCTATAAAATTTTTTAAGTGCTTTATGTCATTTCTATGATAGCAGTTACAGTTTAAAGAGAAAATACTTCATTGCATTTCCATTGTCCCAGAAGGAAAGAAGGAGAGAGAGTTTGAACAAAGCTATGTGTTGTCTATGACTGTTTTTGTGCTACCACAAGAGTTGAATTTTTACAACAGAGACCATGTAGCTCTCAAAGCCTAAAATATTTGGCCCTTTACAGACAAACTTTGCTGACCCTGTGCTAGGTTATTGTTACCAGTTTTGGAATATGTATAAATGGAATCAGTTAACTTAGACATTTGAGTAAAAATATATAATCGGCAGTAGAAATGCAAAAATTCATGATTTATGTATCCAACAACAGAGTCTCAAAATGCATGAAGTAGAGAAGGGAGAAATAATTAATAGTTGGACACTTCAGTATTCCACCATGAATAATGAACAGGAGATAAGCAAGGAGATACAAGGCTTGAACAACACTATAAGCCAACTAGACCTAACAGATATCTATATACATTCTTCTCAAGTGCATATGGAATATTCTCCAGGATAGACCATGTATTAGACCATAAAGCAAGTCTCAATAAATTTATAAGGGTTGAAATTATACAAAGTATGTTCTGTAACCACAGCGGAATGATATTAGTCATAACAGAAGGAAATTTGGGGAATTTATGAATGTATGGAAATAACACAGTCTTAACCTGTGAGTCAAAGAAGAAATCACAAGGGAAATTAGAAAATGCTTTGAGATGAAATGAGAACAAAAATACCAATACTAAAACTTACGGGATGCAGTAAAAGCAGTACTCAGAGGGAAATTTCTAGCTATAAACACATACATTATAAAAGAAGTAAGATCTCAAATCAGTGACCTGCCCTTCCACTTTAAGAAACTAGAGAAAGAAAAAGCAAACTCAACCCAAAACTAATGGAAGGAGGAAAATATTAAAGATTAGAGTAGAGAGAAGTGAAATAGAGAATAGAGAAGCAAGAGAAAGAATCAACAAAACTAAAAATTGATATTTTAAAGAGATTAACAAAATTGACAAACCTTTATTTAGATTGACCAAGAAGAGAACACCCAAATTACTAAAGTCAGAAATCAAAGTGGGGACATTGGTAGCAACTTTGCAGAAATCAAAGAGGTTATAAGAGAATACAATGTAGAAATGTATGCCAACGAATTAGAAAACCTAGATGAAATATATTCCTAATAAGACACAAACTGGCAAACTGACTCAAGAGAAAAAGAATATCTGAGTTGATCTATTAACTAAAAAGATTTAGCTAGCAACCAAAAACTTCCCACAAAGAAAAGCCCAGGACCAGATGACTTCACTAGTGAATTCTATCAAATACTTAAAAATTAATGCTAGTAAGTTCTTCAAGATTCTTCAAAAACTTCAAATTCTTCAAAAACTCTTCCAAAAAGTAAAAGAGGAAGAAAAAGTCCCCAACTCATTTTATGAGGCCCACGTTACCCTAATATCAAAACCAGACAAAAACATCACAAGAAAAAACTACAGATCAACATCCCTCATGAATATGGGTGCAAAAAATCCTCAACAGAATACTAGCAAACCAAATTCAGCAGCATATAAAAAAGGATTATACATCATGACCAAGTGGCATTTCTTCCAGGAATTCAAGGTTGGCTCAACATGCTAATATCAATCAGTTTAAGACATCATTTTAACAGATTAGAAGACAAAAACCACACGATAATCTGAATAGATACAGAAAAAGCATGTGATAAAATCCAACACCCTTTATAATAAAGACACAACAAATTAGGAATGGAAAGAAACTTTCATAACTTGGTAAAGGGTATCTGTGAATAAACTTATAGAGAAACAGAAAGCTAACGTCATATTGAGTGATCAAAGACTGAAAGCTTTCCCCCCTCCCCCCAAAAATCAGGAATGAGACAAGAATGTTACCTTTATTACTTCTATGCAATATTGTTCTAGAACTAGTTGGGGCAGCTAGGCAAGACAATGAAATAAGAGGCATCCAACTTGGAAAAGAAGGAGTAAAAAAGACTTCTTTTTGGTGATGACATGATTTTATATAGAGAAATCCCTAAAGAATCTACAAAAAAAACTATTAGGACTAATACATGAATTCAGCAAGGTTACAGGATACAAGATCAATGTGCAAAAATCAGTTGTATTTCTGTATGCTAGCAACGAACAATCTGAAAATTAGGAAAGCCATTCCATTCACAATAGCGTCAAAAAAATTTTTTTTAATCCAACAATGGCAAGACTGTATATACACAAACATTTTTGAAAGAAATGAAAGACCTACATAAATGGAGAGACATTCCATATTCATAGTTTATGAATATGTTAATGAAGTATTAAGAAGACTTAATATTATTAAGATAGTGACACTTAAAAATGATCTACAGATTTAGTGCAATCGGTGTCAAAATTCCAACTGTCACTTTTGCATAAATGGCCACACTGATCCTAAAATTTATATGAAAATGCAAAGTACCCGAAATAGCCAAAAAGTCTTTTAAAAAGAACGAAGTTAGAGGACTCATACTTCTCAGTTTCAAATTTTACTATGAAGCTACAGTAGTGAAGACTGTGTGGTACTGACGTAAGGATAGACATATAGATCAATGGACTAGAATTGAGAGTCCTGAAATAAGCACATACATTTATGGCCCATTGATTTTCAACACAGGTGCCAAGACCATTCAACTGGGGAAAGAATGGTCCCTTCCAGATGGTGCTGAGATAACTGCATAGCCACATGCAAAAGAATGAATTTGGACTCCTACCTTACACCATATACGAAAAGAGCTAAATGTAAGAGCTAAAACCAAAATTTTCAGAGGGAAACTTAGTTGTAAATCTGTGTAATTTAGGATTAGGCAACCATTTAGATAGGACACCAAAAACACAAAGATCCAAAGAAAAAGTGGATTAGCTGGACTTCATCAAAACTTAAAACTTCTGTGCATCAGGGGCACCTGGGTGGCTCAATCAGTTAAGTGCCTGACTCTTGATTTCGGGTTAGGTCATGATCTCACGGTTCGTTAGTTCAAGCGCCGTGTGGGGCTCTGCACTGGCAGTGTGGAGCCTGCTTGGGAGTCTCTCTGTCCCTCTCTGTCCCTCCCCTGCTCTCTCTCTTTCTCCAAATAACTTAAAAAATAAAAATTTAAAACTTCTGTGCATCAGATAAGCAAGATAAGTCAGTCAGAGAAAGATAATACCATATGATTTCATTCATATGTGGAATTCAAGAAACAAAACAAATGAGCATAGAGGAAGGGAAGGACAAATAAAATAAGAAAAAAAGCAGAGAAGGAGGCAAACCACAAGAGACTTTTAATGATAGAGAACAAATGGAGGGTTGCTGGAGGGGAGGTGAATAGAGGGATGGGTTAAATGGGTGATGGGTATTAAAGAGGGTACTTGTGATCAGCGCTGGGTGTTGTATGTAAGTAATGAATCACTGAATTCTACTTCTGAAACCAATTTTACCCTATATATTAACTAACTTGAATTTAAATAAAAATCTCAAAAGAGAAAAAAAAAGAATTAGAAATTTGTTATAAAGAAAAGGCAGATTTTTTTTTTACAAATAAAGTAAGTACCAAAAAACAAAACAAAACAACAACAGCAACCCAAAAAACTGTGCATCAGAGAACATCATCAAGAAGGTGAAAAGACAACCCACAGAATGGGAGAAAATATTTACATATCCGATACCTGATAAGGATCTTCTGTCTGGAATATGTAAAGGACTCTTAAAACTCAACAGCAAAAAGCTAAAGACTCAGTTAAAAAATGGTCAGAAGATTTGAATACACAATTCTCCAAAGAAGATCTACAAATGGCCAATAAGCACATGAAATGATGTTGAACGTTTTTGTTAAGGAAATGCAAAATAAAATCACAATGAGATACTACTTCACACACACTAAAATAGCTTTAATTTAAAAAAAGAGAATAGCAAGTGTTGGCAAAGATACAGAAAACCGAACCCTTCATATATTGCTGGTGGGCTATAAAAGTGTACAGCCTCTGTGGAAAACGTTTTGGCAGTCCTCAAAAAGTCAAACATAGAGTTACTATATGACCCAGCAATTCCATTCTTAGGTATGTGCTCAGAGAATTGAAAACATACATTCAGTCTAGAATGATGGAGATGTGAGTTGTGTCCGTTTTTCTCTGCAAGTAATAATATGTTCACATGTAGTCTGCAGTTTTGTGCATACGTTGTGCAAATTCTTAAATGAGAATTGTTTGAACAAGGGTCATGCATATGTATCAATTTGCTAGACATCACCATAAAACCATCCAAAATTTTTGCGTGAGAGTTCTCCTCTTCCCACACTATTAGAATATTAAAATTTCAACCTTTAAAATAAAAGAAAACATATGTTCACACAAAAACTTGTATACAAGTATTCATAGCAGCATTATTCATCATAGCCAAAAAGTAGAAGTAACTCAAATGTCCACCAACTGATGAATGGATAAACATTAAAAGTGATACAGCCACGCAGTGGAATATCATTCAGTCGTACAAAGGAATAAAATATTGATAAATGCTATGAAGTGGATGAACTTTGCAAACATCATGCTAAGTGTAAGAAACCAGACCCAAAAGGTCCCATGTTATCTGTTAACATTTATATGTAATGTCCGAAAGAGGGAAACACAGAGAGAAAGTAGATTAGTGGTTTCTGGGCATCAGTGGGTGGAGAGAAAAATGAGGGGACAGGCTAGAGCAAATGGGTTTTTTTTTTTTTTTTTTTTGATTGATGAAATTGTCCTGGCATTAGATAGGGTGATGGTTTTACAATCTTGTGATTATACTAAAAACCACTGAATTTAAAGTATACTTAAAAATGTAAAAAAGGGGGCTCCTAGTTGGCTCAGTCAGTTAAGCTTTGGCTCAGGTCATGATCTCACAGTTCGGTTCGTGAGTTCAAGCCCCACATCAGGCTCTGTGCTGACGGCTCAGAGCCTGGAGCCTGCTTCGGATTCTGTGTCTCCCTCTCTCTCTGTCCCACCCCTGCTCACACTCACACTCTTGTCTCTGTCTCCATCTCCCTCAAAAAATAAGTAAACATTTAAGAAATGTAAAAGAAATGGAAAACAAAAATAATTGGAGAAAGGGTCAGAATCAGGTAATAGGTTTGGGAATCATTCACAGAGGTAATTACTTAAGGAATGGGAATGGATTCTCTGTAGGGCTGCTGTCCTGTCCAATTAAGTGTTTAAAAATACTAAATCTGTATGTAAATTTCAGAAAAGCTTTATACCAACTGTCACAGTGCTTCCCTCTGGAGAACTAAGAAAACACCTGACTCTGGAGTATAGGCTCGGAGTAACTACTTAAGCTTTCCACACCTATGCTTCCTTATCTTTGAAATAATAGCTTTGGTTTTGCTCTCAAAAAATGAAATAGTTACTAGCAAAAACACCTGCTGCGCCACTGGGATTTGGGGCCGTTCCCACGGTGTTCGTGTCAGTGTGCCCCCTGGAACAACAGACACTGCAAGCAGAGCTCTCCAGAGCTAAGTGACACAGTGGCACTCATGGTAGGAAAGTGTCTCCTAGAGCCTCAACCAATGTAAATTCCTCTCCCTTCCCCGAGGAAAAGACCCTCTCGTCATCAACTTTGGTGTTCAGATATTCTGAAAATGGTCTTAGAACAATGGAGAGATAAAGTCGTCTTTGTTGTTCCTAACCAAGCAGAAAAGCGCAACAGCCACGGCGTCACCACGTGACTTTGGAACGTGACCCTGTGCCCAAAGAAACAGCAGCCTCCCTCCCCAACTAGTTCTTACACCATCAAATAGCCTCATGACAAAAAAGGGATTTGTGTCAGAAATGGCATCGGGTTCCCTGCCTGACGGTATGTGTTGGGCTTACTTCTCTAGTTTTTAGGGCTGGGCCAGTAGTAGGGCCAAGAGAATCGTGGGTCAGGCCCAAGGTAAAGATCATGAAATCCGTGCTTTTATTGTCAGTGGTGTGGTTCATCAAAGAGCTGACTGGGACAGCATCCATGAGAAGATCTGTCAGCTCCTGATCCCACTGCGCACCACCATGCCCTTCTACAATTCAGAGGAAGAGCGGCAGCATGGCCTACAGCAGCTTCGGCAGCGGCAGGTGGGTCTTGCGGGACTGTGACAGGGGTGGCTCACGGGTGCCGCGAAACTTCCCAGGAGAAAGGGCGAACCTCCTTGAGGACAGAGACTTTGTTTTTGGCTCTATGCCCTCAGTACCATTCAGTCAGTTGTTCTCTACATATTTACTAACTACCTACTGTATTAGGTGCCAAAGGCTGCCATAACAAAATACCGTAGACTGGGTGGCTTAAACAACAGAAATTCTGGAACCTAGAAGTCCCAAGATCAAGGATGGGTATCAACAGGCTTGGTTTTCTCTGTTCACAGGCATCCCTGGTGTTTCCAAATGTCTTCTTAAAAGGACACCAGTCAAATTGGATTAGGGGCCACCCTAATGGCCTCATTTTAACAATCACCTCTGTAAGGCCCCGTCTTTAAACACAGTAACATTCTTGGGTACTAGGGGTTAGAGCTTGAGTTTGGGGGAGGGGAGAACAGAATTCAGCCTTAACACCCATATATGCCAAGTATGTTGATAACAGCATAGGTGCATAGGAGGAGGTCAAAAAAAATGATGTATGAATACACTAGGGAATACATAAAGGAGATTTTATGGAATTGATAAGCATCTCAATTATTCTAAAAAAAATTAGGGCTTTATAAGCCATAAATCTCAAAACACCAGATTCATCCATTTTAGTATTGTGGCACCTTGAGAATGGCCTTGGGACAATGCAGAGTTTAAGTTATTTCCGACATGCGCTATATCTGTTATCCTAACTCCAGAAGGAAAGAGAAGATATTTCTCTCAAAATTAACTCAAGCAGAAAGCCAGATTTTTTTAGAATGTCCTAAGACATGACAGTTCTGCTAAACCACAATTTTATTACAAATATAAGAATAATATTTATTGCATAGTTTTCTATTAAGCACTCATTTATGCTGATCAATGAACTATGGTGAAAGGACACTTGTTCCTGGCCCTTGAGGAACTCACAATCCGGGTTTTTTCTATCACCTATTTTGGATTTCATGGCCACCCTAATACAAGCAGGTTAGCTAGGTACCCTTGACCAGTTCATTAGGTGTTGGCCTTGCTCCAGGTGTACCTATGCCCGCCATTGATGGTCTAGTTTTTTCTTCCGCAGAAGCACTTGATTGAATTCTGCTACACTGTAGCCCAGAAATACCTCTTTGAAGGAAAACACGAAGCTGCTGTCCCGGCAGCTTTGCATTCGCTTCGCTTCCGCATGAACCTACACGGCCTGAGTTCCGTAGAGCTTGTGCCTGCTTACCTGCTGCTGGCCGAGGCGAGCCTGGGTAAGGGAAATGACTTGAGATCCCCCGGGGGCCCCTTAAAGAGCACTATACCGGGTCATTTCAGTGGCCAAAGAGTGCAACCTTGGAAGTGGCACCAAGACACTTTTCGTAAAAGAGCAGTGTTGCTGTAAAGTTTGGCATAAGGTGGGGAAGCAGATGTCATCAACTTTGGGCTACTACTGATGGAAATCCACTAAATAGCTGGTCTACGCAGAAAGAGGACATTTACGAGGACCCTGGGGTGTCCCAGGGGAATTGAGTCTTCATGAGGCACTAGAATCAGAGTGTTGTAACCAACTGAGGCTGGTGCTCTGTTTCTCTCTTGGGCCTTGTCTCTTGTCTCTGCTTCTGTCTTCGCATCTGCTTTATTTTCCATCTCTGCAGATTTTTCTGCCCAATGCCTACCACAGAAGACAGCTACCCCAAAATATCAGATGTAGCTGAATTTACAGGGAATCTACGTGTCCTCCAGGTTCAAGGAGGGTAATAGAAACTAATTAACATCTGATTTCCAGTGTTCAATTCCTAGAAGAGACGGTTGTGTTGACTCAGCTTGAGTGTGGTGTTTACCTTTACCTACCTTTGTGTCAGGGTCACATGGTAACAGGAGTATAAGAACCTGCTCCCGTGGATGGGAGAGGGGGTTCTGAAAGTGGGAAGCACAGCCTTGGCGGAGCTCCATCCCACACGGTGGTTGCTACAAGAAGACAATTAGCATTTTGGAGGGGAATTAACCTTTTTGAGCCTCTGCAATGTTTTAATTACTGTCCGACCATTTTATACATCTTAATAGCCACTATTTTTTTTTTTTTTAAACAAACTTTTAGAGGCGCTGGGTGGCTCAGTTGGTTAAGTGTCCAACTTCGGCTCTGATCATGATCTCACAGCTGGTGAGTTCGAGCCCCACCTTGCGCTCTGTGCTGACAGTTCAGAGCCTGGAGCCTGTTTCAGATTCTGTGTCGTCTTCTCTCTCTGCCCCTCCCACCCTGCCTCCCTCTTTCTCTCTTTCTCAAAAATTAATAAACATTAAAAAAAATTTTAAAAACAAACTTTTAAAAAGAAAGGCTATTAGAAATACAGTACCTTGAACTTTTTTTCCCTGAGCTACGTTGAGAGTAAGTTGCTTGCCTGATGCATTTCCTGCAAAGACGTTCTCCTTCATAACACAGTACCACCGCCATCTACAATCATCTACTAAGCAGATCCCATTCAAGTTTCTCCAACTGTCCCAATAACATCTTTATAGCAGAAGGATACAGTTCAAAATCATCCTTTTCATTTTGTTGCCATGTATTTTTAGTCTCCTTCATTCTGGAATAGTTTCTCAATCTTTCTTTGGCTTTTATGACTCTGACACTTTTAAGATTAAAGTCCAAGTATTCTATAAAATGTCTCTTGATTTGGGTCTCTCTGATGTTTCTTCACAACTGGACTAGGTGATGTATCTTTGGCAGGAATATCACAGAAGTGGGGCTGTATTCTTTCTCACCTCATCCTGCAAGTTGGCATATGTTTTCAATTTGTTTCATTACTGATGATACCCATTTAAGTTACTTTACTGGTGGCGTCTGACAGGCTTCTTTGTATACTCTTCCCTCTCTTTGCAATTAGTAAGTATTTTATGGGGAGGTATTCTGAAACTATAGAAATATCCCATTCCATCAAACTTTTAATATATTCATTTATTTATTTATATCAGAATGAATTCTTGATTCCCTGTTCTATTCAATGGGTTAATAATCTGTTACTATCATTAATTTGGTGGTTAGATGATTCTAAGTGGCTGGCCATTCATTTTTTTTAAATATATGAAATTTATTGTCAAATTGGTTTCCATACAACACCCAGTGCTCATCCCAAAAGATGCCCTCTTCAATACCCGTTACCACCCCCCCCCACCCCCCATCAGCCCTCAGTTTGTTCTCAGGTTTTTAAAAAAAAATTTTTTTTAACATTTATTTATTTTTGAGACAGAGAGAGAGAGAGCATGAACAGGGGAGGGTCAGAGAAAGAGGGAGACACAGAATCTGAAACAGGCTCCAGGCTCTGAGCTGTCAGCACAGAGCCTGAAGCAGGGCTTGAACCCACGGACCGCGAGATCATGACCTGAGCCGAAGTCGGACGCTTAACCAACTGAGCCACCCAGGCGCCCCTGTTCTCAGTTTTTAAGAGTCTCTTATGCTTTGTGGCTGCCCATTCAAACTGGCTTCTGTGTCTCCTTGACAATCCCCAATGTTCTTTATCACTTTCCTGCTTTCTCAACATACCTCCAAGGAACCTTGATTTTTTTTTTTTTTTTTTTAGCGGAAAATGGGATTCAGAAGCCAAGAGTTGTGCACTAGACATATGCATTGCTGTTGGGGTAGGGCTACTCCTAGGCCTTCTCAATGGACAGAGTTAGGGAATATGTATGAATATAATAATGTATGCACATTTTACATCTAAATTCAGTATCTCTCTCTCTCTAGAAAGATAGTTAGATGAATAGATAGATAGATAGATAGATAGAGATAGAGATATGAGTATGGGTCCATGCCAGTACCTGGTACCTCTACCAACACCTGTTGGGCTGAATTTAGAGGTACTGGCATGAACCCATGCCCAATCTAATTTCCTCCCATTCCATATCTGTAGTTCTCTTCTCTGACAGTGAGAATGCTGGCTTCCTTTTTCATTAATACATTTCATCAGTTCCCCTGTATGAACTAATCTCCCATCTCCACCCCTACTCTTTCCCTTTGCAGATGTCCTTCTCTCCTTCCATGGGCTCTGACTCCTCAGTCAGGGCTTCTGCTTCTGCATCGATCCCCTCCTCACCAGTTTGGACTCTTACTCCCCTCTACCAGGCCATGTAACTGCGAGAATTCCCCTCCTCACTCGCTCAGGTCTGGCTCCCCATTCCAGCTGTCCCTCCACCAAAACTACTGGGAAGAGCACTGGACAAAGAGATACAGCTCAGGCCCTGTGTATTTCTGACACTGACTAGCTGTGGGATTTGAGAAAAGTCTCCCTAGCCTAAGTTTCATCATCTCTCTTCTGGACTATTTTTCACTAGCTGGGATCTGGCCTCCCTCCAGTCTGGCCTCCACACAAAATGTGATCAGACCATTCCACTAGGTAAAGACCAGATTCTCCAAGCAGCCTATGAGCTGCGGCGTGATCGAGTCTTTATGAATTCTGTCACCTCATCTCACATCTTCTCTCTCCCTTTTAGTTACACTGGCCTTCTCCTTGTTTGGGAAGCCTCCTCTTTAGCCAGTCTCCCCATCTCTTCTCCCCTCCCCTCCACCTAACTAACTCCTATTCATCCTTTAGGTCTAAACTCAAGAGTTACCACCCCCTTGGGGCATGTGGGTGGCTCAGTCAATTATCCAACTCTTGATTTCTGCTCAGGTCATGATCGCAGAGTCGTGCAATCGAATCCTGCATCAGAGTCTGCACTGAGCATGGAACCTGCTTGGGGTTCTCTGTCTAGCTCTGCCCCTCTCTTCTGCTTGGTCTCTCTCTCTCTCAAAATAAAAAAATTTGGGGATGCCTGGGTGGCTCAGTCGGTTGAGCGTCCAACTTCAGTTCAGGTCATGATCTCACAGCTCGTGAGTTTGAGCCCCGCGCCAGGCTCTGTGCTGACAGCTCGGAGCCTGGAGCCTGCTTCAGATTTTGTGTCTCCCTCTCTCTCTGCCCCTAACCCACTTGCATTCTGTCTCTGTCTCTCTCAAAAATAAATAAACACTAAAAACAAATTTTTTTTAATAAAAATAAAAAATAAAAAATATAAAAAAAGAATTTAAAGAGTTAATTCTTTAAGCCCCCAGACTGGACCAGGTTTCTTTTTATATGTCCCCTTAAAAACCTCTTCCTCTTCTGGGTGTACATATCCATTGATGAGATTACTTAATTACAGTTTCTCTTTCTCTCTGGACTATAAGCTGAGGGAGAACCGGAACTGTCCCTGTTCTCACTCATCAGAGTGTCTTCACACACAGAACGGCACTTAACACAGAGGAGGTGCTCAAACCCCACCCCCCCCTCACAAACCTAGCGCCGAGTGGGCTGCGAGAAAGCATTTGGCAAATCTAAGTGCCCTTCACAGGATTGTTTTGAGGATTAAATGAATTTGTGTGAATGAACGTGAGAGTGCTTTGCAAGCTGGAAGGTTCTGTCTAAATAGAAGTTCTCATTAATACCTCCCCCAGTCATTGACTGAAAACTTTTTCAACCTTTTTGTCAGTCTAAACAAATCACATTCTTTTTTTTTTTTTTTTTTTTTAAATAGCAGGGGAGGGGCAGAGAGAGAGGGAAACACAGAATCCAAAGCAGGCTCCAGGCTCCAAGCTTTCAGCACAGAACCTGACATGGTGCTCGAACTCACGAACTCATGAACCGTGAGATCATGACCTGAGCCAAAGTCGGACGCTTAACCAACTGAGCCACCCAGGCGCCCCTAAATAAATCACATTCCTTGAGCACATGTCTCTTTCTCATCTTAGAGGTTCCTTCAGACTGGAGTGGAAAAATAAGAGGTATTTTAGCCTATTCTTTTCCTTTCCGTCGAACTTTGGAGTTTTAATAAACTAGAGATGATATTTTCAGTTACACTTCGAAGAGCCACCTCACTCACCCTCCCCCACTGTTGTCAGCACATTGGAAGCAGGAGAACCTGGGTTCAAATTCCAACTCTTGCTTTAGTCCCTTATACAACAGCTGGCTTCTCTTCAATCATCAGGTGTCTGTGTAAATATGACCTTCTCAGAGAGGTGTTCCCTAAACATCCAATCAGGGTAGGTTTCTTCCCTCTTTTTTTTTGATCGCCGTGTTCTGTTCATTTCCCTCACAGCACTTCATTTTTGTTTCTTTACTGTGTGTCTACTTCCCTTGGTTATAAGCTCCTTGAGGTCAGAGATCATGTGTGTTTTATTCACTCACTAGCATGCGCTGAGCAGCTAGCAGAGCGGTGCAGAGTCTAAATTAGACGAATGTACGGTTGAATGAATGGATGAAGTTTCCTCCTCTGATACGTATTTCACAGGGTTGTTGACAGACTTCGATCACAGATGCAAATGGCCTAGCGTGATGTACACACAGCAAATAGCAGGCCCTCAGTAAATACGAATTCCCTTTCCTTCCCCTGGATGCCTCCCAGCCTCCCAGATGATTATCTGTGACTGCTTTATTCTGTGCTCTTTTGCTTTTGTCACCAAGCCTTACAAAATCTTCCTCCATAATGTCTCTCAGTTCGGCCGCCAGCCCGGCGTAAGCCTATTGTCTCACCCTGCAGATGAGTGTCATTACTCCTTAACTGGCTATCCCTTCTTTTTCTATTCCATACGTTTTAGGACATGACCTTTTAGGACAGTCTCACTTCCTTTGGCAACTTTGTGTATCTAGTATCTCCACTCCATCCCTACGCCTGTCCAGGCGAACACTGTGCCTAGGAGAACATGCCTGAACTTACCGACCCAGCAGCCGCAGTCTCAGTTCTGACCTGCTTAGAGCAGTGCACTCCTCCTGCCTCACTATCCCTGCTCTCTGGATTTGGGGCCTCAAATATTTTTCTCCCAAGGATGCCTTTTCCTTTGGGATGCTTGTTATTTGCGGGTACAGCTTGGCCTTGGGCCCTTCCTTCCTTGGCATGGCCTTCTTGAATGAAAACTGGACAATGAGAATGAGAAATGTCCAATATACGTCAATGCCCTCTACCAATTTCCCCCATCTAAGTAATCTTTGCTAAGAGTCATTTGCTTCTTTAAATTTGAGAGGACCGCAGTCTCAAGCTCTTATTTTACAGAGCAAATCCGCATGGAAGATGTGACTTGCCATGTCCGCATGAGCCAGGATCATGGCCTCAGCCTCTTGCTTCTCATTGAGGATTTTCCTGTTTTAGTTTGAACTTCAGTCAAGATAAGTTCCTTGTTTCCTCCCTTAGCTTGCCGCTTCTTCAGCTCGCCTCCTTTAGTTCGGTGACCTGTGATTACAACTAGAATAAAAAATGCCTACATATGAACTGGGCCTGGGAGAAAGCACAAGCAGAACTGAAGATTGTCTTGTGAGGGGTGTGTGGCCTCATCTCCTGACTATTTCCGCTGCAGCACCCATTACGTGAAATACTTTGCACCCAGAGCATGCTTCCTGCTCTGCAGAAGGCTGTCACAGAAGTTTTCTGTTTAGTTTTCTGACAGCCTCCCTAGAAGGCAAGCAGGTAGGCAGGAAACTGTTATGTATCTTTACAACCAAACGAAAAGGTTTTTTTATTTAAAAAAAATTTTTTAATGTTTATTTTTGAGACAGAGAGATACAGAGTATGAGCGGGGGAGGGGCAGAGAGAGAGGGAGACACAGAATCTGAAGCAGGATCCGGGCTCTGAGCTGTCAGCACAGAGCCAGACGTGGGGCCAAAACCCACGAGCTGTGAGATCATGACCTGAGCCGAAGTCAGACACTCAACTGACTGAGCCACCGAGGCGCCCCACAACCAAAGAAAAAGTTTTAAGCATCAGCAATATCTGAACATTAGAAATAAAGGTGCCTTTTACCTAGTAACCATGTTCCTGAACACCTAGTAACCATGTGTTGTCCATTCTGGCTCCTAAATGCCTCTTGTGTATCTGTTCCATGTTTACTCACTGCCTTAGTTCAGGCTCTGGCCTGAACTATTTCCAAAGTCTTCCAGAGTCTTCCAGTTTTCTTCCTCCCCTCTGGTCCCTCCTCCATATTGGCTCCTGGGTATCCTTCTATATCTAAATCCAATTCTCTCTCCCTTTCTGAAAATCCTCTACCTTTTATCCACGTGCTTCCAGCTCCTTGGTGCAACTTACTAAGCCCTCTATGACCTGTCCTATGACTGCCTCTTTAGCCTCATTTCCTGCCACTCGATCACTCACACATTTGTGCTCCAGCGTCACAGACCCATATATGGTTCTCCAAACACAGCCCACTATTTCGTATCTTATGGTTCTGCATATGTTACCCTCCACCCTGGATGCCCGCCCTCCCTTATCTGTCAGGAAAACTTCTTTTCATCCTCCAAACTCAGCTCAGATTTTCCTGTCTTAGTTCAGCTGCTGTAACAAATACCACAGACTGGGTGGCTTAAACAGTTATTTCTCACCGTTCTGGAGGCTGAAAGTCCAAGATCAAGTTGTCAGCAGATATGGTATCTGGTGAGGGCGCACTTTTGGACTTGTAGACAGCCACCTTCTCACTGCATCCTCATAGGGCAGAGAAAGGGATCATCTCTCTTGTACCTTTTCTTTTACAGGCACCAATCCCATTCTTGAGGGCTCCGCTCTCATGACCCAATTACCTCCCAAAGGCCCACCTCCAAATACCATCACTTTGGGGATTAGGGCTTCAACTATGGATTTTGGGGTACTACAGCATTCAATCCAGAGCACTGACCATGCTTCTCCCCATTCCAATGCCCCCTCTCCACCCCATCCATAGAATTAAACACCTCCTCATCTCTGCCACTTCCAAACCTTATGATGTTACTATTGTTGCACTTACACTATTTTACAAATGTGTTTGTTTTCATGCCACACACACATGCATTTCCTGAACCCAGCTGTAAATTTTTGAAGGGCAGTGGCTTTGATTCATCTTTGAATCCTCATCAATCAACACAAGGCCTGGTACATAAAAGATATTAAATATACATAGGCATAACTTTTTAATTGAGATGCAATTCACATGCATAAAATCCACTCCTTTAAAGTACAATTCAGCGGTTTGAGTGTATTCACAAGATTATGCAACACCACGTCTAATTACAGAACATTTTAGTCACCCCAAAATGGAACCCCATACCAATATGGAATATTGGTAGTCACCCTCCGTTCTCCATCCCACAGTCCCTGGCCACCATTTTCTGTCTCTATGGATTTGCCTGTTCTGGACATTTCATATCAGTGGAATCCCGCAGTATGTGGCCTTTTATATCTGTCTGCCTTGACTTAGTGCAATGTTTTCAAGGTTTATCCATGCTATAGCCTGGATCAGTACTTCATTCCTTTCTGTGACTGAGTAATATTCCACCCATGGATATGGATAGACCACGTTTTGTATATCTACTCATCAGCTGATGAGCATTTAAGTTGTTTCTATTTTTTGGCTATTATGGCTAGGCTGCTATGAATGTTCAGGTACAAGTTTTGTGTGTCAATAAATGTTTGAGTCAATGAATAAATGAGTGAATGGGTGCTGACTCATATTTCATCATGTGTTCTCTGGCCAGGATATAAATTCTAACCTTCTTTACTTCTTTTGGGCAGGTCTGGGCCAGATTGTCCAAGCTGAGGAATACCTATCCCAAGCCCAGTGGACAGTCCTCAAATCAACGGAATGCTCTCATGCCATCCAGTCTTTACTGCATCGGAACCTGGGACTTCTCCACATAGCTAAGGAAAACTACGAGGAAGCCCGTTATCATCTGGCCAATGATGTAAACAAGCTAAATTATGACAACTGAATGTTTCTGAGACCAGCTATGCTGAGCTTTGTTTGTTCTTTTTTAACTGAGCCCTTCTCTAAAACCTTCTGTTTACAACTGACCGGTGAGGTATCAGCGAGAACGTGGTTCTAACAACCTCCTGACTGTGCATCCTTAGGCCAGGTCACGCCACTTCTGCAAGCCCGACTGCTCTGAGGATAATAAAGGGAGGCAGAACAGCACACTGGTTAAGAGAAGGGCTTTACTTTTACTCTCGGCCATAATCTTGGACCAATTATTTCAACTCTTTCATCAAGTATAAGACAGAAATCATCAAATAGCCTGTGCCTCATTGGGTCATTGAAGAGATTAATAATAGGACAATATCTATGCAGCATTTTGGCTGTTATTTTTACATATAACATCAATGTTTCTACTTCAGAGCTGTTGGCATATGAAAGTTCTTATAAACTATACTTTATAAACTATGAAACTATGTACAAATGTTAGATAAGATGATGATGAGGGTGAGGACTGAGCTGTTCTTTCAGAATTTATGCTGTTTCTGTTAGGATTTCAGCAGTGGACAATATTACCAGACAGAAAAGTTCCTGAGCCTGAAATCTAATTGAGGTTAGGGTCACGATGCAATCTCCACGCAAGTTGGTTGTCTCTTCAGCCTCTCCACCGGGCAGCCCTCCCTCTGATTGCCTGCCACTGCACAATGTCGATAAATCCACTGGAAACTTGTGCTGGCTAGTCTCCATATCCCCTCACCCCAAATCCATTCTCTGCTCTACTGTGCCCTGGGAGGCCGACCTCTGTGGACTACATGACCGGACTCTATTGCTTTTTGGCTTCTGTTGGATTTGCAGAGTGAGAGGCGTGACAGGGGAGTGGATGTTGGGAGGAGATAGAGGTTGGGTATCTACTCTTTCTGCTGCCTTCCTGCTCCACCCCAGTTCTGGCACGAGCAGTGCTCCTCCATGGCCACAGCTCCTGTTAGGTGGCCTTCTCGCATTGCTCTAGCTCTTGTGGGGCCCCGGTGACCCTGCTTTCTCCCTCACTTTTTCAGGAGTCTGGACAGTAATAGTTTCTTGCCGTTCATGGTCCCTGGGGCTTTACTAGCTCTTGTTGGTTCCTTGACCTCTGTATGTCTCTTTAAAGAATCCTTTCATTAAACTGTCTTCAGGAAATACTTTGAGGGTGCCATCTATTTCCACCTAGGAGACTGACTAAGACACTTTTTCCTCTGCCTTTTCTCTCTATACTCTCACTCTGCAACAAATTAAACAGAGGAACAGATTCTGTCTTGAGATGGGCCATACAGTTAAGATACAGATCAAACTCAGATTCTTCTGCCTACCTTTCAAAAAAAAAAATCAACCATAGCTTCACTGATAACATATCATAGACTTCACCCACTTTTGGTATACAACTCAATGATTTTTAGTAAACTCACAGAGTTGTACAGCCATCAGTCCAGTCCAGTCTTAGAACATTCCCATCACCCCAGAGATCCCTCATATCCATTTGCAGTTTATTTCTCACTCTGACCCCCAGCCCCAGGCAACCACTTTCTGTCTCCCTAGATTTGCCTTTTTTGGACATTTACTATAAGCAGAATGATATGTTGTCTTTTCATCTGACTTCTGTCACTTCGCAGAATTACTTAGAGGTTCATCCATGTTGTTGTATCAATACCTCATTCCTTTTATTGCTGAGTAGTGTTCATCTTCTGGATATACACAATCTTTGTCCAGCCATTTATCACTTGATGAACATGGGGGTTGTCCCCACTGTTACGAGTATCGCTGCTGTGAATGTTTGTGTACAAGTCTTAGTGTGGACACAAGTTTTCATTTCCCTTGGGTGTGCGTCTGTCTACGAACGAAATTGCTGGGTCATGTAGGAACTCACTGTTGAATGTTTGGAGAGCTGCCGAACCGTCTTTCACAGAGGATGCATCATGCTCTATTCCCACCGGCCGTGGACGAGGGTTCCGTTTTCTCCATGTCCTTGCCAACGCTGATTTTCTGCCTTTTTGATGAGAGGCATTTTAGTGTGTGTGAAGTGGTATCTCACTGCAATTTTATTTTGCATTTCTGTAATGACTAATAATGTTGAGCATCACTTCATGTGTTATTAGCCTCTGGCATATCTTTTTGGAGACATGTCTATGCAGATCCTTTGCCCGCTTTTTAATTTTATTTGTATCGTTACAAATTCTAGGTGTACAAGTTTTTAAAATCAGATACATGATTTACAAAGGGAACTGAAGCACCCCTTCTTCCTTCTGCTGTAGATTTATTTTGCCAGTTGTGCATTTGGAACAGAGGATATCAGGACGTCAGGAGGCTACTTCCACCTGGCTAATATCTTCTACGGCCTTAAAAAGTTGGACGTGGCAGACACATTGTACACGAAGGTGAGCTGGGGAATATGGGAGTTGAGCCTTGATGCTTTGGCCTTCTAAGTTACAACTGGCGTCAGACCATTCATGAGAAATTTGAGGCACAGAAAGATGAGATGATTTGCCCAAGATCACATGGCCTGATACACGATATATCCCACTTTTCTTTCTTCCTGTTTCTCCACCAGCAAAATACATGAGGCTCAGGTCTGGCCTGCTTCTCTGATTGTGTCTGCTTTCCCAACAGGTCTCTGAGATCTGGAGTAAATACTTGAACAATCGCTACCAAGTGCTCTCAGAGGCTCGCATCCAACAGATAGACTTACTGGGCAAACGATTTGAGACTGACACCGGCTTGGGTAAGTGGCAGCTCTCCCTGGGAAACAGAGCAGTGGCTTCACCCCACCTAATCCACAGGCCTTCTCCCCAAGAGGGAGAGCCACTGTCCCTGTCACGAGCACACCAGTGCCATCTCCTGTAGTTTGCTGAAGCGGACACTGAGATAGGAAAACCAAAGGGATTTCACGAGTGTTGGGAAGAATTCAGAGCCCTGGTACTATACACAGCCTTTCCGGGGGCTCATAAGGTACGGATGTGAAGAGAAAAAGACTTACAAGAGCCCCCTGTGATTTCTGCAGAGCCTCCATTTCTCCAGGGCACATAAGGCAAGGTAAACTCTCTCATACTGCGCATTTGTTCTGGGGCCTTCACCTCTTCCTTTACTGGGCAGTGAGCTTCTCAGCGGCAGGGCCGGGTCTCATTATTTCTCTGTCCCCAGGCTCAACAGAGGGTGAGTACTGAGTGGCACTGTACAGCATCGTTCCCTCTGAGGTAATAAAAAGGGACAGAGGATCTAGTTTCTGCTCAAAAGAGACATGCGGTGTGGTTGATGACACAGGACCTACATGAAATAAAAGGAAACGCCTACAAGTACAAATTATATTACAAGATGAGTCCTAGAATGAAGAGGTGAGGATAGTTGGATGGTGTTAAATAGGGAAGACTTCTTGAAGGAGAGGTTTTGAACTAAGATTTAAAAAATTAGGACAGGGGCCTCTGGGGGGCTCAGTTGGTTAAGTGACTCCGGTTTGGGTCATGATCTCATGGCTCTTGACTTCAAGCCCCGTGTCGGGCTCCGTGCTGACAGCTTGAAGCCTGGAGCCTGCTTCGGATTCGGTGTCTCCCTCTCTCTCTCTGCCCCTCTTCCACTTGCACTCTGTCTCCTCTCTCTCAAAAATAAACATTAAAAAAATTACAGGTCATGATCTCACAGTTCGTGGGTTCGAGCCCTGCGTCGGGCTCTGTGCTGACAGCTCAGAGCCTGGAGCCTGTTTCGGATTCTGTGTCTCCCTCTCTCTCTGCCCTTCCCCTATTCATGCTCTGTCTCTGTCTCAAGAATAAATAAACATTAAAAAAAATTAAAAAATTAGGGGCGCCTGGGTGGCTCAGTCAAACATCCGACTTTGGCTCAGGTCATGAACTTGAGGTTCGTGACTTCAAGCCTCATGTTGGGCTCTGTGCTGACAGCTCAGAGCCTGGAGCCTGCTTCAGATTCTGTGTCTCCGTCTCTCTCTGCCCCTCCCCTGCTCATGCTCTCTCTGTCTCTCCTCAAAAATAAACATTAAAAAAATTTTAAATTAATAACTTTATTCAGTTTTCTCTCATTATAAAAGTGGTTTATGTGAAAGCAGAAAACTTGGAAATCATAGAAACCCAAAGGAAGCCAACCTCAGGGTTATGGTGTATGCCCTTTCTGTCTTCTTATGTACTTCTTAGTATGTAAAAAGTGTTTAGAAGTATGTGGCCCCAAATAACTCATAATAAGTGAATAAATAGTCGCTAGAGTAGGGCCTAACACCACTGGAAGGAAGTGTAAACAAACTTACACGGGGAAGCAGCAAGGCTGAGGTGCCAGCACCCTTGGATTTGGGAGAAGATTAAGCTGCTTGCTGGCTGCTGGAAGTCCCCGCTCCCTCTCTGGCTCTCAGGCGGAAGCTAAGTGGGACCAAGGAATCCCGCTGGGACAGCCTCTGCATTTGGACCCTAAGAAATGGAGAGTTTAGGACTCTGAAAGACAGAAATCGCAGTTACCTTGAGACCCACCGGGGTGAGCAGGTTTTACAGAGCTGCCTGAAACTGCCCGGCTTCTTGCTCGCGTGTGGCCGCAGTCCTCTGGGTGAAGAACCTGCTGTGCCTTGTGCCCAAGGCCAGCGCCCTGTCAGCTCTGTGCTCACCCATGAGGGGAGACCCAGCGGCTCCCCGCAGCCTGTTTCTTCTTTCCAGCTTCCTCCCTTTCTCCTTGCAGATGAAGCCCAGGAAGCAGAAGCCATTCAGATCCTGACTTCAGTCTGGAACATTCGAGAATCTACATCCGACACAGCCCCCCAAAAAACTATCTTTGTTCTGAATACCCTGGTCATGCTTTACTACCTGATGATGAATTCTTCAAAGGCAAGTTTCCCCAGAAAAGCGCCATGTCTAATGGAGGTAGAAGTTCCTCTAGTTGAATTCAGCTGTGTTTTGCCCAGTTGCACTGGTTTCTGCCCTCTGAGTAAGGCCGCACTTCAGAAGAGTTCAGATGTTCGTGATGTTTCTCATTTGTTGAGTCCAGCCTGCATAATGGAAACTGCATTGTCTTCTTCCAGAGGGATATGCCCGTTACTAGCCTAAGTACTTCTCACGAACTAATGCAGTTAATTGTCAGGCCAACTTTATGAAGTAGGTATTTTATTATTCCCACTTTACAGGTAAGGAAACTGAGGCGCAGAGAGGGTCCATTATTTGCCCAACTTCTTTTGGAGGAGGGGAGGTCACAATAAACAAGGCAACATTTAATGGGGAATAAAATTTCAGATCGCAAATAGTGCTGCAAAGCAAACGAAAGCAGGCAAGGAGAGAGGGAAGGCTGGCTGGAGGAGGCCTTTGTGTGTGGGTGTCACGGAAAATTTAGGATTCCCTTCCCCCCTCTCCCTTCCTCCCTGCCTTTCTTCAGCAAACTTTACTAAGTGCCTTCTGTATACCAGGACCTAGAGGTGCTCGCAGTCAGTGGGTTATAATCCAGTGTGATCGTGAAGACCGGGGCTCTGTGGGCAATGCGAGGGAGGGACACCAACCCTATCTGGGATGTAGTAAGAGTGCTTAGGGAACAGGGAAGCATTTCCATTGAATTTCCAAGCTTACACTGTAAAAACCTCTTTTCTACAGTTCCAGGTCCAATTTTCTACTGTGTACTCAAGGAAGTCCTTACCCTAAGGCATGTGAAGGGTATTAGATCTATAAGAGGTCCTTAGAGAATAGGGACACATATATCTACTCCAGATTGCCACCTCACTTCCTTTAGGTCTTTCCTCAACTGTCTTCAGCGAAGCTTTCTCTGCCCCCCCCCCCCCCCCCCCCGCTGAAAGCTGCAAAACCCTGCTACTGCCACTGGTGCTTCCAACCCCCCTTTCCTACTTTATCCCTTTCCTTAACATGTATCACTATTGAGGATACTGTGGTGTTTTACTTGTTCGTCTTGTTTATTGCCTCTCTCCCTCACTGTACTGTAAGCTCCAGGAGGGCAGGAATTTCCACCTGTGGTCATAGTACCTGGAACGTAATAGCCATTCAATAAATATTTATTGGAAGTGAGGGAGGAAGGGAGGAAGGGGGAGGAGGGGAGAAGAGCCAGCCCAGAGTCTGTCCCAGGATGTCCTGTGAGGCCTCTGTCCAAGTCAAAACTCTAGACCATGGCCCCTAGGATGGGAAGCCGCTTGTGGAACCTGTCACCCCTGGCCTCCCGGTGCTGGTTCAGAGGGTCCTGATTCAGATCCTGTGGAGATCTCACTTTGTTAAGAAGGCGTACTTTGTACTTAGTTTGTCAAGCCAGGTGGGTTTCTCTGGTCCCCCATGCCCCACTCAGCACATGTGTGGCTAGTTGTAAGGACCTAGTGGGTATTCGCAAGTCTCCAGCAAGTGGAAACTCCAAAAGTGGAAATTTTTCACACCGGTGGCGTGAGAAGCTGATGGGTCCTTTCCCATGTTGAGCACAGATGGGGCTTCCCAGCGTAAAGCTTTCCTATGACGACTTCCTTTTGTAACTGTAATTCCATTCCAGGCACAAGAATATGCTGAGAGAGCCTTCGGTCTAGCCAAAGAACACCATCTCAGTGTCCATGAACAAAGTAGCGTTCAAGAGTTACTAAGTCTTATCTCAGCTGAAGAAACTCATCCTGTTACTTAGTGACCCATGAACTCTGCATCAGGGGCTATTCAAGGGGCTATTGAACGTCTAATGCATTCCAGCTTGCACAACTGCTTTGAGGTACTATGATTTGCTGAAGTTCACACTCTTTCCCCCTGGCACTGCACACATGTGCAAACATAGCCATGTTTTTATTCTTAACACAGCATATGCGAGGGACTATAGAGCTTTAGACATAAAAATAAGTAAAAGTGATCTTAATTATGACCTTTGCACTTGCCTTGCCGTGACTTTGTATGACTTTGAGTAATGTGCTGTCAGCTCATTAATATGGTACTTATAAGTAAAGCACAAATAGTTTATTATTTACCAGAAGTCTCCCAGGGACACATGTTTCATAGATCTTTGCCAAAGAAGGGTGTAGGGGATAGAGTTATATTGGAGCAAAGTTTTCCTGTTCTACTGGAATTAAGTTAGCATTAATCTGAGGTAGATTGTGACTTAAATGTCCATTATACTTCTTAGAGCAATCACTGAGAAAATTACTCTGAAAGGTAGTTACAGATCAACAAAGAAATTAAAATGGTACACTGGAAAATATCCACTTCATGCAAAAGAAGGCAGAAAAGGAGGAATAGCAGAACAAAAAGACACGAGACATATCAAATACAAGTAGCAAAATGCGACATCCATCATAGGTCTTTGCAGAGCACCCAGTCTGGCTTGGCTGAGATACCATTCCAGGCTGGGGTCTTTCTTTTCCTCGACAATGATTGAAACAGACGTGAGCCATCTATGCTGATGTGAAGGACAGAGTGCAGGCCTCTGTGGCAGACATACCCGGGTTCAAATCCCCGTTCTCTCACTTTAATAGCTTTGTGACCCTGATCCCCTCCCCCGCCCATAACTTCATCCATTGTTGTAAAACGGCCTAGAGGTGACCATGGCTGTATCGGGCGTCCCATCGATGACTCTAGTTATTTAGCACATCCTTTTATTGCCTCCAGACTCGCCAAGCAGCCTGCCCGTTAGCACTTTGCATCCTGGGTAGATCTGCATCCAGGGGAGAGGATGCCGGGGACCTGTGGGGTAGCTTTATGCTCCTCCCTGTAAATTCAGTCACCCCGACATGCATAATAAACAGGTCTAGGGAAAATCTGCTGGCACCCCTGTTCCGTACCTGTGGGTTTCTTCTGCTTCTCCATGATGGCTAAAGTCACAGGGCCTTACTTCCTGCCCCACGCCTGGCACTCCAGCTGCATCATTGTCTGCACAGTTCGTCTCGCAGCTGTTTGTTCCTCTCTCCCAGAACACACCCCCTGCTGCTTGACTCTCACCCTCTGACCCCAGATAAGAGTCGGCTCTTTCAAACAGACGTCTGGTGAAGACTGGAGGGGTGCAGAGGGGGATCAACAACCCTTAGCAGATAATTTAAAAGAAAATATTGGAACTTCCCTATTCCGAAGATGTCTGTCAAATCCATTTCATTAAGCCTAGCTCTCTCCTCAACCATATTCACTGGCCCCTTTCTCTTTCGTCCCCCCTCTGATATCTGTTCTCTGTCTTCTCTACCCCAGAGTTCTTGTTCATGAGTCCTTCCCCACTGAGTGCATTTATAAAATTATTGTTTAAATTAAAGTGTTTTAGTTTATTGTTCCTTTTGACCAATTTTCCTCTTGGTTATGGGCCATAGTCTTCTCCTTTTTCACATGTTTAGTAATTTAATTGTCAGTCTTTCTGTTTTTCGAACACTTGCATTTAAGGCTACAAATTTTCCTCTAAATACTGCCTTAGTGTATCCTACATACTATGAAGTACAGCATTTTAATTGTCATTTTGTTCTAAATATTTCTCTTTTTTTCTTTTAGAGAGGGAGTGCACATGCACAAGTGAGGAAGGGACAGAGGGAGAGGGAGAGAAGGAATCCCAAGCAGGCTCAGCATGGAGCCCGATGTGGGGCTTGATCTCATGACCCTGGGATCATGACCTGAGCCGAAATCAAGAGTTGGACACTCAACTGAGTGAGCCACCCAGGCACCCCTTCTTTGTTCTAAATATTTCTTAATTTTTTATGATCTATGACTCTTAATTTCTGAAACAAGATGACCTTAATTGCCTCTTTGTTGTTGATTTCTAGCTTAATTTTATTGAGGTCAGTTGTGTACAACTCTGACTTTTAGAACTTTGTTGAGATTTGCCTTATCTCCCAGGATATGCTCATTATTTGAGAACTTTCTGTGTGTGCTAGAAAAGAATAGAATTATTGAGCACATTGCCCTATGTATGTCCATTAAGGTGACCTTGTTCATATTTTCAAATCTTGTACATCCTTGTTGAATTATTTGTTTATTTCTGGGAGAAGTATATAAAACCCATCCAATATGATTGTGGGTGTATCTACTTCTCTTTGTGGTTCTGTCAGCTTTATCTATTTTGAGGCTTTCTTATTAGGCAAGTGCAAATTCAAATATTAGATCTTGCTCGTGAATTGAATCTTTATTATTTTTTGTATTTTGAAGCGATTCTCTCTGTCTGTAGTAATACTTTGGACCTTAGAGTCTACTTTGATCTGATATTCACATAGCTACCTCTGTTTCCTTTTGGGCTGGATTGCTTGATCTCAGGTAGGCATCCTCACTGTTTCCTTCAGCATTTATCTCTGCTTCCAATAGGAAGCTTGGAACTACAGTTCCCTGTATCTCTTTTCTTTATGATTCTGGATTGAACCTAGCCAATGAGAGACAACTGCACAGGATTTGGAAACTGGAGGAGAAGGAGCAGCTATTAATCTTCCTGAAAATCACCCAGTTGCTTTCCTGAAAGCAGATTTTGTGTGAAAGCAGCTTGCTGACCTTTGCTCCCTGCTCTTTATCACCTGGCTGTTTCAAAGATCATTGAAGTCTCTAATTCCCTGTATTAAATAAAGTTCTTCACTCTGAACACTTAGAGGCTTCTGTTTTCTCAGCTAAAACCTGACTGAAACACTTGATGTTTCTTCTTGCAATCTTTTACTTTCAAACAGTCTGTATCCTTATTTTTTAGATATATCTCTTGTAAAAATATAGTTGGATATTTTTATATTGGTGACTGTTAAAGAATCATTTAGCCACTTACATTTTATTTACACACTGAATTATTTGAGTTTGAAGCCACAATCTTACTTTATGTCTTCTATTTATTCTGCATGTTCTGTTTTCTTCTTTCTTTTGGATTGATTATACATTTTCTCATTTTATTTTCTCCTCCTCTCTACTAGATTGTAGGGTATATACCATGTTTCCATTCTTTCAGTGGTTACCCCAGAAATTCAGATATTCATTCCTAACTTAACAAAGTCTCAAATTCCTCAGGATGTTTACTCTCATCCTGGATAATACAGGATCTTTAAAACCTTTTAATTCCATTTACTGCCCCCCCCTAACTTATATGTTATTACTGTTATTTATTTTAAATATACCTTATGGGGCACCTGGGTGGCTCAGTCAGTTAAGTGTCCGACTCTTGATTTCTGCTCAGGTCATGATCTCACAGTTCGTGGGATCGAGCCCCTTGATGGGCTCTGCATTGACAGCATAGATCCTGCTTGGGATTCTCCATCTCTGCCCCTCCCCCACTCAAGCATGACATGCGCTCTCCTGCTCTCTCAAAATAAATAAATAAATAAACTTTAAAAAAGGCCACAAGTCACAATTATTATTTTATAAAGTCGTCCTAATCCTTCTTGCTTTTCCTACTTTGATCTGGTCTCGCATTACTTATACATCCTTCAGTATTTCTTGTAGTGAGGGTGTGCTGATGACAAATTCTCAGATTTTCTTTCTTTCATTAATCTTAAATGTTTTATTTTGCCCTCACTTTTTTGACTCTTCAATGAAAATGTGTTTCATTTTCATATGTGATACAGTGATGCAGGACATAATCTCAATTCCAAAGATCTCTGCAAAGTGGGGTTTGCTTGACCCAGAAAGGTGCAAGCAGGTTAAAGAGAACCAGGAGTTTCGGTGAGGCTCTGGGTCCTCCACAGAGTGTCTCTTGTATTTCCCGCCAGGTCATCGCATCTTCCCCATGCATCTTCAGGAGAATTTTCGGGCATGGAGTTGAGGAATCATCCTTGAAAGGTCTAGCTAAATTTTTTCTACCAGCAAGTACATATTCACTGTTACAAATTTGATCATGTTGTCTATGAACCTTAACAGAAATTCACTCTGAGTAGTTGCTCTGCCTTCCTTCTATATAACGTTTAATCACTGACGGCTGTGGAGTGGTGCTGTGTCATAGGTCCTCCAATGACCAAGCTTAGTAACAAACTGCTTTACCCACCAGTCGGTCCCCCTACCTACAGATGTACCTGCAGAGGCAAGTGAGGGGTCTCTGTATTCACAATGGCCCAATGAAGTGCGACATCTCTCAAGAATAACAGGTCACGAGAAACAATTGTTTGACAAAGTAAATACTTCAAAAAAAGATAATGAGCCATTACTTGAATGGCAGGCCATGCTGTCATTTTGTTGGATAGAAAAGGTATGTCATTCCTGATATTCATCAATATTGATGGCAATGTGATGGAGATAAACATTTTGATGTCTACCCCCACACAAACATAGCAGTCTTCAATAAACATCAGCAGGCTTTAAAAGCATATGAACAAGTTACTATTGGGACCAGCTTATAAACCTAGGATCATATATTATAAAATTGTTGTCCTTTGCTTGCAAACTTTTGTAAGGATCGTAGATCCTTACAGAACATCTTAATGAGCAAGGCAAAAAAAGGTTTCAGTGACAAAAGACCATTCATGATTTGAAAGTCAAGTTTCACCACAAGAAATAAACGTGTACATGGGGGATGGGGAAGATAGTAGCCAAAAGTAAGTATTGGAGTCGTGGTTTATTTTCTTCGGTTTCTTTTTTTTCTTTTTTTTTTTTTTTTTAATATATGAAATTTATTGTCAAATTGGTTTCCATACAACACCCAGTGCTCATCCCAAAAGATGCCCTCTTCAACACCCATCACCCACCCTCCCCTCCCTCTCACCCCCCATCAACCCTCAGTTTGTTCTCAGTTTTTGAGTCTCTTATTCTCTTTTTTCTTTTTTTAAGTTTATTTATTTATTTCGAGAAAGACAGGGACAGTGTGGGCAGGGGAGGGGCAGAGAGAGAGAGAATCCTAAGCAGGCTCTGTGCTGCCAGCACAAAGCCTGAAGTCAGGGGCTTGGACTCAGGAAACCACGAGATCATGACCTAAGCCAAAACCAAGAGTTGGATGCTTAACTGAGTGAGCCACCCAGGCACCCCTATTTTCTTCTGGTTTGAGCAGGCAGTTGGCATTGTGCACTCAGGTGAGGAGGCCTTGGAAGAGGAGAAGGTTTGTGAAGAAAGAAGACTTACGTGGATCCTGAGAAACTTAACAGAAGACCATGGGGGAGGGGAAGGGGAAAAAAAGTTAGAGAGGGAGGGAGGCAAACTATAAGAGACTCTTAAAAACTGAGAATAAGCTGAGGGTTGATGGGGGGTGGGAGGGAGGGGAAGGGGGTGATGGGCATTGAGGAGGGCACCTGTTGGGAGGAGCACTGGGTGTTGTATGGAAACCAATTTGACAATAAATTTTATATTAAAAAAAAGAAGAACATGCACTGAGACTAGGGCGGGGCAAGATTGAGAAACAGGTGAGACATTTGAGGATAGATGGAAAGGTACAACTGGGCATGCATTCTGACATTAAGAAGAGCAGCCTACGGGCGCCTGAGTGGCTCAGTCGGTTAAGCATCCGACTTCGGTTCAGGTCACGATCTCATCGTTCGTGAGTTTGAGCCCCAGATAAATTTGAGAGTATCGTGTAGATGGTAATTAATACTGCGGAAAAGGAGGAGATCGCCTACGGAAAAGAGAGAGAAGAGAAAAAAGGAAATGCCCCCAAACCGAAGATAGGGGAGGCTGACATAATTTCAGATTTCTTCAGACTGTTCAGACAGAGAATTCCCGTGTACCTTTCATCCAGATTCCCCAAACATTTCATACCACATTTACTTTATTATTTTTTCTCTCTACATATTCACTGTTTTCCAAACCATTGGGAAGCAAGTTGCAGACATGATGCCCCTTTACCTCCCCAACATTTAATGTGTTATTTTCTAAAAACAAGGACACGCTCTTACATACGTACGCTCATCAGCGCAATGATCACAATCAGGAAATTAACATTGATATGATACTATCAGACAATAAAATCCAGACCTTATTCAGATTTCAGCAATTGTCTTAATGTTCTTTGTAGCAAAAGAAAATCCCTGAGCAGGCAGTACATCGGTTGCCCTGTGTCTTTAGTCAGAGGTGTGCCTTCGGATGTGACAGTGAGCTGCTCCTTAGACGTCCTCTTGGTCTCTCATGAGAAATCCAGCCAAAATTTTCTTTTCTGTTTTTTTTTGAAGTAAGTTTATTTTTTTTTGAGAGAGAGAGAGAGGGAGAGAGAGAGAAAAAAGCGTGAGTGGGGGAGGGGCAGAGAGAGAGGGAAAGAGAATCCCAAGTAGGTTTCTACACTGTTAGCGCAGAGCCCGACATGGGGCTCCAACCCACAAACTGTGGGATCCTGACCTGAGCTGAAGTTGGGTGCTTAACCGACTGAGCTACCCAGGCGCCCCGCAGCCAAAATTTTCTAACAAATGAAGAAGCCAAGGATCTTTGGGAGATCTGAAGAGTTGTGATATCATGAGGGTACAATAGGTCTGAGGTTGGGGAAAGAGGTCATCCTTGGGAGAAGCCCCTTCCCTGATTTAGGCAATTCCTGCAGTGAAAGACACAGCCGCAGGAGAAGCAGTGGGCACCAGTGTGACAGCCAGGTGGGTGCCAGCAGCGTGGAGGCTGGGGAAGTCTCAGAGGAAGACCATGGGACCCTGGAAAATAGAAGGGGAGCTTCATAGGCTTATTCCTTGAGGAGAAGAAATCCCAAGATCCCTCAACTTGGGAGGGTGTCTGTAGGCAGCTGGTGCCCCTCCAGTGGTGTCTCCCCTGGTGCCACTGTTTCTGCCAGAGCCATAATCAGGATGGTGGGAAAACGACCACCACCCTTTCCAGTGTACCTCCTGCCCCATCAAATGCCCTGGTCTACAGTGCAGCTAAAGGTAGTTCTTGAGACAACTTGGGGAGTGGGATAGAATGGGAGGTGGGTGGGGCACCTGGGTGGCTCGGTTAAGTGTCCGACTTCGGCTCAGGTTATCATCTCATGGTTCATGAGTTCGAGCCCCACATTGGGCTTGCTGCTGTCAGTGCAGAGCCCGCTTTGGATCCTTTGTCCCCCTCTCTGCTCCTATCCACCCGCCTCAAAAATAAATAAATATAAAGAATGGGAAGTGGGTGTTATCAAGGAATTATTGCTCATTTTTTTGGTAGATGTGGTCAAGGCATAAGGAAATGCCCTCTTTCAAAAAAGAGATACATGCTGAAGAATGCAGAGGAGAAAAGATGTAGTGTGTGGGATTTGTATTAAATGCTTAATTAAGGAAAAGAAATGAGTAGATGCAGTAAAAATAGAAAATTTTGATAATTTAAAATCTGGGTGGTTTCCTAAACTCTTTGCTTTTGTGTCCTTCAAAGATGTTCATATAAAATAAAAAGAAACATGGTCACATTCCCCAGTCTGTGGTTCGAAGCACATATGAGTGGTATGACAGTGATGCCCAAATCATCCCTGGCTGTAACAATGGAGCCACTCTCTTGCCTCAGGCTGGGCTCCCTCCCCCTCACAAACTGAGGAACAGCCTAAGTTCAGGAGCCTCAGGCCTGGTGCTGACCACGGTGAGTTCAAGGTCAGATCCACAGTTTTCTGCTAGGAAGCCCTGGGAAGCGTTATGCGGACACAGGTCCCGCCGGCTCAGCCTGACCCGGGAGCAATCTTCAGATGGGTACACAGATCCTTTCAGTCCCCCGTGACCCTGACTGCACCACTCGGCCATCCGTCGTTAATGGCTTTCAGCCCTTTCTTGCTGTTGGAGTCTTAGTTCAAATGTCAGCCCAGGAGAATGCACGGAGCAGGCCCATGACAAGCTCCCACCATCTGCATTAGTATTTTCCTCCATCATTTTGACGGTTGAGAGTTGGCAGTGTTACAACTCAGATGACACTCGGCACTTGAAAGGAAAATTACGGTTTTTCAGAATGCAGCTGGTGTGCCAGTGAATGGGATGAAGTTTTTGTGACGCTTTTTCCCTCCTTTTATGATATGAAGAATAAAATGTAGATTCAGCATGTGGTTCTCACTGAAAAAGGCACAGGGTTTGGAGAACAAAGGCAGACAAGGCATTTTGTCCCACAGTACTAATTTTAATAAAAAGCAAAGACAGCAAAACAGTCATTTAGGAATGATTTCTTCCCTGTCGGAGAAGTTAACATTGTTATTGCTGTAGAAACCACTTGGAAATGAGCTCCTTTGGTGCCTAGTTAAGGTACGTCCCTTATAGCACATTTTCCAGTTTGTCACTTAGGGTGGAGGAACCGAACGCACTTTCCTGGAGGGAACTGAAGCACAGCCCACACTGAGACAGAACCTACACATGACTCCGTTCAGTTTAGGAGCAAACTAAACACCTTGCTCACGCGTGACAAACAGAGGCAAGACAAAACAGGCGGAGAAGCAGCGTTTTCGAGTGTTTTCCTTTACCAGCTCTGCACAGTAGACCAGCACACTCGCTTCTGAGAAATACATCACACAGGCCACCTCCCTGGGGTCAGGCGTGCCAATGCTTACATGGCTCAGTTTCTTTCTCCGTCACCCCGTGGCAGTGGTGTACTGACAAATGTTGAACAACCAGCCCTCCGGGGGGGAACGACTGGATATGCATCTCTGTGGCAGACATATCCCACCACGGCTGATTTCAAGTGGCCAACGTGATGTCCCTGAATGGGGGGCGTTTGAAGAGACGCGCAAGCAGCTCGCCATTCGTTACATGGCGTTTCCACCACACAGATACAACGGACAGCGTAACCTCAAGAGCATCGAGAATGGCAAAATGTAGTAAAATAATTAGGAAGTGATGAGTTTTGAGTACTTATCACCTATGTTTTTAATATACTTTAATTGTAGGTTTATAGAATTTAATGTTTAATGATGGCCGTGTTTAAAAACCAGCTCTCCAAATTCCTCTCACGGGCCACTATGGGCCGGCTCCAGCACACCGCTGGCACTCTGGGGGACTTCTGGGTGGGACTAAAAGGAACCAGCGACCTGCCCGATCCTGTCTTCACAGAGACCTTTGTTAGTTCAGCAGAGGGCTCGAGAGCCCCAGCTCCCCTTTCAGGAGACGAGCGTTCCTTGTAGACAGGAGATTATGGGAGTCTCATTCAGGACAGGCCCAGGTCAGCGGGACTTTAGCCACTGTATCGGCTGCTTCCCCATCTGATCTCAGGGCTGTCATCCCTGCCAAGTCCAGATGGTGCCGTTGGGCTATAGGAGTGCCCCGCGCCACCCTGGCCTTCTGCACTCCCCTCACCCTCTGTTTGACAGATTTCATTCAAGTCCCTGGCACCTCCTCCCTCCATTTGATGCAAGGCCAGCAAACCTAATACAGGAAAAGCCAAGCAAACCAGGTGCTAAATCATCCAAGGTCAGGCTGCTCAGCAGCTTTCCAGCCTCCCAGTTGTCCGAGGCAGCCTTTCCTTCAAATACAAGCCTAAGCCAAATACACCACCTACATCTTACACTATAGCATCATCTCAAGCATGGAGGGGGCCTTCCAATTATTAAGCCTAAGCCACGGCATGCTTGAGCAGCTGCCGGCCCTCCTCGCCCTCCCAGCTGGAAAGCTGCTGTCTGCCAGCTTTTATCTCCTGGCACAGAGCCACGGTCACCGCCAGGAGCTGTTTGTGACTGCTGACGGTGGAGGAAGCAAGAGGAAAGGAAGCTGCTGAAGGCTAGGCATGTGGTCAAGTGCTCCACACTCAAGATTGTGTTTATTTATTGCATTTATAGGTAGAGAAACAAAGGTTTGGCAAGATTAAGCGACTTTCCCGAGGTCTCCCAAGCTAGAAGTTATCGAGTCAGGGTTTGAACTGGGGATGTCTAACTCAAACTGGCGCCACGGACGGGAGTTCGTGCTGCCTTCCATAAAGCGTGACGATCCTGACAGCCAGTCGTGGTGATGCCTGGCTAGCAGAGTGGGAATGAAATATCACCTTGGGAGATGACACTCGAGTTTCTCTTGAGGAGGGAGCCATCTTTGTTTAGGAAAATACCTGTAATAAGCCACTGGTGGGGCACCCACGTGGCTCTGTCAGTTAAGTGGCTGGCTCCTGGTTTCAGCTCAGGTCATGATATCACGGTTCATGAGTTCGAGCCCTGCAACGGGCTCTGTGCTGACAGCATGGAGCCTGCTTTGGATTCTCTCTCCCTCTCTCTCTGCCCTTCCCCTGCTCAAACTCTTTCTCTCTTGCAAAATAAATGAATAAACATTAAAAAAAAATTTTTTTTTAAATAAGCCACCTGTTAGAGAAGGGGAAATCTTAAAGGTAATGGCATTGGCAGGAATCAAATTAAGGAAAGGACTGACTATGCTGCTGTACAAGAGAATGTAAATGAATTGGGTCTGTCCCAAGAAGGGAGACAGGTACTTGTGGGGTGGAAGGTTATGGATTCCTCTGTAGCGTATCAAAAGAACATTTAATGAATGGGAGTGCCCTGTCTGCGATGCTGCAATGTCCTTTCCTCTCACATCTTTGAAAGATACATAAGCACACACGTGCTCATACATGCACATGCACGCGCACACACACGCACACACACACACACACTGGCTCATTTGAATTTTGTTGTGTGAAAATGGGGGACAGAACTGAGCTTCGTGTCAGCTGATGCACTGCAGGGATGAGACTCCATCGTTGCTTAAAATGAGGTAGCAGAAGTCTGGAGTCAGCTGTGGCTGCCACAATGTAAGCGCCTTAGAAATCGCAAACATCTGAAGGCCCAGTTATCAGGCTTGTCTGGATCTCGAGGGGTAGGTGGTCCTCAGCTGACATGAGGGCTACAACAGGGAGGGATCCAGCCCAGTGGCTGGCTGCAGGCGGGTGCGCCATGGAGCTGAAGCACCAAGTGGGAGCGAACTTTTGACTTTGTGGCTGGCTGTAGCTGGAGCGTGTGCGTCCATCAGGATGCCCCTGCAGGGGTGCCTGATGGGAGAAATATGGGCTCTTCAAGCCCTTGGCTTCCACGGAGGCCCATAAAAGCCTCTACAAATCCAAGAAGTTCCGCAGTGGGGAAACATCAGCCAATCTGGGGCCGAGGGAGCCTTCCGCCAGCTCAGCTGGGACCTTCCCTCTTTCTCTCACGGATGGTGTGGGGCGGGGCTAAATGGTCTTAGCCGGTCTGAAGGCTCGGGCCTTAGGCCAGCTTGCACCATGGAAATCTCATATACACCTCTGGGGCTCTCATTTCCAAGCCATCCAAGAGCTGAACCCTTCAGAGCTGGCACATCAACACCACGTTAATCCCGAGCAGAGGCTCAGCAGGAAAAAGGGCAGAGGGTGAGCCCAGGACGGGAGCAAGGGCTAGGCGCCAGGGAAGAACAGAGCCACCTCTGGCAGCATGCTAAACCAGAATGGGGAATCGGACGGCCCGGGTCCCAGCCCTGTGGCTGACTCGCTAAATGATCTCAGCCTCTGGGATTCAGATCCTCCATCTATAAAATGGGGAACTGAACTGGTGTCCAAAGCGCTGTTGTTCCTGTGTCCTCAAATCTGGCTTCACGGGTGACTTTCCCAGTATTGCCTCAAAGCCACAGTGAACCCGAAATGACACAGTGAGACTACCAGACAGGGTTGGGATGCCGGCACAAGGGCCCAGAAAAGTGCCACACGTGGGCA
This sequence comes from Acinonyx jubatus, assembly GCF_027475565.1. NCBI lineage: Eukaryota > Metazoa > Chordata > Mammalia > Carnivora > Felidae > Acinonyx > Acinonyx jubatus. The sequence continues at coordinate 32,703,589 of NC_069381.1, read as the reverse complement.
CAGGAACCACACCAGAAAGAAACGGAAGAGCTTGAAGGAAAAAAATTTTCATTTGGAAGGGAGGGCTGCAGCGTCTGACTGTAGGCTTGGAATGGAAGCATAATATAGTTTTAAGAAAGTGTTCAAACAACATATTCCTGAGATGGGGGTTCTCCAGGTAGAAACATTTTAAAGTCATGATCTTGAGTCTCAGAGGCAAAAATAGGACCAGGCTTGCTGCTGGGCTGCAGCAACAGATGGAACAACACTAACTTCAGGGACAGGGACAAAGATGACCGTTGTCAGGACTCTTCCCCGAACATCTGCATAGACTTACAGCAAATAGTAGCCTCACCTCCAGGTGCAAAGGAAAGTATTAAGCCGAAGTGCCCTGTTTTACTGCCTTTGGATTCGGTCTGACATGGCTCCTTAGACCCACCTCAGAGAGCTGTGGCTCTAAGCTTGCCTGCACATGGCATTCTGGTCATTAACTTCCAGAAGGGCCAGCTGTTACCAGGGGGATCCTGGAACCCCCGGTGAGCTGCTTCAATCTCCACTGGATTTGCATCATCTTAGACCAACATTCATCAGGACATAAAAAGCGCTAGGGGATGTCTCTCCCACTTCCTCAGGGTTCATGAGAATCCGTGCATCTCATTTTCTTTCTACAGAAGAGTTTCAAAGACCCGTACTTCTAATGAATATGTGTGCGTAATTCCTTCCTTAAAACAATCCACAGAAGAGCCACTTCTTCCTCTTTCCCCCTGGAATTCCAAATGATCCAATTTCTTATTTCTTCCCCTGAAATGTCACAAAAGTATCCAAGACCTTTCTCCTTCCCTTTCCTCCTTGCCCCACCCCCAACTGTCACAGAATCCCCTCTGAGCTGCGTGCAGGGAGTCTGCAACGGTGACAGTAAGAGCTTAGGATTTTATCGGATTTTAAAGACCTAAAAGGCCCAAACGCACGTTCTGGCAACCCCATGCCCCTCAGCAATCAGACAGATAGCATGAAGACATTTTTCCCAAGTGCAGGATCATATATATTCTGCGTGACTGAGCTATTGGCATTCAAGTTTCGACCAGTTTCAAGATAATGGGAAGACCGTGTACAGACACTGCAATTTATGTTACACAAGGAAGACCGTTAGTTGATATAGGACAGTCAGGAGTTTCCGGTTATATACGATACATCCAGAAGGCTGTTTGAGTACACGGAGAGCCTTCCTTCTTTCAGGCGGTGAAGCCTCTGAATAGCTGCATCCTTTTCAGGTTCCCCTGACACTCTTTAATGTGCTGATGCCAAGAATTCGTGGCCTCTTTCTTTCTTAACTCCCTCGGGGGAGGGGTGAGGAGAAACTTATAAAACCAGATGTGGGAGGTATTCTTCTACCACCTCCCACATGATGCAAAGTCTCATTAATTAACTCGCATCAACCTCAAAGCACCCCCAAGAGGTAAACAGAGTAGGTATCTCCCCTATCAGAATGGAAAAATGGAGGCAGACTCTACCTGACTGCACAAGGTTAGTGAGCTATTTAAGGGGAGAGCCAAAACCAGGATCTGGCTCTGAGCCCCACGTTCCTTCCAGCAGGTCTGGTCGGCAGGTGTAACAAGTGTGGCCCAGATGCATGACCGAGGCTCACAGGGCCCATGGCCAGTAGGGGAAATCCTGGAGGGGAGCTATGAGTTGCGTGTGACCCAGCTTTCTCTGCTTCTAGGCTGGGCCAAAAAGCAATGGTGCCAATGACTATAGATGTCACTAGCAGCTGGAAGATGAGCCCCCTTTGACAAATCCGGAAGCACCCTCTAGCTGCTCTGCTTAGCACAGGGCCCGCTAGTATCCTTTGAGATAAAGGAGGGAGATTGGGCTTACACTGAACAGTGGGAATGAGTGAATGCAGCTTCCAGAAGGTCATCACTCAGTTCAGATGTTTACGTAGAAAGCATTTGGACAATTCAACAAGAACAGACCTAGAACTGTCCTCCTAAACCCACCCTGAGTGGTAAAGATAAGGTAAATGTCATAACCTGTATAAAGGTGAAGCGTTATCATTCGTCAACCGTACAATTTACTAGAGTTACAACTGAGTGGCATGCACCCTACGCTGGACTGCATTTAGACTACAATGGTGTAGTGCATATCTCCATATCATGGAGCCAAACGTTTTTCAGTTGTCTAAGTACTACTTGGTGAGATGTGCTTTTAGCCACAATATTTTAAAAGCCAATTGCTACTTAGATGTGTTGTGAAAAAATGTGACAGTGTTGGCTTTATACACATTTTTACATTTACAGCAGAATAAGTCCAGGAATTTATACACCCAAATAGGTGTTGCTGCCTTCAAACTAGTCACCTTGGGAAGATGGATGTTTAGTCCAGTGAAACTGACCTTAAGTCAGACTATTTCTAGAGCCTTCCTTGGAAACTGTCCACTTGTGAGCTTCCTCAATGTTGGTAGGTCTTTGTCCTTTATGGGTAGATTTATGTTTTGAGGAATGATTTTTTTTTAAGAGCCAAAGAGCATTAGAAGATAAGTCTGATAAATAAAATGGGTGATGGAGCTTGGGACTACCTCTCGGGAGGGGTGGTGTGAAAAACGAGGTCTCACTGTAAGGCTGGGAGGCCTCTTACCTTGCACGGCTTCAGAGATCATTCCAAAGAGGAAGTCTATGTGTTCTTGGCATATGTAACATCACAGCTCCAGAGTATGATCTCTTGAGGAAATAATAGGTTATGGTAACTCTTGAGGGCTTATGTTTTAGTGTATTTGGTTAAAGAGGGAGCCTTGCTCATTCTCATCATACTTCATATAAGCAGAAATGGAAAACTCTATCTCCATGATTTCTCCCAAGGGAAGGATCATCATCTACTGCTTAAAAAGTTAAAATGAAAAGCACTTGGTGTCACCTCTACATTATCTAACACCGTCCTCCCCCAAAATGTGCAATGGGCAATTCCTAATACCTGAGTCTCCCCAGTGTGGAAAAGTGGGTAAGGACAGGTCTCTGAAACCTGGATAGGACTAGAAGGTCAAGGGGATTAGAGTGTGTTTCCAATGGCTCAATCTACCCAACAGGCCCACAACACCAACACATACAAGAAAACCTCCTACAGCTAAGCAGTACACAAAGTTTTAGGAGAGAAGAGGGAAAATGATTATCTTCCAGTAGCTTCTATGATAAAAACCCACCGGCTTCTGGATGACAAACGAACAGAGTCCATTGACAAGAAAGTTCATGGTGTTCAATTCTAGTGCACGCATAAGAAATAAAGTGTGTGGCCACTAGCTCGTTGAAGTGCATTTCCAGCTGAGGCCAAAGGCAGCAAAGGTGCAAGAGGCTGCTGGGGCTGGCATTAGTTGAAGCAGGGTCTATAAATTCGGAGCGGCAAAGCAATTTGTAGAAAGCCCCAGTTACGCAGCAGGATATCTGCCAACCAGTGAAGTCAAAGAACGTTCAATCTCGAACTTTCTACAAAGTGCTTCACTGCTAATGAGGAAGCTCCCTAAAACACCATATCCTGAGTGTCAGAGAAATATGGCCAAGATGGTGATTGACGGGGAGCAGAGATCGATCCTCTCATAGCGTTTGGACTGTGTATTCTCCACACATCACACACACACTTAACGAAGAGCACATAACCGCAGTCACATTCGGTCTCTTCTGCACCCGCCTCCGTCCAGTGGGGCTTCTGAGTACAGTATTTCCAGGGGCCGTTCTGGGTTAATGGGCTCTGCTGATCACAGCCAGAAGCAGCAGGACAGAGTCAGCGCCTTAAAAGTCAGCCGTATATCCAAGTGCTCGCAGCAGACATCGGTCTCAAGTTGATCAGTCGGGATGTTGCTTGTGGTGAGTGTCTTTAGGTTAGTCTTTGTAAAAACCACAAAGCTAAGCCGTTTGCTTAAATCATCGTTAGAAAGAATGCTGAGTGCCCAGATGGGATTTCTAGTTTCTGTGCAAATGAAATCACATTAGTCCAGATTTTATTCACTCAAAACTATAGGGAAGCAGTAGGATTTGGTTTAAATGCTGCCCAAAAAGCAGGAATTCACTTAAGTTTTAATTCTGAAGCAATCCTGTTGTTAATGTTGTAGCCAGGTTCAGGCAGCATGGGGGGCGGGGCCCCCGCTGTGCTCACTGAGGAATCCCGGATCTCTCCCAGTTCAGGCTCACTCTCACTAGAGGTAGACCCATTGTTGATGGCGTAGACACTCTCTGCAACTCCCTGAGCTGAAGTGCAGCCATCTGGCTCTTTCTTCTCCCTGGGACTGGACAGTCCCGGGAGGACAGCCATCTTGCCAGTCTGCCTATTGGGCAGCAAGGACATGGTATAGTCCGCGATGATGCCACCCACATCTAAATTGCATGCCTGGTCGAAGGCTAAGAAGCCGACGTTGGCGTTTGCCTCACACACCACAAAGGAGCCATCGTCCATGATGAGGAGATCAATGCCACAGAAGTCCATGCCCAGGATGTTGGACACCTGAATAGCCAACTGCTTGCCTTGTTCTGTCAGCGGGCACATGACACCCACACCGCCTGTGGGGAAAGCACAGTGACATAATGGTGACATCAGACACCGAAGACACAATAACCCTTCAAAGAAGAGATGGGGAATGCCAAGGAGGGGCAGTGAGACGGGCATTGTCATCACTCACAGAAGGTCTGTTCGGAAATCAGGACACCCTTTGGGAAAACAACAGGGTCATGTCTTATCTAAGAGTTTTTAAAATGTTTATTTCCTCAGACCCACTCATCCTACCACTAAGGAAACAATCTTACATAATGGAAAAAAGCTTTTTGCACAAAATGGATGGTAGAGTTATTTAAAATCCTGGAAAACTGAAATACTTGTACATAGTAGGCACTCACTAAATATTTGTTGATAAATAAATGAAAAGCTACAAATATCTCCTAATGGAGGAAAACAGCATATTTTAGAATCATTAATAATAATGCTTGTAGAGAGCTTGTGATCCTTTGGAAAAACACGTGAAAGGACTGAAGACTGTGCAGTATGACCACAAGTGTGCAAAGAGATATTGTTGGTTGGGGCCACCTGGGTAGCTCAGTCAGCTAAGTATCTGACTCTTGGTTTCAGTTCAGGTCATGACCTCAAGGTCAGTTTTAAGAATGAGCCCTATGTCGGGCTCCGTGCTCACGGCACAGAGCCTCCTTGGGATTCTTTCTCTCCCTCCCTCCCTCCCCTGTGCATGCGTGCTCTCTCTCTCTCTCCAAATAAATAAATAAAATAGATGTTGTTGGAAATAATGATAAGACAATGTTAACAATGGCTGTCTCTAGGGAGTGGGATTAATGATAGACATCTTTTTCATTTGACTTTGCCATACTTACCAATTTTCTACATCGAGAATGTGTTCCTTTCGTATAGAAAAAGCAAAATTAACATTATGTCTTAGGAAGAGGGAGACGGAAAGGCTTATGAGACAAAATCCTATACCAAAGACACACAGAGTCTGACTGCCCTTACATACCACAAAGCTAAGACCTCAGGTTTAATAGTCTCCCTGGAAAGACTTAAGACTTGTGTTCTCAGGTCCAACAACTAACGTCTTTACCTTAACACTGTCCCTTCCCCACCTGTTAGGTTATAGAAGGAAAAGGCTATAAGAGTTTTAGACTAGCTCAGTAACATGGGTAAATGACAAAACTGTGTGGTTCCTAGTTAAAGAAGGGATTTTGTAAGGTGACTAAAAAAGACAGCATCATCCACGAGGCTCACTGTGGTGGTACCACACACGAAAATGAGATGGGACAGCACGCTGGGTACTTAGCACTGTGTCAGCCTGAGCCTAGCATCTGCCCCCCTCACAGCATTTCATCACAGTGTCTTGCAATGATGTGCTTTCGTGTCTTCTCCTTCATGGACCCGTAAGCTGTTCCAGAGCAGGGGCTCCCCAGCTGATCGCTATACTCACAGAGTCTGCTCGTGGTGGCTGCTCAACCAGTATTAATGAAGGACCGAATCTGTGTCTCGGCCTCTTTCTTAATCACTAGCCTTGGTACACTCACTGGGCCATTTAAGAAATAACCATAGTTGTTTTTTGTTGTTGTTTCTTTCATATTACCAACACACACATTCATTCAATGAGGGTGACGAGAGCTTTCTTTGATGGGGACAAAAATTTACATCCCTCCTGGAACATCTCCATTCACCATAACAGAAAACAAGATTAACAACAGGTTCACGGAGGGCACCTGGGTGGCTCGGTCAGTTAAGCACCCGACTTGGGTTCAAGTCACGATGTCACAGTTGGTGAGTTCGAGCCCCGCATCAGGCTCTGTGCTGTCAGGGAACCTGCTTCAGATCCTCTGTCCCCTTCTCTCTCTGTCCCTTCCCCGCTAGCACTTGCACATGCTCGCTCTTTCTCTCTCTCAAAAGTAAATAAAAACATTAAGAAAAAACCCCACAAAAACAATAGGTTCATGGGATGGGGTTATGCGTTTGACCCAAACATAAACTGCAGCTAATAGTATCATACATATAAGAAAAACACAATTTTCGGGCGCCTGGGTGGCTCAGTCGGTTGAGCGTCCGACTTTGGCTCAGGTCATGATCTCACGGTCCGTGAGTTCGAGCCCCGCATCGGGCTCTGTGCTGACAGCTTGGAGCCTGGAGCCCATTTCGGATTCTGTGTCTCCCTCTCTCTCTGCCCCTCCCCTGTTCATGCTCTGTCTCTCTCTGTCTCAGAAATAAATAAATGTTAAAAAAAAATTTTTTAATAAAAAGAAAAACACAATTTTCAATTACAATGTAAAAGCAAAATCACTCTCCTCCTGCCTTGCATTAGTGTAGACCCTCATTATTTCTTGCCTGAGCTACTGTAAAATCTTCTGAACTCATCTTCCTGCTTCCTGCCTTATGCCTTCGATCCCTCCCCTACCCAGGGTTTTTCTCAAACACGGATCCCCCTGTCACCCCTTACACTAAACCTGACTGAGTCCCAACACCTCCCAGATAGGGTTCAACCTCAGTGTCGTGATACCCCTGGCCTGACCTCTATCACAGCACTTACACCTGTCCATTCTTCTCCTGGACTGCTCGCTGTGGCAAGGGCTTGTTTCTAACTCTTCTCTGTGATCCTGGCGCCTAGCAGAGCATTTGACAAGATAGGAGGGATCCATCCACATTTACTGAATGGGTGCACACATCCTAATAAAAATCCCGGTGGCCTCCCGCGACTGACACACTGACTGTGAGCTTTTATACCTTACCAAGAGAGCAGTTGCTTTGCATCCGTCCGTCTGTGGAGCAGCGGAGCATAGAGCCTATCACCCGGCCCCCGACCACCACCACCCGGATGTCTTTGCCATGTGACTCCTTCACATACTTCTGGAACAGGTAGGGCACATCATGGCGGATCAGATGGCAGATGTCTGAGAGGTGATGTTTATCTCTTGCAAGAAAAACAGCTTTTCCTTTAAGAAGAAAGACACAGAGCAAGAGTAGTTACAGAAGCCTCTGAGTCCTGTCCTTGCCCTCCCATCTCCCTGGCCCATACAGTTGTCAATTCTTCCCAAACTTGCCTTACCTTGGCCCCTTCTGTTTCCTGACCAGACTCAAGCTTCTTATCAAATGGCCACTGAACCTTATTTTCTCTTGGTTTTCCTCAGGTCCCTCTCCCTCAACAACTCTTTTTTCAAGATGAAACAATACTGTATTCCAGAGACACAGAGAAGAGGCCAACATAGAATCCTAAGGATCTAGTCAATTCAGTTCCAAAAGCTGTTAGCGTCTCCAATCACCCCAGGATGCTGATTAGGCAGGGTCCATCTCTAACCCCATTTATTTAATCTCCAAAACTTACACTGGGCTCGAGGCACAAGGCAGGTGCCAATCCACACTTACAGAACACAATTAACTAAACACACTTCAGAGGAATTCCAAGTCTAGGCGGAGAGAGACCCGCAAAAGGTAACTACAACACAGCATGATATAGCATTAAAAGAGGTCTATGCAAAATGCCATGGGAGTTCAAAGAAGAAGCCACTGACAGACTCCCTCCTCCCTTTAAATATAGGAAGTTTCTTACTTGGCTATACCTGTTCAATCCTAGATGGAATGATCTATACTTCTGCTGTCTAGGGAAAGCATTCCTTCTTGACTCCCAATTCTTTATTTTCTGCTTGAATCATCACTGCTTTTACAATTATTCGGCACCTGCTTTCCATCTGCATACTAGCCAACAAATCTGAGCAAGAGATTCTGATGTCTGCAAATCTGACATGAGCATACCCAGTCTGAGCCTTCTTGTTAGCAAATACGGGAAAAGAAGACACGGTTTTCCTAGGAGGTGTGTAACCACCTTAAAAGGACTGGGACCCTTCTGAAATCTTAATAAAAAGAGTGATGATGGATCTCAGGCCCTAGTGGCTTAGGAGACTGAGAAGTAACCTCCAACACACGTCTCCATCACTGCACATTTGGCACCAGGAGATCTGGCAACTGACACTAGATGGCTGGGATTCAATTAGAGGCACTGGGGGTTCCCTGGACATTAGGTAGGATTTTCAGCAGAAATGGGGGCTAGATACAGCGACTTGGTTCCTTGGTTGCTGGCAGGTTCCAGTATGGGGCTTACCCTGCAGTCAGTTTTTAGGCACAGAGCAAAAAGGGGGAGGGGGTGGGAAAGAGGACTAAGATTAGTTAATCATCTACCATGTGCCAAACCCTGTTTTTTTTATTACTTCATTTACACTTCATACTAGCCCTATGAAGCCATTAGAACAGGATAGTTATTTTTGTTTTACAGTAGAGGGAAATAAAGGTCTACAAGATTAGTAACTTTCTCAAGGGCACAGCCTGTACCATCCCACTGCCTTCTTCAGATTTATTCTCACATACTAAAGTTTAATAGCTGCTATAATTTGTTTACTCCCAACCCATTTCCCCTAAGATACTATATATTACACTAGCAGGGAACAACCTGAAAATTAAATTAAGAACACAATTCCATAGCATCAAAAGGAACAAAAAATTTAGAAATAAACTCAAGCAGGGGCGCCTGGGTGGCTCAGTCGGTTAAGCGTCTGACTTCGGCTCAGGTCATGATCTCACGGTCCGTGAGTTCGAGCCCCGCGTCGGGCTCTGTGCTGACAGCTCAGAGCCTGAAGCCTGTTTCAGATTCTGTGTCTCCCTCTCTCTCTGCCCCTCCCCTGTTCATGCTCTGTCTCAAAAATAAATAAACGTTAAAAAAAAATTAAAAAAAAAAAAACTCAACCAAAAAAGTAGAAGACGTATCACTGAAAACTATAAAACATTTTTGAGAAAAATTAAAGATCTGAATAAATGGAGAGACATCCCATGTTCAGGGACCAGCGGACTTAATACTGTTATGATGGTAACACTCCTCAAATTGATCTACAGATTCAATGCAGTCCCCACTAAAAGTCCAACTTCTTTTTTTGCAGAAGTTGACAAGCTGATCCTAAAATTCATATGGAAATGCAAGGGATCCCAAATATCCAACACAATCTTGAGGAAAAAAAAAAAGGACAAAGTTGGAGGACCCACACTTCCCAATTGAAAACTTACTACAAAGTTACAGTAATGAAGACAGTGTGGTCTTGCATAAAAAGATATAGGGATCAAAAGAGTAGAACTGAGAGCCCACAATGGTCAGGTGATATTTGACAAGAGTTACAAAAGCATCCAATGGGGGAAAGAATAGTCTTCAACAAGTAATACTGGGGAAATTGGATACCCACATGCAAAAGAAGGAAGCTGGACTTCTTTGTCACACCATATACATAATTAGCTCAAAATGGATCAAAGACCCATTTGTAAGAGTGAAAACTATTAAACTCTTAGAAGGAAACACCGGTGTCAATCTGTGTGACCCTGGATTAAGCAACCAGAAAATGACATCTAAAAGCACAAGTCGCCCAAGGAAAAAAAAAATAAACAAATTGAACTCCATCAAAATCCAAACCTTCTGTGCATTCAAGGACACTATCAAGAAAGTGAAAACGAAAAGCTACAGTGTAGGGAAAAAACCTGTTCCAATTATGTTCGTATGTCATGAACTCTTAACACGGCAATCAAAAGACCAACAGTCCAAGTGAAAAGTGAACAAAGGATTTGAACAGACAGTTATCTGAAGAAGATCTACACATGCCCAACAGGCACATGAAAAGATGTTCAACATCATTAGTCATTAGGGAAATAAAAAGCAAAACCATGATAAGATACCACAAGAGTAAAAACAAATCTCATATTTGCTAGCTGCTAAGAGAGTAAATCTTAAAAGTTCTCATCATAAGAAAAAAAGTTCTGTAGCTCTGTATGGTGATGGGCTTACTGTGCCGATCATTTTGCAATATATACAAATATTGAATCATTACATTGCATACCTGAAACTGATATTATGTTGTTTATCCATATCTTAAAAAAACATGTAAAATAAATGAAGTGGGCCTCTACATCACTAATGCTTGAAAAACATGTATTTTGGCTTGTGGCTTGCTTTTATGGTGGAAGTGTGGGGGCTATTTTCTTTATTTGTCAAGGCAAAGAGGACATTCATACATGTATATTCTAAGAGTTAAACCTGCTCACTTTTCAGGCTGCAAGCTTTCAAATTAATATATACAATCAAAAGTTTTATTTACTACTCCCCCCCAAAAAATCAATCAATACATCAATCAACTAATCACGAATGAATGAATAAAACAAGGGTTGGGGAGGATGTGGAGAAATTAGAACCCTCATACACTGCTGGTAGGAATGCAAAATGGCATAACCAATGTGGGAAACAGTTCGGCAGTTCCTTTAAAGTGAAACATGGAGTTACCATACTGGCCCAGCAATTCCGTGCTTAGGCAGATACCCAAGAGAAATGAAAGCATACGTTCACATAGAAACTTACACACATGTCTATCGCAGCATTATATACAATAGCCACAAAGTGGAAACAACTCAAATGTCCATCAACTGGTGAGCAGATAAACAAAATGTGGTCTATCCATACAACAGAGTATTACTGAGGGACAAAGTACTATTCCATGCTATAACATGGGTGACCCATGAAAACATCATGCTAGGTCAAAGAAACCAGACACAAAAGACCACACAGGGTGTGATCCCATTGATATGAAATGTTCGAAACAGGCAAATCTATAGAAACAACAAGTAGATTAGTGGTTGCCAGGGACGAGGGGAAGGGCAATTGCAATTGACCCCTAATAGACACAGGGTTTTTTTTCTGGGATGGAAATGTTCTGAAATTAGATAGTGGCTATGGTTGTACACAACAGTGAATGTACTAAAATCCACTAAATTGTACACTTAAAAAATGGTGAACTCTTTGTTATGTGAATTACAATCTCAATTTTTGAAACGTTTGACAATACGATGTATTTTATTTAATTTCTGCTTATTGTCTTTCTTACCTTTCTACAATATGAGCTCCCTGAGGACAGGAGTTTTTGTTTTGTTCCTTTCTGTATCCCCAGAGGCCAGAACAGTCCCTGGCAGTCTGCAGGCTAATAATATTAGTTGAATTTTAAATTCTGTATATTTTAGCACAAAAGAAATGGGATGTTGAACTTCAGGACTGTAGCATATCTAAATAGCACTGAGGGCCCCACTCTGCCCCCCAAACTCATTCTTCTTTCTCCTCGACAGTGTCCTTGTTTCCCACGAGTTGCTCTGCTCACATCTACTTCTGTTTTTGCACTTCCTTCCTCCAATTCGAATTGCACACTCCAGCCTAAGTCTCCTCCCCCGCCAGCAAAGCCCACCCTGCTCGTGGCAGAGCTGGTCCCCGTCTGTTGGGTACAAGCGGGTGCTGGATGAGCCTGCCACTGCGGCCATCACCCTGCAAGGCCACCAACTCTACTCTCTGCACGCTGGAGCTCCCTGACAGCAGTGACTGCGTCCAGTTCATTTCACCGCCCAGTCCCTACATCCCAGGAACTGCTCAGGACATGTCTGTTCACGGTGCCTCCACTCGCTGCAGATGCCCTGAGCAGTTAAGTATGCCATCTGGGTTGCATCAGGGGGTACCTGCTCACCTGCTGCACCAGTCCCTGCTATGCATGGAGCGCCGGAGCAGGACTCTGGGACAGAGATGCATGGGACTGAGTTCCCAACCCTGAGCAGCTCACAGCCAATGAGGGGGAAAAGGCACATACACCCATAACTGTCATAAAGCGCAGTACTGTTAGAGGCACGGTCAACGTGCTACGGAAACATGAAAGACGAGCAGTTAATTCTGCCTGCCAGAGAGGCAGGGAGATCGGGGGTGTGGAGGGGAAAGAGACAATAGCCAGGGCTGGCCTTTACAGGTGGCATCCCTAGGTGCCAGAGGAAGATGGCATTTCCAGCAAAGGAAAGAGAAGACAGCGCACGGTCCAGCTGGTGAATGAGAAGTAGTCTGCAGTGGACTATGAGGGTTCACGGGGCCAGAGAAGGCTACAAAGGAAGGCTGAAGCTTCAGGGCCTTCGGAGCTACAGAGTGGAATATGGGCTTTGTCTAACAGGCAACAGGGCTCTCAGGAGGGCTTTTTAGCAAGGCAGTGACAAGAACAGAGGTTTCAGAGAAATCACTTCCAAGGAAGAGAGGACACACGGGCGCTGAAGTCAGAGAGACCAGTCAGAGTCCAGGGGATGGATGAGAAGGGTGTGACCAAGCAAGGACGGTGGGGACAGAGAGGAGGGGACAGAGGAAGGACTACACTGTGAGCCCCTTGAGGGGACCCTCCGCTTCTCTAAACCAGCGCTTCCGCGACACCCAATGAGGGTCTTGCCCTCGCAGAGGTGCGGCCCTAACGGAAGTCCAGGAGGAGCAGCACTGACCCCGGTGTCCTCGTGTGCTCTTCACCACGACCGGGTAGCCCAGGGGCTCAGCCTCATCGATCATTTTGGAAAAGTCATCATGCCCACCTGCCAAGAAAAGGTAAACGTCAGTGAAGGTAAGGCTGATGGTCGGGAGTGGTCAGCCCCGCAGTGCCCCTTCTGTAGGATGTCTTTCAAGGCCTCGTGTTCCTGATTAAAGCAATTCGAACCCATTCCATCTGACACACATGCACGGGGCACCTATACTATATGCAGGAGTAGAGACACAAGGAAACTGGAGCGCCTCAAGTATTTCAGTGTGGCAAAGGCTGCACCTATTTTAGTTCATGCGATCCTCCTAACAATCCCATAGGCAGGGCAGGTATCTTCCCTTTAAAATGGCTGTGGCAGGGGGCACCTGGCGGGCTTAGTAGGTTAAGCAGCCAACTTCGGCTCAGGTCATGATCTCGCGGTTCGTGGGTTCGAGCTCCGCGTCAGGCTCTGTGCTGACTGCTCAGAACATGGAGCCTGCCTCAGATTCTGTGTCTCCCTCTCTTTCTGCCCCTCCCCCCCCACATGCTCCCTCTCTCTCTCTCTCTCTCAAAAATAAACATAAAAAAAAAATGACTGTGGTAGGTAGAACTCTGAAATGGCCCTAAGATTCCCACACCCTGGTTTACACGCCCTGTATAATCCCCTCTCTTGGGTATGGGAGGGACCAGTGAATATGATGGGATATTCCTGTGACTAGGTTAATAGTCTACTTTGAGTTGATAAAGAGGGGGAGGATTTATGGTGGGCCTGACATAATCAGGTGAGTCCTTTAAGGAAAGGTGAAAAGTCAGAGAGACTCTCCTGCTGGCCTTGAAGGAGCACATTGTCCTTGGCCATTGTCAAGAAGGCCATGTGACAGGGACAGCAGTCAGCTTCTAAAAGCTGAGAATAGCCCTCAGCTGATAACCAGCAAGAAAGTACTAGACACCTCTGTCCTACAACTGCAAGGAACTAAATGCCAACAACTAGTGAGCCTGGAAGACCCCAGACCCCAGATGAGACCACAGCCCAGCTGTCCCTTGATTCCAGTCTGGTGAGGCCTGAGCAAGAACCCAGCTATGCTGTGGCTTGACTTCTGACCTACAGAAACTGTGACATAATAAATGGATGTCTCCCTCTCTCTCTCTCTCTCTCTTTTTTTTTTAGAGAGAGGCTGCGTGAGCAGGGGGCAGGGCAAAGGAAGACAGAGAATCTCAAGCAGGCTCCAAGCCCAGGGCAGAGCCCCACGTGAGGCCCAATCTCACAACCCTGAGATCATGACCTGAGCCAAAATCAAGAGTTGGGTGCTCAAGTCACCAGGTGCTCCTAGACAGGTGTTATTTTAAGCTGCTAAGTTTTTAGTACTTTGCGGTACAACAATAGAAAGCCAATGCCCAAAGAAACTAAGCCTGGGGATTTGTCTCACCAGTTAAGGCATGACTCAAAAGCCTGAATTACCTCCACTATACGCTAATTCTTAATTTTAAAAATATGAATAATAATGTGTATTAAAATCTTTCTAAATTGTTTCATAAGCGTCCTTGATTTTCTATACATTCGCCTCTCTGGGGGACAGTAGTCTGCCTGCCACAGGTGGTATCACAGTTCATCAATTTTCGCAAAGCAAAATACCCTGGCATACTAATAAGATCTGCCTTGTTTACAAAAGGGTTAATGATTAAAACAAAACCATGGTGAGGCCTTGTAGGTAATCAGGAACATCCTCACGAAGAGTACACTTTATTAGAAAGGAACTCCCGCAGACAGTCTCTCTCCTGCCTGCAGCTCCCTTGCAGTGTATTTAATAAACTTCTATCTCCTTAAAAAAAAAAAAAAAAAAAAAAAAAAAGGGATATCCCAAATTCCTGACATCCCTTGACATATCTAACTCCTCTCTAGCTATGCTTTTTCCTTCCCTTATACAACAGTGAAAGAGGGGGCCTTCTTATCCAAGGCCATCCCTGCACCTGTGCTTTAGACCCCTCTCCCTCTCACCTCCTCGGAGCTCTTGCGCTATTAAGTGTGCTCTCTCTGACGGGTCTTCAGCCTCCCCGTTCCTAGTTCTGTCGCCATTTTAAACATGCCCAGTTCTCTCCCATCTTCAACAAACAAAATCGCCATCCTTGCTCCTGTATCATCCCTTAACTACCATCAGCTACTGAGATGGGTTTTCATCTTCTCACTTCTCATTCATTGCCTCATCCTTGACCCTTGATGGGCTTTTCTCCCCATCACTTACCCAACACACCTGTCCTTTCAGAACCAAACAACACTCATCCTTTCTGGAATGTTCTTTCCACTGGCATCTGGCATCTCTCCCTTCCCTCCTCACCTCTCCAAGTGCTCCTGCTTGGTCTCCTGTATGTGTTCCTCTTCCTTTACCCATTTTCTAAAGGGTTCCCTCTTGAACCCTCTCTTACTAAATTTTATTTTTTATTGTGGTAAAATATACATAAAATGTTAACCATTTTAATGTAGAGTTCAGCACTCTCTTCATTCTATACGTTCTCCCTGAAGCAATCTCATCCATTCTTGTGACTTCACTTAACCTAATGAAGGTTTCCAAACCTGCTTCCCTAAATTACACCTCTCTCAGGAGCTCCAGATCCATTTATCTCCTGCCTACTGAGTATTCTTACTTGCTCATACTATAGACGCCTCAAAAAGAATGTGTCCCAAACTGAAATCATCTCTGCCCGATAACCCCTCACCACTCCACCCCTGCCCCCCACCAACCTGTTTCACCTCCCTGGTGTTTCTAGTTGCAGTGAATGTTTGCTTTCACATCTGGTTGCCCAAACCAGAAACCAGAGTCACTCTGGAGTCCTCTGTATATTCTTCACATCCAACCAGTCATCATGGCCTGTTATTTTGATCTCTTTCATAATTTCTGAATCTGTTCACATATCTTCATTCTTGCTATGGCTACCTTAGTTAGATCATCACTGCTCACTTGGACGGATGGATGGACAGACAGATAGATAGACAGACTGATTTTTAAGTAGGCTTCGCATCCAGTGTGGAGCCCATTGTGGGGCTTGAACTCATGACCCTGGGCTCAAGATGTGAGCTGAGATCAAGTCAGACACTTAACCAACTGAGCCACCCAGGTGCCCCTCACTTTGGCAGTTTAAAAACCCTACTGCCACCTTGTCTCTACTCTGCCCCTGTCTGATTCCTTCTTCATACTTTAGCCAAAGTATGAAGTACTAAAGTCTGATTGGGCCACCTCCTTGATTAACACCTTCTAGTAACTTCCTATTAGTCTTAGGATTCACCCTACTCCACTTCCCATGCCGTTTATTTTTTTTAATGTTTATTTATTTTTGAGAGGGAGACAGACAGACAGACAGATGGACAAAGTGTGAGCAGGAGAGGGTCAGAGAGAGAGGGAGACATAGAATCTGAAGCAGGCTCCAGGCTCTGGGCTGTCAGCACAGAGCCCGATGCGGGGCTTGAACTCACGGACCATGAGATCATGACCTGAGCCGAAGTCAGACACCTAACCGACTGAGCCACCCAGGCGCCCCCTACTCGTTCTAGTTTAAATCTCAATTCCATCACCTTTATGTTCTACATAATCTGTTATGTTATGTACCACCCATCCGTCATGTTCTCGCTTGCCTCCAGGCTGATCTATATTCTGTTCTCTGTGTAGGGAACCCCCTTGTCCCCAGTGCTTCAGCTGGATAACTTCAGCTTAGTTCAGACATTCTCTCTTTCAGCAAGCCTTCCTCGACATCTCCTAAACTGCATGCGGAGCCTCCCTGCGTGTCCCGTACCACCTTGCCCTGGCTCTTACCGTGGCGCTTGTTACACTGCCCTGACCCGGCCAGTTTACTTGCCGTGCTCCACCTCTGGTGAACTGGGAACGCCTTCCGGGCAGGACTCTGTCTCACTTGCTGCTATAGCCCAGTACCTAGCATGGGGGTTGGCACACAGTGCGTACCAGATGCATGTAGAATGAGTGAATCACAGACAGAAAGAAGCAAAGGCATTTCAGACAGAGGCAGCGGCCCTGTGAAAAACTCAAGACGTTGAACCACCTAAGAGGAACAGATTCACACTGAAAACCAAGATGCTGGAGCGCTTCTGGGCAAAAGAAACATAGAGATGCAGGTGATGTGGAAAGCTAGGTTCCAATCCCAAGGACACTCACCATAGGAGAAGGTGTCTGGCATAGGAACCCCATGTCCAGCCAGCTCTTGGAAAGTCCAGAACTTGTTGACACAGTTTAAAATGCTCTGTGGGCGGTTGACCAGGCGGCAGCCCAGCTTCTCCAGGTGGCGCAGGACGGTGATGTCGCTGTCTGACTGCACTGAGGGTGTGGGCACCCGCACGAGCACCACGTCTGGGAAAGTGGTAAGCGCCTTCTGGTTCAGCTGAAGACCTGCAATCGAAGGGCCAGCGTGAGTTCTATGCTTGCCACGGTCTGGTCCCACCAGAAGAACTGGTTCTGACAGACTCAAGGCTCAACCCAGCAGGGAGACAGCCTTGAAAATGGCACTTGGATATCCTGTAGTAACAAGAAAGCT
Organism: Acinonyx jubatus; assembly: GCF_027475565.1. NCBI lineage: Eukaryota > Metazoa > Chordata > Mammalia > Carnivora > Felidae > Acinonyx > Acinonyx jubatus. The sequence continues at coordinate 32,686,241 of NC_069381.1, read as the reverse complement.
ACAGTCAACCCCGCACTCCACACAAATGGGCAGAGCATGATCATGAGGAAACACAAAAGAATGAACAGGAAACAAAAAAAGAAAGAAAGAAAAGAAAAGCAGCATATCAAGAATAATCCAAGTTAGAAGAATCCACAGGAGATTTACATAGTCCAGCACCTTCCTTCGATGGAGCGCTAGTATTACTCAAAGTGTAGTGTCTTTCAAGGCTGGAGACGAAATAAAAAGGAAGCAGTGCAGCTCACTTAAGGAATCCTTACTAGTCTTTTATGACTTAACCTTGAAAAGTCTATCTGGAGGGGCACCTGGATGGCTCAGTCAGGGGAGCAGGTGACTCTTGATCTTGGGGTTGTGAGCTCCAGCCCCACACTGGGCATAGAGATTACTTAAAAAAAAAAAAAAAGATAAAAACATGTCTGGAATATTATATAACCATTTAAATGATTTTTATGAATGTAATAAATGCAAAAATGCCAATGTTAAGTGGAAAAAAACAGGACACAAAATTATAAATACAAGTTAGAAAAGACTAGAAGGAAATATACCAACATTTTAACAATGGGTAATGGGATTATAGGTAATTTCCTATTTTCTACTTATCTGTATTTTCCAAGATGTCTCCAAGTGCATATTCTCCTTATAACAACAAAACTCTTAAAAAAATATCAATCTGCTAAAAATCAATTCGATATTAAACAAAATCAGAATGCATCTGAAGAGAGCTGGTCCACACAGCATAAGGGCACGGGCAAACCGGGAGTATCAGCTTGGAGTGAAGACTCAAGAGGATCAGCAGTTCAGTCTTCATGGATCTGCAGGGCTTTCATGCAGAAGACATAATTTGGTTTGTCTTCTCTAGCCCCAAGAGATAGAGCTATCCATGAGCATTATTTTGTCTGTCTGTTCACTCCTGTATCCCCAGCCCCTAGAACAGTGCCTGGTGCATGATAGGCACTTGATGGTTGCTGAATTGTTGAGAGGCCCCAGGGAAATAGGTTTGGAACCACAGAGGCAGGAAATGGGATGGGCAGGGCAATGAGGAGTGAGTTCAGGGAATTACTTGGTCAGCCTTCGTGAACCTTAAAGGAGTCTCTACCAGGCTCTAAAGAAAATCTAAACACAGTGTTTAAATCTAAAATTTAAACAGTGTCAGAACCATCTTATAGGCTTTAACCCAAGTGCCTTCTATTTTATAAGTGACACGCTATACAACCACAGAATTCGGAGAACACAAAAGATGCTCATGAAATCACTATTTCTCCACTGGGGGGGATGAAGAATCTCAGTACAAAAACTCAGAGCAAAACAGAAGTAAACAAGCAAAGAAACCAAAACCACAAAACGACTACATGGATCTAACCTGCATAGTTTCCCCCGCGTTCTAGAAGATGTTTCATCAATGCAACAAAAGGGGGCCGGTGTAATCACGGAGATAAATTGTTTTTAGTACTTCTGCGGATAGCGTGAACCCGAGGAACTAGAACAGAATTCTCAGGGGTGATTTATAAAGAGCATTTAGGTTATCTTCCCTTTGCCGTCAGAAAACAGTATCATTTATACAGGCTTTTTCCTTTTGCCACTTATAGCCATTGGGGAAAATAACATAAAAGGAGAAGAAGAAAAAAAAAAAAAAGAGCAAACCCCGTATAGCATCCTCAAAACTGATAGAAGAAAGAAAGAAAAGTATTCACGTTGCTGAAAATGGGGAGTAAACACGCAGGGCAAAAGCAACAGCCTGAGACGACATCACACGAGGAGCTAATATGAGCAAAAATGCTTTGAAAACCATATAGTGCCATACACACGTGAGGCGCTGGCATCATCACTGCACATTCGATGAAGCCAGCGAGGACAACTTATGCAGCTTCGTGCCCGCTGGGGAGGAAAATGCTTTGCAACAGAAAAGTGACCTAGAGAAACGAGAAGCAGCAGAACCGTCTGGCTTTTAAATCCCAACACGAGGCCACACATGAACAGTGAAGCTTCTAAATGGGAAGAAAAGAATTCAATCGTTTCTGGAAATATCAACCACACGTGGACGGAGACAGCGCGGCCTCAAGCAGAGTCACGTACACCTAGGAAATCTTACCAGAACTTCATCTCTCTTCCCCAAAGGTAAATCTTTGGGCCTGGCTCATTCCAACTGGAGCCTTCAATAAATGAAGAATGGAAGGGGGTTAAGTGTAGCCGAAAAGACTCTACCAAGCAGTTAGACAGGTGTGGTCTCTGGCCGTGCCTGCTTCCAGCTCTGTCCCGAGAGGGGTGGGACAGGTTAAGGAATCACATGTGCACACCCAGCTCCGCCTCCGCCCACGTCCACAGCTCCAGCGATATTTGCTGTGGGCATCTTCCCTTGCCCCGGTCATTCCTGTTCTCTTTGCCGTCTAAACCTAAAGAAATCGTCGGTTCTAGAAGTAGTAGACAAGAGGCTGCTGCTGGCCCGTGGCTTCACTGCGAATGGCAGTTCCACACGGCCGTGGCCAAGAACAACCTGAGTTTAAGGCTGGCTCTTGGCAAACCTGCTGCTGAACTCTGAGACCTTGAACCACTCAGAAATGGCTTGCCCTCTCCCCATTCAAATATCTGCTCTCAGGAAAGGAACTGATACACTTAATACAGGATGCAGCCTAAATGTGTCACCTTTCCCAGAGTCCTTAACATTTCCACTGCAATCCAAAGGCCTCAGGCCAAGGGAATAAAGAGCTGATGCAGGACATCAGGGAGGGCAGGGCTCTGCTTGGCGGCCTGTAGATAGAAGGAAAGTGCTCAGCAATGAGAGGCTCGTGCCCTCAAATAACAAATAACAAGGGATTTCATGTGACTAAGTGCCCCAGTGCTTTTGAGCATCACCTTGACTTGGGTGACAGGGCAGGAGGAAGGGAGCAGAGCTGTTTCGGGAATATTCAGACTCTCCCAGACTCCTACATTGGGCTTGAAATTTACTGTTCAGCCTCAAACCACTTTTTTTTTTAAACTATATCATTCTGTCCCCAAACAGGTCAGTAAGACAGTGAAAAAGATCAGACCCCAAACTAGTTAGTACAGTGGCCAACAGCCAATCTGATCTAAATCAACCATTTAAAGCCATAACAATGTTTTCTTCATATTACTTCTAAAAAGAATAATCTACTTTCATGGGTTATTATATTCTGATTTGCTTTTGAAGTCTGTTATTTACATTCAGAAATATTTTACTGCATTAAAAACAGGATAGAAAAATGGGATAACTTTTTCCAAAGAACCGAGCCTGCTTTTTTCTAACTCACATATCAGGTTCAATTCAGTTAATCAAAACTAGACTTTTGCATTTATATGTACAACAGCAAAGACATGTACTTTATAATACAGAGAAATTGGTTTAGAAAGAAGCAAATCATTCTTGGAAAGTAGAGCTCTAAATATTAAAAACCATTCTCAACCATTCACATCAATAGAAGGAAACAGAAGCACAGATAGTCAGACGTGAGGCCACTCAGATCTGAATCTGGCTAGGATTTTTAGTGGGCATCTGTTGTATTTTAGGTACTTTGCTAAGAACTTTCACATATATTATCTCATTTAAAGGAAAAATTCCTTGGGGCGCCTGGCTGCCTCAGTTAGCAGAGTGTGTGGCTCTCCAGGTTGTGAGTTTGAGACCCATACTGGATATAGAGATTACTTAAAGAAAAATTAAAAGTAAATAAATAAACAAAAGATTTCTTGTCATATGGATCCCTGCCTTAGATCTGACTTTATTTTAAAAAATTTTTTTAATGTTTATTTTTGAAAAAGAGACAGAGCGTGAGCAGGGCAGGGGCAGAGAGAGAGGGAGACACAGAACCTAAAGCAGGCTCCAGGCTCTGAGCTGTCAGCATAGAGCCTGACGTGGGGCTCAAACCATGAACTGCGAGCTCATGACCCGAGCCAAAGTCTGATGCTTAAGCAACTGAGCCACACAGGCGCCAGATCTGACTTTAAAAGTCTCCACATTGACTGATGCATAATGGGTTACCTCCCACCCTATGCGCACAGACGCACACATCCTTGGCTTCATGAGAGAAAGCTTCAAAAGTAAACTGGTTTTAGGGGTGCCTGGGTGGCTCAGTCAGTTAAGTGTCCGACTTCAGCTCAGGGCATAATCTTGTGGTCTGTGAGTTTAAGCCCTGCGTCAGGCTCTGTGCTGACAGCTCAGAGCCTGGAGGCTACTGCAGATTCTGTGTCTCCCTCTGTCTCTCCTCCTCCCCCACTCACAATCTCTCTCTCTCTCAAAAATAAGTAAACATTAAAAAAAAAAAGTAAACTGGTTTGTAGTGCACTAGAAAAAAACCTTCATGTACAAAGCAAGCAGCGGAGATAAGAAAATCACAGGACACTATAGGATGATGGCAAGCAAGGACCTCACTTACGGCAGCTTTTGGGACCCCTATATACACATATATATATACATATATATATTTTTTTTAATGTTTATTTTTGAGAAAGAGTGGGGGAGGGGCAGAAAGAGAGGGAGGCAGGAGATTCCAAGCAGGCTCCGCACCATCAGCATAAAGCCCAATGTGGGGCTCGAATTCATGAACCTCAAGATCATGACCTGAGCCGGAATCAAGGGTCGGATACTTAACAGACTGAGCCACCCAGACTCAGGATTGTGTAACAGTGGCTGGTAGTGAAGCTCTGAAAGTTGTCAGAATGGAATCGACAGAAGTAAAGTAAGTGGATGATCCACGGAGCGCTTCACATGATCTCATCGTGTTATAAGGAAGATGTGTCATTTGAAACATGACCTGGCCCCTCTCGATGATGTTCCAGGCTTTCCCTGCGTGTTTCTAGCCTCCACCTGCCCCCCCCCCCATAAGGAAGTTATTTCTCAGAAGGAAGTTATTTTTATTTTTAAGGAGATGCTATCGCCACTCCTTCCCTTTTAAAGTTCTTTGTCACAAGGCCCAAAGAGGTCTTACCTCCACCTCATTAAAACCCACAGTCATTAAGTGGCTGCTTTTGTTCTCCACCAATTGCTATTTTCAGGTCATTTAATTCAGTTCAACCTTTAGTGAACTGTTGGGGTGAGTCAGACACACTATGAAGCAGGAATACCAAGCTGAACCAGGTGATCTCTGCCTATGAGGAGCTTAGTCTCCTTAGGGACATACAGACACAACGTAAACATTCAGTCTGTCACTCAACACATCCATTCAGCAATTATCTATTCAGCAGCTACTCTGGGCTGAGTCCACTGTCAATTTGGGTGTCCCCAGAAGCGCTCCCGAGACAAGTGCAAGAAGTTTATTATTAGGATGGTAATTTCAGGAAACACGGGTGCGAGAGGAGAGAAGGGAATGTGGCAAATAGAGGGTGTGTTATTAAGTGAGGGACCGCCTTGGCAACCAGGGCTTAATCCTGCTGTGTAACAGTAAGAAATAGTTTAGTGCACACGCCTCAGTTATCCCACGTGAGGGGTGACGGAGTTGGCAATCGACAATTTTTGTGCACCAACTCAGTCTTTGGTTGAAAGCTGCTCCGGGGACGTGGTATTAATTTCCTGGCCCTTTTGGCTTGCCTTGCATGTATGGGCCAAGTGGCCTCTTGGGATCGGAGAGAGCCCTCAGAGATTCGAGTGTTGATGGTTAGAAGTGGGGCCCCAGTGCCATCAAATGGGAGGGCAACAGGGACACTGGAGGGCCACTCACAGCTAAGGAACAGGCACCATCTTAAGGGCTGGGCACGGGAGTAGAGGGGTGTGGGTGAAACAGATGATATCCCTGGAATTTAAGAAGACAGACAACACACAATTGTGGTTAATGCTGTCGATGCTCTGTACAGAGTACCTGGGTGTCAGGAAGAATTATCAGTCTGGTTTGGGTAGTGGGTGGGGACAGGAGGTGACTGATTATAACACAAGTGGTCGAACAGGTATATATGTCAGGGCACAGTGACAGTGAATGAGGAGGGGGCGGCTAGTGATAATCTCTGAGACAGAATCAAGGAAAGTTTCGGAAAGGAGATGTTGACTCATGGTGCCTTTGGGCTCAGAAAAAATGTGTGAAACTAATAAATGCACGTTCACCTCTCAGAAAGAAATCTATGGTCAAGGTCTGGCATCTTACAAGCACTGAGTTCAGGGATATCCCAGGGTGAATGTATTTGCAAAAGCACTGGAAGAAGTTAAGACAACTTGAGATGAAAGGCCATTATGATGGAGATAAAGTGCTGGTCTCCAAGTCAGAGATGTGATTCAATTCCTTGTCATTTAGGGGCACCTGGGTGGCTCAGAAGGTTAAGTTAAGTGCTAACTCTTAATTTCGGCTCAGGTCATGATCTTGGAGTTCGTGAGATCAAGCCCCGTGTTGGGCTCTGTGCTGACAGCGTGGAGCCTGCTTGCGATTCTCTCTCCCTCCCTCTGCCCCTCCCCACTTGTGCACAAGCATGCACGCGTTCTCTCTCTCAAAATAAATATATAAAACTTAAAAAAATGCCTCGTTGTCATTCAACAACTTGGCAAGACACAAGTCTCTGTGGGTGTCGGTTTCCTCATCCGTAAAATGGAAGGGACCCAGGAAACCAACCTGCCCTCTCCCAAACCCTCCCCACCCCTACCTCACCATAACGAGCCTCCTTGCAACCACGAAGACAAATCTCCTCAAGCCCTTTATCCCCTTCACATCAGTCACCCAAGACTCCAGTCTCCGAGGCCACCTCATCTCCCTAGACGCTAATCCCCACCTGGCTCTGACATTGTCTTTTCTACTCCCATCTTCCACCCCTTTCCACCTCGCAGTGTCCTCTGGGACTCAATGGGCAGCAAATCCCCCATCCTCAACCTTTATAGTGAGTGTTCCCTTCACCCTCTTTTCCTGAGTGTGGCTCACCCCCGACTCTCCCCAGTTAACCCGCTTCCCTAACGGTCCTTCCCAGTTGTGGTTGTGCTCTCTTCCTGGCACCTGGGATTCCCGAACCTGCCAGTGGGAGAGATGCGCTCCTTGTTGTGGCTTCCAGACCTTCCTCCTCTCTCTCCCCTAAAACTCCCAGCTCAGCTCTCATCAGACTGCACAGCACTCCACTTGTACAGGCCATCCAGGGACCCCAGTCACCCACCTCTGTCTCTGAAGCTTTAGCTCCTGACTCATTGACCCCTCAACACTGCCACAGCTAATGCTGATTTCAGTACCCTTGTGCAGAATTCTTCCGATGCCCATGCCTCTGTTTCCTGACCTCATTTCCTCCAAGGATGCTGTCTGTCCACCACCCCAACTCAGTCACCACTCTGGGTTACATTCTAGACTTGATGCAATAATCATAATTCCAGTCTCCAAACACCGTCTCCTATCTTTCCAGCTTACTCTCTCTAGTACCCCCAACTCCAGCCAAACTTTGACCCCACTTTGACCCTAGGAACTACCATTTTTTAGTAGGAAAAACTACCTATTTTTCACTGCCCCTCGCTTCAGACCCTCACTTCCTGCCTTAACCTATTTAAATTTCATAGGAAAGCACCATAGCATGCATCTTCAAATCTACGGTACATCCTCAGATCTTGCACCTGGTTTTTGCCTGGCTGAACCACATCCCTGGTTAGACCAATCCAACTCTGCCTACTTCGTGTTCCCTCCTGTGCAGTGGAACATGAAGAAAAAAATACAAAAACCTGCCGACTGGTCTCAAGGGCATTCTTACTGCTGCCTGGCAAGCACCCTATTTCCCTGGTCCATTCACTCTCCCTGACCCTAAAGAACGATTTCACTTTCTCTTCTTGCTACTTTCTCCCTCCTTCTTATTTCAATGAGAGAAACTGAAGCAACCAGAAAGGAACCTCCCTATAAGCTCCCCCAAGCACATCTATCCATCTACTGGCACCTGGGCCATGTAGGTTATCTTCCCTCTTACAATGGCTGAAGCATCCTTGCTCCCAGCTTAGGCCAATTCCTTGAAATATGTAACAGATCCCAATCCGTCCTTCTCACTTACAAAGCACGGCTCCAGCAATCCACCTCCCCTGCATCACCAATTTCTCTCTCTCTACTGGATCATTCACACCAGCATATAACACACTGTTTTTTCTGTCTTAAGGAAAGACTCTCAAACCCATCTCCCCTTTGAGCAAGGTCTTAGTCAGCTAGGCTATTACAACAAAATACCACAGACTGGGGGGCTTAATCAACAGACATATATTTCTCACAGTTCTGGAGACTGGAAATCTGACATCAGGGTGCCAGCACGACTGGGTTCTGGTGAGGGCCCTGTTCCTAGCTTGCAGATAGCTGCCTTCTTGCTGTATCATCAGAAGGCAGAGAGAGAGAGAGAGAGAGAGAGAAAATTTGGGGGGGGAGAAACAGTTCAGTTCATAGCAGGCTACTAATTCATTTTTCACCTTCCCTTTATAACAAAACTCCTAAGACAGTGTGTATATTCATTGTTGTCCATTATTTCATGAAGCTTCTCTTATCAGGGACACTAATGTTAACTCCATGTTGCTAAATCCAATGGTCCATTCTCACTCCTCATCTAACCTGATCTATCAGCAAAATCTGACACAGTCTGATCACGTCTTCCTTCTTTAAATACTTTGTCCACTCTGCTTCCAGGACATTCCTCTCTCCTGGATTTCTTCATCCCTTATACTTAGGTTTCCTTCCTGGCTGCTCCTCATCTCCCCAACCACTAACTGGAGTGCCCCAGAGCCCAGTCCTTGGACCTCTTCTCTTTTCTATGAAGTCACTCCCTTGATAGGTATGTGGAGATGCTTCTATTTTTGATATCTTCGGGCCAGGGCTTTCCCCTTTATCCCAACTGATATAACAGACCACCTACTTGACATTTTCACTTGGATGTCTAATGGGCATCTCAGTCTCGGTCCTGATCCTCACCCCCTGCTCAAACCTACTCCTACATCCTTTCCAGGTGGGTAAATGGCAAACTTTATTCTTCTAGCTGCTCAGGACAGACACATTGGAGTCCTCCTTGACTAGTCTTTACTGAACATCCAACATCTGATCCAGTAGGCAAATCCTGACAACTCTGTCTTCAAAATCTACCCCAAATCCAGTTACTTTGCACCTCCTCCCCTGAAATCATTCTAGTCCAACAATCGTCATCTCTCACCCGAATTGTAGCAATGACCTCAGCAATCTCCCTGCTTCTGCCCTTGGTACCATCAGTCTGTTCTGAACACTGTGACCAGGGTGACCCTGTGACCATAAGGCAGGTGATGTCACCCCTCTGCTCAAAACCCTTCAATGGATTCCCAGTTCATCCAGAGTAAAATACAAAGTCCTTCCATGACCCACAAGGCCCGATATATTGGCTCTTCTCTCCTCACTCTCCACTTCTCTGACCTCCTCTCCCAGGGCCTGCTCCTTGGCTCACTCCGCTCTGGCCACACTAATTGTTTTGCTACTCCCTCTTGCCTAAACCACTCTAATCTCAGATATCTAAATGGCTTGTTTCCTCACCTCCTTCAAGTCTTTAGCTGAACATCATCTCCTAGGTGAGGAACACCCTTCCACCCTATCCAAAATTGCATCTCCTCTCCTGCCTCCAGAAACATGCCATCCCCTTTCCCTGCTTTCTCCTTCTTGGCCCTTTTCACCAACATACTATATATTTTACTTATCTTGTTTGTATCCTATCTCTCCCATCTAGACTCTAATTTCCTGGAAAGGCAGGGATTTCTTCCTGTTTTGTTCTGGTACCTAGAATGATACCTTACACATAGTAGGTAGTCAACAGGTATTTGTTGACCAAAAGAATGAACGAAATCCTAACAATGAGGATGGAGACTGTTCTTACTCTCCATCACATCTCCAGTACCTAGCACAGTGCCTGGCACAGACTGGGCAGGCAACAGTTGTGAATGGGAAGGACTGTTGTGAAGATGAAGGCACATAAAATATATGAAAGCATTAATAACAGAGTTACAGATATAGTTATTCCATTATTCCTGTTGGTTCCTCAATGCAAAGTAACTAAATTTATCACTTTCTCATGGTGGGGGGGTCTTCTTGAATTACTTGTATTTTTTTAAAGTTTATTTATTTTTGAGAGAGAGAGAGAGTGCGCAAGTGCGTGAGGGGGGAGGGGCGGGGGGGGACAGAGAATGTGAAGCAGGTTCACACTGTCAGTGTAAAGCCCAATGTGGGGCTTGAACCCATGAACTGTGAGGTCATGACCTGTGCCAAAGTCGGACGCTCAACCAACTAGGCCACCCAGGCATCGCTTGAGTTACTTTTTAAGAGTGAAGGATCAAATGGGACTAGATTAAACATTTCAGATCATGTTGTAGTTATGTGTTAAAACAATATAAACCCATAATAAGGTAACGTGTCTCAGGAAAGTGGGTAAGGTTGGCGTACCTAACCACTGGAGAAGAGGGTGGAATGGGGTGAGGCTAGCACTGACATACCTGGATGTCACTGGACTCCCTGCTAATCAGGGGAGTGACAAGGACGTGTGGAGGGATGGGGATTACGTGGACCTCTCTGATGATGGCTCTACCCCTTCCACCAGGCAATCCTAACAAATTTGGAGGAAGTGTTATGGTAACACCAATAGGTGGTTCAGAACTCTGTAAGTAAGGCTTTGAGATCTACTAAGGACCCCAATCTATTGGTTCTAGAATTCCATCCAAGACAGTTCATGACGTATCCCTAAAAACTACCGTTAGAATCATAAAGTACACATCCAGTCCATCCTCAGTCCTTGAGGTTGGCCCATGGATATAAATGTGGACCCATGCGGTAAGGCGTATCCATTCAGTGCTCACGTCGGTTTAGAAACAGTATATGGCAGATGCTTCCATCCACTCTCAGACTTTTCCACTAGTCCTGTATGGTAGCTTATTCAGATTACAGAGTGTCAGGCCCAGGCTTTGGGCAGAGCGCGAGGTCAAAGATCAACCTCTATGCACAGGTTAGTATGTACCCTTGCCTGCTAGGGCCTCCTTGCACAGCAATGGGAGACCATCCCTTCTCTGTGAGGCCTCTGCCATCTTCTGGAAGGCTGCGACACGACCACTTCATCAAATTCAGTTCGGATTCCTCCCACTCGAGCACTTACATCTTACTCAGCTGATTACAACAAAGAACCAAAGAAAAATATCCCAGAACACCTTAACTTAAAGAACCTGACCTAGAAATTGCCATATGGCCACCAAGGTTTCAGCTCTGAAAGGAAGACAAGGAATGCTGAGTCATTCTGCTCCTAAGAGACAAACTGCCACACACCCTCATTTCCAGGTCAGGTGCATCTTTTTGGTCTCGATGTCTATCCCTGAGTTTGTGACTATACTTGTTTTTTGAGACAATAAACTGCCATTGTAAAGACCTGTGGGTGATCAAAGAACTTAATTTACACTGGTGGCTCTGTCCTCATAGAATGGCTCATCACAAAAACATTTACATGGCCAAAAATGATCTCCCAAACAGAACCTAATTACAGTAAAAGTCTCATACGCTTCAAATTAGCTTCTCATGCCCTTGACTCAATCATCCAAACATTAACTGGAGGACTACTATGTATGGAGGCCAGCTTCAGAACATACATTTGAGGGATCCCCAGTCGTTTCGGGAGACAAAGAGAAGACAAACTTTGTGAACAGATAAATTACAATAAAATATGATGGATGCTATTTTAGAAGGATACACAATGTTACTTGGCAGCAAATGGGAAAGAGATTGCCGGAGGGGAGGGGAGGGGAGGGGAGGGGAGGGGAGGGGAGGGGAGGAAGTTCAAGAAAGACTGTACAGAGGTGAATCATGGGAGCTGAGGATGGAGGAGGACTAAATTTGCCACTTGAGGGGCTCCTGGGTGGCTCTGTCCGTTAAGGATCTGACTCTTGATGTCGGCTCAGATCATGATCTCATGGTTTTTGAGATTGAGCCCCACGCTGGGCTCCATGCTGAGCATGGAGCCTGCTCAGGATTCTTTCTCCCTTTCATCCAGCCCCTCCCTCACTCACATGTATTCTCTCTCTCAAAATAAATAAATAAACTTAAAAAAAAAAAAGAAAGAAAGAAAGTGTGCCATGTGAGGGGAACTGCACCAGATGGGCACCTTGGGCCGAGGGAATCGAGTGCACGGGGCACAGGGAAGTCAGTGCAGGTGATGCATGGGGCAGAGTGGAAGAGAGGAAACAAATTTGCTGAGACTGGAATTCCTGAGTACTGGTCCTCACTGCCAGCCAGTACTGTGTGCCAGACACCCTAGTGACGTTTTTGAGAGTTAATTTGCAGAAAGAACCTCAACAGCTGCCTGGCACACAACAAACATTACACATATTTTGCTTTGACTATTACTATGTGCATTTTGGTGACACATGCACCACCACCTTAGCCTGTGGTTAGGAACAATTAAGAAATATTTGTTGAACGAATGAAGAACTTGTGGTTTCTAAGAAGGAACAGAGATGCTACATCCCACGGAAAGGTGAAGGGAAAGTGTTTTCTACAGGATTGCTTCAGTCACCTGAAGGTCATTCCACTCTTCCCAGTGGCCATTCCCACTCACCCCATCCAAAGGTAGGCTGGGGCAGCTAGATCACTGGTTAAAAATACTCATCACAGGGGCACCTGGGCGGCTCAGTCAATTAAGCATCCGACTTTGGCCCTGGTCATGATCTCACGGTTCATGGGTTCGAGCCCTGCATCGGGCTCAGAGCTGACAGCCGGAGCCCAGAGCCTGCTTTGAATTTTGTGTCTCTCCCTCTTTCTCTGTCCCTCCCCCGCTTGTGCACACTCTCTTTCTCTCTCTCAAAAATAAATAAACACTAAAAAAAATACTAATCACAAAACTTTGCATTTGCATGGCATTTTCAGCTTACTTGTATTATCTTGTTTAAAATAACTGCTATCTTTAAATCCTAAACTTTTCATCTCTTGTCTGAATATAACCTGAAATTCTGTCTCTGGATCTAAGGTCCCACTAGCCTCCACAGGGGGAAGCTCAAGAAAGAACTGAAGTAATTGGCTGAGGTCCCGCCCATACTGACTCCTGCATCAACCCCTACACTAATCTGAGGAAGGAATGAAGGAAGCAATGGTATGAATGAAGACTTTGTAAAGGTGGTGCATTAAACTCCTAAACTTTAAAATCGCTTTGAAAAGTCACGCTCTAGCCTCAATGTAATTTAATTCAGTTCAATTCCACATCCACAGGAAAAGGTACTACAGGCTGTGGATGCCCCAGCACAGACTTATTCTGTATCCACAGCTGGAAATCAGACCAGGTCTTTAACTGTCGCTGCTGCTGACCAGCTGGGTGGCACTGAGTATATTTGAGTGTGTGGTTCTCCATTTGTAAAACGAAAGGGTCAGGATGGACAATCCCAAAGGCTTCCACAGCTCTCACTCAATAATTTTCAAATGGGAAATGGCATTAATATCAGTAACTATTTCTGTATTTCAAAGCCAGTAAGTTCTAGAGTTCATTTCAGAAGAATACTTGGCCCAGCCAATCACCAAGTCTTTTCTATAGTTTGACTACAGAAGAAACTGGGAAATAGAGTGCATATCTTTATTCACTCAAAAAGATATACTGAGTGCCTATTATTGTAAGACACTATTCCAGTCATCTCTACAGCACTGAACAAGCAAACGAGATCACCCTTCACACCCTTCCTTTGGATGGAGGAAATAGTTATCTGATAGGTTTGTTTTATATTACATAAATTGTGTGTGGCTATCTCTGAATTAGCAAAAGATTAAAACTGCTTCAAAAAATACCTGTTTTCAGTTTCTCCTTTAACTAGGCAAATAACTATATTTTCTTCTACTATAAGAAGAAGTAACTCCTAGTTTGTGAATAGATTGAGATACAGTCACACATAAATTCCTATAAACTTTTAAGACACTGAACAGAAGTGTTTAAATGCTTTCTGCAGCACCGAGAATTTAATTTTCTCTTTTTCTGGGATGAATTCTTTAAAATGTTTTAAAAAAAATTTTAGTTATCTCTATACCCAACATAGGGCTCAAATTCACAACTCCAAGATCAAGAGCCACATACTCTACCAACTGAGCTAGCCAGGCACCCCTAAAAGGGGATTTTAGATACAAAACAGCACTTCCCTACTCTTTCATAGAATGTGTGATGGGTTTACAACAGGAATATGATGTGGAATTTCAACGACTATATCTCAAAAATGGCATCTTTACAAGCTGCAAAATAAATAAATAAAATGAAGAGCAAACAAACTGACCTTGGGGGTAGAAAATGTATAGTAGATCTAGATCAGTAAAATATAACAGATTGTTCCATTTAAGAATTTTAGAGCTGCAAGAACCACTTAGTTTTATAAACAAGAAACCTGAGATTCAAAGACATAAAGGGACCTGGCCAAGGTAAAGCCAAGATACTTGTTAGTAGCAAAGCTGTGGTAAGAATTCAGCTTTGCAGAACCCTTATTCAGGAATCTAACTCTACATTAACTGTTAAGCGTTTTAACAAATCAGGAATAGAGAGACAGTACCCCTTATAGATGACACATTGCTTTAGATTAATGTGTGACACCTAATGTTTACAGTATATTTCTCCAGCAGGCTATATAATCTGATATTACTTATGAAGGGTTTAGATAAATTTATGGATGAAGCATCTAGAACAGATACATTCTACACAGGTCACATTCAAAATGCCTGTAAGTATCCTGTTCAGAATTTGGAATCCCTTTCTTCTGCTAAAGAAGAGTAACAAATTATGAGCTTATTTAACCAGGAATGATTGAAATATTATGAATGGTGCCCAAAAAGCACCCTGAACTGGGCCCCTATTCCCCTCACCCCCAGCCCTACATCTGATCCCCCTGAAGTAGCTGGATTACTTCCAGAGTGGAGGCTGGAGCGACTCAAACTGCAAACCAGAGGGAGGTTCCTAAGCCACGGATTCCTGTCAGAGACTGCTTGTATTAAAGATAATTAAGAATATCTAAAAACATACTTAACCTTTTGAGGTCAGGGTCACAGATGATAACCATGTCTTACCCAAAAAATGCCTCTTGGACACAGCATAGAGAAATCTGAGGCCAGAATGGTCTGTACCTGAAATCTTGGCTTTTCTGGAATCAGAATTCAACACTTTTAGGAAGGAGGATGAGTTTAAAGAGAAGCCATCAACGGTCCACTCTCCCACTTACATACTCAAGAGGTGACTCCAATCGTAAATGTCTTCCCCTATGTAGGTTCCTAGTCTGGGAATGACATTCTATGTAGTGCATTACTGACGCTTACACGCTCCTAGAAAACTTTTAAAAACATTCATCTTAATGGCAATTTTGTAAATTTAGTGAGGGTTTCCATAAAGCTATACTGACAGGGTATGGATGCGAGCGGAATTTGCAAATTTTCCTCGGACCTCCAGACGGCTTCAGGTGAATTCGAGTTCCTCCCAAAACAAAGTCCCCTAAGTACGTGAAATTCCGTTCTCAAATCTTGGTCTCGGAGCAGATGGTGGTGGTCAAAGGAAGCTCTCAAGGTTAGGGGCTTTCTCCAACCCTAGGAGGGCTCGCGGGGGAGGGCGGCTGGTCTGCGGGGCCCGAAGGAGACTTGGCTGGGGGAGGCCCGGGTGCGCGCGCCCACCGGCCGGCTCCCGGGGACCCCGGCGCGCCTCCCCGCCCTCCCGGGGCCCGCCTCGCTCACCGAGGTGGCCGCCGACGATGGTGACGGCGATCTGGTCCATGAGCACCGCCCGGAAGCGCACGTCCTGTTCGGAGCAGCGCTGACGGAGAGCGCGCAGGATCTGCACCTGAGGGTAGTCCTCGCGGATGCGCCGGTCCGTCAGGAACCAGAGCTGGGAGCACATGGCGGCCAGGGCGGCGGCGCCCGGCGCGGCGCGGGCCCCCTCGACGCCCCGGGCCGCTCGCTCGGGCTGGCGGGCGGGCGGGCGGCCGGCGTCCCGGGCGAGCGCGAGCCGCGGCTCCGCTCCCGCCGGTGCGCCAGGCGCCTCTGCAGCCCTGACCCAGCGAATCTGCCCGGCCACTCAGCGCCGCCGCCGGCCCGGGCCAGCCAATCAGCGCGCGGCGGCGGGCGCGGGCCGGCCGCGCGGCCAGCTGCAGAGGCTGCCTCCGCGGGCGGCGCCCGGGAGGGGCGGCGGGGCCGGGGGCCTGCGGCGGACGGGGGAGGGGCGGCGGACGGGGGACGGGCCCCGGGGAGTCCGCGGGTGGCAGGCGGGCGACTAGCGCGGCAGCCGGAGGGCATCCCCGCCCCGCCCGGGACCCCGGTGGGCGTGGCGTCGCCGGCCGGGGTGGGACGGCGGGAGCGGGAGGGGCCGGGGCGGCGGCCCGCGGGGCGGAGAGGGTGTCCCCGCTACCCCGCTAAAGATGCGCAGCGGGCGGCGGGCTGCGTCCCAAACGCGGTTGCGAGCAGCGGGGTCCGAGGGGCACCGGTGGGCCCCAGCAGAGTCCCGGGCAGGGCCTCAGGGACATCCCAAGGGGGATTCTGGGGCCTGGAGAAGGTCACCCGGGAAGGCCCCCAGTTGGACCCTGGCCTCGGAATTCTCTGCCGAAATCCCGGCCTGGAGCTGGGGTGGAGGGTGGGGGCTGTTGAGGGGGATTAGGCTTTAGCCGCCTCCCATTCAGATAATTTGAAGGTACATTTCTCAGGGTCTCAGATTTTCTTGCACTGGACACCCCCAACTAGTTTGCGGCGGCTGTGGGCCTCAGAACCTCAATGTGGCGAAAACGGGTTTAAGAGTCCTTTAAGAAGGACCACTGGCTGGTCTTCCCTCTCTCCACCCCCACAGGCCGTACAACTGAGTCATCTTTAAATACCGTCCTCGGTCCTAGCCAATTGCATATTCTGCCTGCAAACAATGTTTGAAGCCAGATCCCTTCTAAATAACTGCAAGACTGAAGTTAGCCATCTTTGAAGATCGCAATTGCCCTTCCAGCTCATTAAAATATGTCTTTTTTTTTTTTTTTTTGGCTTAGGGAAGCAAGAGTAATTTCAAGGCAGGCCCAGCAGTGACGACTTGGAAACCCATCTTAAGATGTCTCAGGTAAGGTACAGGCTTCACTGTAAATATCATGCAGATTTGTGCATTTACCCCACTCGATGTGCCTTTGGAAAAGTTATATCTAAATAGAATTTCAAAAATTATTCTTTTTCAAGCAAGGTTAACTAAATCCTTTTGTGTTGCAAAATGTACCCCCCCCCCCCAGTACCATGTATTTTCTTAAAGAATCAGTACACTAGTGCCCTATGGATTCGTAATTTCCAAAAATTACCTTTTTTTATTTATAATTTTTTTAATGTTTATTTATTTTTTTGAGAGACAGTGTGAGAGGGGGAGGGGCAACAGAGAGGGAGACACAGAATCCAAAGCAGGTTCCAGGCGATCAGCACAGAGCTTGATGAAGGGCTGGAACTCATGAACCATGAGATCATGACCTGAGCTGAAGTCTGACCCTCAACTGACTGAGCCCCCCCAGGTGCCCCCCCAAAATATCTTCTAACCACAGATGAGCTTGGGCACTAGAGACTCTGTCTTCTACATTGGCCATTTCCTTGATGCTCCATGGTATTCACCTTGTTGACCCTGGTGCTTCCTATGGGGCTTTTGCAGTATCACACATAGCATGTCTATGAGATGACGAACCGTAGTTTGCTGGCACACTTGTTTACTGAAAACTGTATAAGGGTCTGTAAATTTAGAAGTTGCTTATCATCTATGTCCATAGCTATCTATATGAGGCTAGAATACTTAAGTCATATGAAGATACAGGTGCATATCCAGGCTTGAGGAGAGCAGGGTCTGCTTCCTCACTGTCTTTGCTCTTCCTTGCTAGCAGGTTAATACCACCCCTGTGGTCTCCCTTTTCTAGGATGGGTGACAGGTGAGGACGTGGGACAGCGGCATATCCCATTAGGAGATGGCTATGCTTGTATAGGTGTAACGTTTTGTTATATTACGGAAATTCCTCACGCACAGAGATATGGTCCCAGGTTTAGGATTAGTTTTCCCAGATGTATTATGTTATGTAACTTTCTCCATAGATGACTCCCAAATTCACATTGAATCCTGACATCTTTTGAGCTTCAGTAGTATAAAACAGAATGCTGTCCTGCCATTATCTCAACATCCCTAAAGCCAAACTCACTCTTTACCCCTCCATTCCAGATTCTACTCTTTTTTTTTTTAATTTTTTTTTTAACGTTTATTTAATTTTTGAGAGAGAGAGAGACAGAGCATGAACGGGGGAGGGTCAGAGAGAGAGGGAGACACAGAATCTGAAACAGGCTCCAGGCTCTGAGCGGTCAGCACAGAGCCCGACGCGGGGCTCGAATTCACGGACCGTGAGATCATGACCTGAGCCGAAGTTGGACGCTCAACCGACTGAGCCACCCAGGCGCCCCTAGATTCTACTCTCTTAAACAGTAAGGAAAATATATTATCTCCTGTGGCAGGTAGGGCAGCTTTAGATTTAGTTCATTTAACAGCTAAATAACATTCTCAGGGACCCAGATTCTCTCCATTTTGTCACTCTGACATTCCTAGGTTAGCGCCCCTCGTAGTCACAAAATGGTTGCCACAGTTCCACCTAACACGTGCATACACGTAACATCTGGCAGAAGTAGAGAGACTGTTTCTTCCCATGTATCCCTTTTATTGTCAAGGAAAACCTGTCTTGGAATTCTTCAAGCCATCTTCCCACGATCTCATATGCTGACATCTAAAGCAGTCACCATCAAGGAGGAAGAAACTATCATGGATGGCTTAAATTAATTATGATTCGCCCCTGTGGCTGAGAATTAGACTTTTTTTCCCCAAGCACGTGTAGACTTAGGTGAATAACCTGGGCAAAATGGGGGTTTCTTAGGAGGAATGAAAGGAGAATAGTACATGTTCACGGCAGGTCAGCTTGGCTATATTCTAGTTTGTCCTTATGCTGGGACCCACACTGGACCCTTGTCTGGAACGCGGTTGGTCTCATGAAAGAAGAAAAGTGATCATGTGAATCCCACAGTAGTTCTTAATATTTCTGCCTGGAACTGATGCATGTTCTTGGTCACAAAAAGTTCCTCTGGCCAACTCTGACATCACTAAGGAAGGACAGCAAACATTTGTTTAAAACTGTGACCAGCAACACAGCGGGCCACACGCAAGGACCAGAAGTAACCAAATCTTGCTCTGCTAATCATCTCTCCTCTCCTTAGAGTTCCCAAGGGGACTATGCACAAGAAAGAAATTAGAATCGAAACCAGTGGATTATTTTATTCATAGCTGAGCTGGCACCCAATAACCTCCAGAACAGAAATCTGCCAGAAGACTAGGTTGAATGACATGGCATAGGTTTAAGGCTACAGTGAAGCTCCCTAATTCCCTGTTCCCTTTCCCCCCTCTACATTTTGGGGCCAGTATGCGTGGGCATGCCTGCAGAAAGAGGGGAGAAGATGATCAGATCTGCAAAGCAGACCGGATTTACTTTTCTTAGTGTGTGCTAGAGACTGAGCCGGGCCACTTAGCAGGAAATGGGGAGCAAAGCCGCACACACGGCCATGTGACCTTTGAAGACAAAGCGACCGTAACCATGTAAAATGTGAACTCATTAATGTACTGGGTTTTGAGCAATCAGATTAACAAATTCTTCCTTCTGAAGGAAACCATTAAGAAGACAGGGCATTCTCTCTCTCTGCCCCTCCCCCACTTGCTCTCGAAACAAACAAACAAATAAATAAATAGAAGGGCAGAAAAGGGAATTCCTTCCTATGTTCCCACACTCTCACTTCTGTTCTTACTCTGTTAGGAAGAGGAATAGAAAAGTGGCCTGTGCACCATCTATTTGCCTCCTCATCTAGACAGTAAGCCTCTTAAGAACAGGGGCTAAAGCATTGTGTATCACTGTTTCTACCTGTAGTAGGTACTCAGGTAACTGTTGATAATAGTTATGACCATCGTTAAGAGACATCATTGCAATTTCAGTTGACAAAACTGTGGTCAATTACAGATAAACAGTTGGCCTTTGAATAACACGGTGGGTAGAGATGCCGACCCCCTGCACAGTTGAAAATCCATTTATAACTTTTGACTTAACTACTAACAGCCTTCTGTTGACCAAAAGCCTTACTGATAACATAGACAATTAACACATATATTGTATATGTGTTCTACACAGTATTCTCACAAGAAAGTAAGCTAGAGAAAAGAAAATGTTATTAAGAAAATCAAAGGGTGCCTGGGTGGCTCAGTCAGTTAAGTGTCTGACTTGGGCTCAGGTCATGATCTTGCAGTTTGTAAGTTTGAGCCCCGCGGCGGGCTCTGTGCTGACAGCTCAGAGCCTGGAGCCTACTTTGGATTCTGTGTCTCCCTCTCTCTCTGCTCCTCCCCATGTCTCTCTCTCTCCCTCTCTCTCTCTCTCTCTCTCTCTCTCTCTCTCTCTCTCTCTAAAGTAAATAAACATTAAAAATTTTTTTTAAAAAATCAAAAAGAAGGGAAAATGTACTTACAGGACTATACTATATTTATTGAAACAAATCCATGTATAAGTAGACACACACAGTTCAAATCTGTGTTGCTCAAGGGTCAAGTGTACTAGGTTTTGTAACCTGGGATTCTGGGGCTATATTTCTCATCTTACTTTTAACCTTCAGTATAGACTGGCACAAATGGGTATTGAGATGTGGGTGTGGACAGTGGAAAGAAAGTGATAGTCTTCATAAATATTACATATGACCCTAAGCAGATGGATGTGCCAAGTATATAGAAGATCAAAATTCAATTGACCTCAATAAATTAGAGAAATGGTCATCAATGGCAGGTTAAAATGCATTAGGTAGCAAAAGAAGCATCTCTCTCTGTCTCTGTCTCTGTCTCTGTCTCTGTCTCTGTCTCTGTCTCTCTCTCACACACACACACACACACACACACACACACACACACTTCAAGAAAGAAAAACTGGCCGGGCAGAAATGTGGCCAAAAAAGACCTGATAGACGCGGCAAACCAATAACAGAACGAAAAGAAAAACATCAGGATATATTAACAGAAGCCTGTGAAGCCAAATTCATCTTCACCTCCCTGGGACCTTGCTTAGTGCCTGGCACACAGTGCACGTTGCTAAGTATATGTGGAAAAAATGCATGACTTTGGCTTTGGTCAGATTATCCGTGCTGTTCCCTTCCTCTGAGAAGACTTTGCATAACCAATTCCTGTCCATTCTTCAAGGCCCAGCTCAAATACAGTTCCTGTCTGGTGCCTGCCTTAAATTCAGCCTACCCTCAGCTAGAAGAACGCTGTTTCTGAATTTTCGTAAGTGATGAGTATGTGCTAGTGATGATTATTCCAGTAATGGGCATTGGGTAGCTACTGGGTGAATAGTAACTCAGATTAAGACAGTCCAGTACACATAATTTCGAATTATAGAAATAATAACTAACAGAAGGGGTCTGCAATTCTATAACTGTTCATCATTGGCATTGACTCTGACTTTCTGTGCTCTTATTTCTTCTCTCTGTGCTGTATGTAATCCAGGTGTCAGTTTTCCCCTCCTCCTCTTATTCAAGCTCACACCCTTTATGCCCTCTCCTACCAGCATCTTAGTGAACAAGACAGAATTTGCTGAAGGGGAGACGTGATTTATGTCACGTGGGCTGTAGCAGCTGGAACCCCGCTACGGCACACCTCTTTCTCCAGAGTACACACTCTCCGCTTCTGCCACAGGGATCTCTTCCCATCCCTACCCCATCCTACCTCCCAGCCTCCAGCTTTCCTGCTCTTCACCTTCCCCCCCCACCAGCCCTATGTAGACTCCTCAATCCTTCATTATTCAGAGGAATGCATTTCATCCTAGTTTCTACATCCAAACCTGTGCCCAATGAATGACCTTGTTCAGCAAAACAGCAAGTTCTTCCAGTTACAGGACCTTCCCTCTTCAGGAAATAGAAGGCGATTATAAATAGTATTCTTCTTTTGTAAACCTAATTAACACAAAACGACTAAATGGGGTTTTTTCATGAAGTCTTCATGTGGAGCTTGTTGGAGCCAGCTTTTGAAGAGTACAGCGGACACAGGTCTGCAAGGCAGGGTACAAAGAAGACGTCCAGGAGGGGATTGCCGGCTGCTGTCCTGCTCTGGATGAACTAGGGTCCCAGAACCGGGTAGGAGTTTATAGTTCTCAAGGGGCTTGCCCTATCTGTCTGGAGACAAGGCTGCGTAATTGCTTATCTTGTTATCTGCCAGCCCCAGCGTCATGCAGCTGTAATCATTAAGACAGACAGTTGTTCCGTCATCCTTTCCTAGCTCCTTAGCCTTTTCTGACCAAGTCGGGAATTCTATTAGAAATCCTAACACTATCTTTCCTTTCCTCCCATGTTAGGAAACAGGCTATGCTCAATAACAAAAAGACCCCAGAAGACAGTGACTTGACAAGTAATTTCTCTGTCACTCAGTAGTCCAGTAAGGAGGATGTCCGGGATGGGGAAGTAGCTCTGCTTCACTGGTTCAACCCAGGACCCAGGTTCCTTTCATCCTAGTGTGCCACCAACTCATTGTTGGCATGTTTGGGGCCGGCTCTCATGGCCACATCTGTGTTCCAGGCCTCTGGAAGGAGAAAGAGAGGAAAGAGGAAGTGGACAAGTGGCCGCCTTTGAAAGATGTAACATGAACATTATACTCCTAACTTCCATTCACATCCCAAGAACCTGGACCCATAGTCACATCTACTGCAAGGAGGCTGGAGACTGTACTCCCTAATTGGTTAGGTGTGTGCCCAGCTAAAACTCAGTGTGGGGTGAGAAGGGCTTCTGTTACTAAAAGGAAGAGAAGAAATGGACATGAAGATGAAGAACAGCTCCCACCGTACCTCCCTATCCTTATGTGGGGATAAGAGACCCTACGGATGTGCCACTCTAGTAATCTCCAGTTTCTTCAAATTCCCTGAATATGCATTTCTGTGTCCCACCTCCACGACTGTTCACGGTAAATCTTTCTCACTTTTCGTTGCCTGCTGGCATCGGCTCAAGTAGCACCTTCCCTAGGAAATCTTCCTGTATCTTAGTTTGGGGTAAGTGACCCTTCTTTGTGTTCTGATAGTGTTACAGAACCAGGCTGGAACGCTGGCGGAAAAACCAAGAGGCACTCGGAGATCTTGGTGGATCGGAGATTTATTTAACACCAGCGGGCTCAGAGGAGACTGTTTTTCCAAAGATCTGAGCTCTGAATGAAGGGAGGAAGGCTAATTTATAGTGGTCAGCTTCCACATCTGTGGCAGGCTTGTGCGCGTGGCAAACAGGGCAAGAAGAACCTGGAAGAGGGGTCTCCAAACTAGAGACCAGAGCTTGTTTTAGTCCCGTTGGCCATCTTATGGTGTAAAACTGTATTCATTTTCCCAACAGTAGCACACTATGCATTTTTCTCCTTTGGCAATTGTCAAAGTCCTCCAGTATCTGCACACGTGTGACATCATCTCCTTGTGCTCTGTTTCCGTCTAGACTGTAAGCCATTTGAGAGCAATTTTGCTATGTCTTAGTCATATTTGTGTCTTACTACCTAGGTTGAGCTGAATTCCTTTTCCCGCCAGTGGGTGAAATAAGTTGTGCCATCGCCTGACCCCCTGCATGCCCACTGAGGTATAGCTTTCATCCATAATGGCCAGGCTAAGTGGGCATTCTTCCCATTTGGACAAAAGGACTAGCCTGAAACCCTGGCAGGTCTAAGATCCTGACCCTCGTCCTAGCTCTTTGAATTCCTGTCCCTCGTGAGCCCAAGACCTGTTTTTGTTACCCTCTAGGGGCTGGCTGCCAACCTAGAACCATGGTATGACTGCCATTTGCTGACATTGATCTTAGACCCTTCACTAGGTCTAAGCTATGCTTCATCTGCTGTGTACTTCCTTGATACTGAAACCAGCTGGAACTTAGTCCTGGCATATTCTTTATCTTGGGATGTTGACAAATGACCCTTTAGCTGGGTCAGTTTTCCCTAGTTCTGCTCCTGGTGGGCTCTGTCCATTTCCCATTCACCACTGGTCATCCTGCTAAAGCTCTATCATGCTTGACCTGTGAATAAATGTGCCCGTGTTAGGATTAATAAGTATTGTTTGTACCTTCTGTTTGAAGATAACT
Organism: Acinonyx jubatus; assembly: GCF_027475565.1. Classification (NCBI taxonomy): domain Eukaryota; kingdom Metazoa; phylum Chordata; class Mammalia; order Carnivora; family Felidae; genus Acinonyx; species Acinonyx jubatus. The sequence goes on along the minus strand of NC_069381.1, from coordinate 32,662,218 downwards.
GGTCCAAGATAGGAATCAATTCTTAGCTTTGTGGCATATCACTGGCACAAAGTGATATATACTTTTTTCTTTATATAGACTTTCTTTGGATGAAAAATTACTAGTGTGTGTATATATTTTTATTTATTTTATAATGCATATTATAAAATATATAAAATAAACATTTTGAAAGTATATATATATATACACATACACACACATATATAGCTTAAAATATAAATATTTGAGTATGCAAAACCAGTGTATTGAGCAGGTTACTCACTTGCAAATATGTTTTATTTTTACAAAAGGAGTTGCCAGTAAAATCTTAGGAATTAATATGTCTCTCTTTTGGTGCAACTTTAGTAATTATTCAGTAAGGCAGAATTCCCAGTTCAGATGGATGATTTGGTCAGCCACATAATCTGTCCTTCTGTATATCAAAGAGATGGGTCAGAAGCAAGGAAGTTTAACCATAAAAAGTCAGGAATTTGGTCAAATCATCCAAAGACCTTGGGAATATCCAGGGAACTGAGAGGCAGGTAACTCTTAGCATCCTTGAGAATATGAAGATGCATTGGCAGTTTGTAATGAACTGAAGGTTCCCAACTCTAAAAGGTCACTTAAGAGTTAGAGATAGGGGGGCACTTGGGTGGCTCAGTCAGTTAAGCATTCGACTCTTGATTTTGGCTCAAGTCATTATCTCATGGTTTGTGAGTTTCAGCCAACAGCATGGAGCCTGCTTGAGATTCTCTCTCTCCCTCTCTCTGCCCCTTCCCCCGCTCATGTGCACACATGTGTATGTGTGTGCATGCGCACACACTCTCTCCCTCACAAAATAAATAAATAAACTTTTAAAAAGATTTTTAAAGAGTTAGATATAGGTCCCACCTGCATGTACATTTGACAATTTGCAAGTAACAACTTCCGTTTAAACTAGCATAAGCAAAAAGGGAATGTACTGGCAGCTTACAACCCTTGGAAGTCTAGGAGTGGACTTCAGTCACAGCTAGATCTAGGGGACTAAAATACATTTTCAAAATTGGTCTTTCTCACTCTTTCAATCCCTGTCCCTTCCTTTCTCTCACTCTTGCTCTGCTTCTTTCTTACATTGGCCCCATTCTCTTCTACAAGAGATACCTTCCTCTACATGGCAGAGAAGAGGGCCCCCATTCACATTCTTAACACTCTTTATCTGGAAGGCCACATGCCTTTTCTTCTACCTTTAAACGGAAAAAAAAAAAAAAAATCCCCAGGAAGAACCTGATTGGCCTACCTCTGGGCTAATCATAGCCAAGGCTATTGGGTTCCTTGGTTGGCTGGGCCCTGTGGCTGTGAAGTGGGGAGGAATAGTTGGCAGCCTCACCAGACTCACACAATTTGTGTGGGTCTGGGCAGACAAAACAAGAACTTTCCACCACATTCTCCTTTCTAATGCCTGAGAGTCCCCAACTAAATATCTCCAGTGTTCCCACGAAACAGCCCAGGCTTCATGTCATACTTTCGATGTTTCTGCTCTTAACGTTCCACACTGATCACTGCTTGCTTTCTGTGTGGATTCCTGCTCCATGGTTCCCTTGGATTTCCCGCTGCTTATGTAGTTGATGCCACTTAGCTGGACCATGGTTGGCCACGCTGGTGCTCAGGCCAATGCCTGTGCTGTGTTTCTTTCCTGCACCTCCTTTTAGTACTCTATTTGGAGATGTGCCCGTGAGTTTCCCAGATTATCTGACGGGGGCCAGTCCAGAGAGTTGTGCCATTATGTCCAGTTGTATAGATTGTGCAGTGCACAAGGGCACCCAGTAAGGGCAAGCATGGGGACCAAAGTCTAGCACGAAACGTAGTTCATTAAGGTTGAGTTACCCACCCACCCACCTGTGTTCTCCAGGAGGAAGAAGCACTTTTTCTCTTTGTACTAGGGTCCTGATCCCTGCCCTCAGGAGCTGTGACTGCCCCTAGGCAGCTGAAGGCTACCAGGAGCGCACAGCTCCTACTGTTTCCTCTGAAAAGCAGAGGAACAGCTTCCTCTCTTGTTTGCCAGTGTATCAAAGAAATGCCATTATGTTAAACATAACACCGAGGGAGCAGGAGGGATCACAGGCCCATCCCACCTTGTCATCCAACTATAACAGCCTCATATGCCCTCTCAATATGCCAAAGCAAACAAATAATGAAAAACCATCACGAATGTGACAGAGCTGTCAAAAGCACACAGCCATGAGCTGTGGAAATTACGAAGCATTGGGGGTTCTATGTTTTCTGAAACTGGTACATCTCTTATCAAGATAGAAAATAAAATTTAAGAAAATCTGTCATGGGGCACCTGGGTGTCTCAGTCAGTGTCTAGGTCTCAATTTTGGCTCAGGTCATGATCTCGTGGTACATGAGTTCAAGTCCTGCATCTGCTTGGGATTCTCTCTTTCCCTCCCTCCCCTGCTTGCTCTCTCTCTCTCTCTCTCAAAAATAAATAAATAAACTTAAAAAAAAAAAAAGAAAAGAAAAGCTGTGAGAACCATCTCACGGAAGTACTGACCATCACACCATGTTAGAGTAAGCCATGCTCACATTTAGTCACACTATTAAGACCGTGATGGCTCTCCGATGTGCCAAGGCAGGCCTTTGTAGTGTTACATGCAGCTTAAACCTGGCCCTCTCCTGTTCCCCAGAACATAGAGAAGATACCAATGGCGAGAGACAGGGTTTGACAAGGTTAGGTAATAGCCACCATGTTGGTCCCAGAACTAGCATACGAACCAAACCTGTAGCCCTGATGCTGCACGTGGCCGATGATACTGCACCCTTTCTTTTGTGATGAATGCTCTCCTGGGAATCTGGAGTCCTGCCTGCAATTTGCTTCTGTCAGCCCTCCCCTGCCTCCTTTCCCCCAGCCCCTCAGACATACCTACATACACAGCGTGGATATGGCTTGAGTTCTTTTCCTGGAAGGCTCCTTCACAATCGGGCAAAACAGAATCCAGCAGAAAACTGGGAGACGTGTCATCTCGTTAACACTCCAGCAGTACCCAAATCCCACTTTGATCCCAGTGGGCACTCGCTCCAGTAGGGATAGAGGAGAATGTGGCCGCCGTTGCCATCTGGGGTGTCCCCTGGAGTGGTGAGTCAAAGGTGGTCAAACGTGTATACATTTCTCAATCTGTCTCTCTCCTACCACTGCCCTAGGGCTTTATTTTTCAGTAGAAGGGTGTAAAGTTGAAGACACAGGACTGCTTCCTACTCTGCCACTCAGACGTTCTCCTGTTCTCCTTTTGTGTTATCCTCCATAAAACTAAATCGGATGGGGTTCTAGCCAGTGATAGGGCCAGGGTAGGAGGGAGGTGTGGAAGGGATGTGTCCTGAGGTGGTTACCGAATCCATCAAAGAGAGTTGGAAGAAACTCATCTAGAGACAGTGGAGATAGTAAGATAGACAGCCCGAGGCACAGGAGCTTCTATTTGACTGCTCACGATTAAAGAAAATTTAAAAAAAAAAAAAACCACACCAAAAAAACTGTGAAGAAGGATACTTTCAGCAATGAGAGTGAAACATCTGTGAACGATTCATTTTCAAACTGGTTTGCCAAGGGAGAGCAGTCATGGGGCTAAACCCTTGATGAACTAAACCCTTAATGAAAAGCAAAGGTTGCATGAGTCACACCCATTACTTGGAAAAACTAATAGTAATTGACTCTGTCCCTTCTTGCCAGGGAATCGGACAACACACTGTGTGGTATTTCTTTGGTCCCGTCTCTCTGAAGACTTCAGATTGTATTATTTTTAAAATCTTGATACCAGCTAAAGCATCAGGTAATTTAGTCATGTCCAGTAGAAGAGAGTGTACTGTATACAGCAGACAAGAGATGGGATACATGGGGGGCAGCACAGGTAGTAGGAAAAAAAACCTACTGAATTAGGAGACCCACGTTCTTGTCCTGCAAGCTAGCACTGTAACTAGCCAGCAATGGAATGTTAGAAAAGTCACTTAACCCTCACTAGTCTTTACCTGCAAGATGAAGAATTTTAAATTAGATAACCCATTATGTAAATAATCTCTAAAGCCAGCTCTAAAATACTATAATTCCAGAGCGCCTGGCTGGCACAGTTGGTGGAGTGTGTGGCTCAGGATCTCGGGGTTGTGAGTTTGAGCCCCACCTTGGGTACAGAGATTGCTTAAAATCTTTGAAAAATAAAATAAACTACAATGCTATAATTCCATAGTCTTATTGGAACGTCACTAGGTATTCGAGAAACTCATAGACAAATACCAGGAGCCAGGAGTAAATGGACTGAACTAAGCCCACCCGCAGAGGAAACAAGCCCATGCTGGTAAAGGCTAGAGAGCTGCAAAGTCTGCCGTTGTTTTCCAGGGAGCTGTGTGATGGCTGGGCACAGGGGCCATGGCAGACAGTCCTGGGAAAATACTTAGTCCTGGGCTCCCTAAATGTTCCTTTTGGTCTAGGTGTGAGATTAAGATACATCTAGGGGCACCTGGGTGTCTCAGTCAGTTAAGTGTCTGACTTCCACTCAGGTCATGACCTCACAGTTCATGAGTTCGAGCCCCGCATCGCATCTGTGCTGACAGCTTGGAGCCTGGAGCCTGCTTCAGATTCTGTGTCTTGCTCTCTCTGCCCCTCCCCTGTTGTGCTCTGTCTCTCTCTCAAAAATAAATATTTAAAAAATTAAAAAAAAATAGATACATCTAAAAGTGCTCTGTGATTTGCCTCTTTTCCCCTTTTGTCTATTATAACTGTAGAGAAATATATCCCAAGAGATCTACTCACACAGTAAAGTTCTTCATGTGCCTATAGAGGCTGAGGCTGTATACAACATAACAGACCAGTGGTTAACACTAGCATAAAGAATTATGTTGTTGTAGCCATTCTAGATGTGCCTAAATGTGACCCAAAGGTTACTGGTTACCCCCCGGCCTTGCTTGATATCGTTCACGTTCCTAAGATATGATCTGTACTTTGTTGATGGCGCAGCTTAGGTTCCAAATGCCCTCTTAGTTGTCTACAAGACGGGAGAGAGGGCCCTGGCTTATAGGAGACAAGGCTCAGTCTAGGTCTGGAAATATGCATCACATTCCCACAGGCTGCAGACGAGACATATGAGACACCTAGGAAGTCTTTCTGAACGCCAGCGTTTCAAGAGATAGTCCCAGGCTATGTGCAGATCCTGTGTCCCAACACAAGAGTCCTGGAATCAAGGCAAGGCATCCTACTGCATACACTTGCTTTCAGTTGAGCACAATACACCATGGCCTTGACTTCCCTGGGGAGTATTACTCCAAAGCTTGGGCCTTATAGGGGTAATGCTTAACGCTTCTCTTTTCTATCCAAGTTCTGAACCACTTGATAAACAAGGCAAGAGCTGGTAGATGGAGGCCAAAAGACTATGTTTCTATGACATCAGAGAACGTGGCTTAGATGTGAGAGTTCAACTGTCTTCTTAATGCTGAAACCTAGAGTTAGATGGATTTACCACCTAGTCAGAGAAATCACTGAATTCTGTAGGACTCCTCCATAAGGGAAGGGAGCATGAAGGGAACATGAAGGAGCAGAGCATAGAGCCTGCTAACTCTGGCCAGACACACTCCCCAAAGGAAGGAGATAGGAAAGGGGTTCTGCTGTGCATACCTAGTTTTGTCACTGAACTCAAACTTGTCCGTGCACCTGATGTGCCATAGGGCAATGTCTTGAGACACCGGTTTTGAAGCAGAGAAAGCTTTGTTATCAGAGGGCAGCCCGATGAGGAGGCAGGGGATCATTTCCAACAGCTGCATTGCCCTGCTGAGCCTAGGCACAGCTTATGTATGTTTGGAGAAGAAGATAAATTCATGAGAGGAGGGTGAAGGGTTTCTTGAAACCTTAAGTGGGGGGGGGGGGCGGGGCTTGAAACATCTGGAGGTATACATGCTTCCAGACAATGAGGTGCCATTCAGGACTTGGTACATCAGATAGTTTTAAGACAAATGTCAGCATCTGTGTCCCGTCAGATTCTTATAATAATCAATGTGCAAACAAGTGGCAGAGTTACAAGGGCACAGTTAATGATTGGTCGTGCACTGGGCTTAAGACATGCATAAAACATAATTAAGTAGGGAACAGAACAACATGGAGCTACGTTGATAATATAACTAATACAACTATTGGGGTGCCTGGGTGGCTCAGTCGGTTAAGCATCAACTTTTGATTTTGGCTCAGGTCGTGATCTCATGGTGGTAAGATTGAGCGTCATGTCATGCTCTGTACTGGGCATAGAGCCTGCTTGAGATTCTTTTTCTCTCCCTTTGCCCCTCCCCCACTGAGTGTGTGTGTGTGTGTGTTCTCTGTCTCTCTCTCAAAAAAAAAGCTATAGTGTTGTTTCTGCTTTCAAACAGGTCTAGGAACCAATTGTCCAGCCTCAGATTCTCCTTTCAAACTTACCAATCGGATAACTTACTCTCCTCCCCAGTATTATGCTAAGAGTACTGCACCTGCCAAACGGAAGGGATGTGTGAAATTGAGAGGAAGCACTGTTCCATCAGCCACTCTTCCCATTAACAAAGTCCTAGACCTTTTTCTAGTCTCATAGGGAGGCTTAAAGTTTCAGAAGTGAAACAGCACATCTAACCTACCCCTTGGGACAAAATAAATTAAGTGCTCATAACACCCAGCAGAACACTGTTCATTAGGGTGCAGGGGATAAAGAATTAGTAGGAAAATAGGTTCATCCTGTTTTCTTCCAGCTCTATGTCCAGAGTACCTTCCTCTTTTAGGATAACCAGGCCTGCCACAGGGTGTGGTGATAGTTGAATTGAATAATTACTTATTGAGGAATTGCATAATTACCTGGTAGATGCTGAATTCCTGTTGAGATCCTAGGAAAAATTGAATGGTGAAGGATCTTAGGACATCCTCCAAGAATATCAGATTCAACATGACACAAGATTAAGGACTAGCTTATCGTTGGTCTGTTATCCCCACAGATGATATATCAGAAACTAAGATTCATTCTTCTTCTTTTTTTAATATTTATTTATTTTGAGAGACAGAGAGAGAGCATGCAAGGGAGGGGCAGAGAGAGATAGGGTGAGAGAGCACAAGCAGGCTTTGTGCTGTCAGAGCAGAGCCCTACTTGGGGCTTGATCCCATGAACCAAGAGATCATGACCTAAGCAGAAATCAAGAGTCACTTAACTGACTGAGTCACCCAGGTGCCCCACATTCTTCCTTCTTTTTAAGTAAGCTTTATAATGTAAAACTTTAAGATTTACAGAAAAATTTAGATTTTGCAAAGATAGTAAAGATATTTCCCATGTACGCTGTGCTCAGTTTGCCCTATTAGTAATGTCTTATATTACTATGGCATATTTGTTACAATGAACATATGAACAATGACAATATATGAGCATATGAAAATATTGATACATTATTATTATTATTATTATTATTATCATTATAGAATAAAAGGTCATTGCCTTTTGGGAGGAAGACCACAAGAGGTAAGGGTTGTTAAAAAACAAATTTGACTTATTTATTTATTTTTAGTTATCCAAAGGGAGTTTTGTTTCCTTTGTTTTTTAATGACAGAGCTGGGAGTGTGGCTACATCTGCCCCCAGTGTCTTCTGGGACCTAACCCATGTCAGTGCTAACTGGAGGAGAACTCTGGGGTCTCCATCATCTAGATATCTGTGTGTTGGAGTGGATCCAAAACCATTTTCTACAGAGATTCCTGTCCTGGCCACGTCTTTGCTCTGCTCACCTGTGTGAGGCTCTGGCCCCAGGTCTCTGCCCAGCCCTTCAGTTTTTACAAGCAAGTTCAGTCAGTGCTGCTCCCAGCTGGGTCTGTATTTAGCATGAGCAGAATAGCTTCCGACCCACCACTTGTTAGGAATCAAAATGCTTTGCACTGTTATTAGTTTGGCTCAGAGAAGCAGTATTTAGGGAGGATTGCTTGGAGAACATATATAGTCTTTGAATCTTCCATTTATTTATTATTCGTTTTTTTAAAAACAAAACTCAAGTGAGTAAATTTGAAGATCTAATTCACTTTATTAAGTGATTCATGAGTTGGGCAGCATCCCACCCAGCAAGTAGGAGCTCGAAGAGTTGTATAAAATAGAAGATTGTTATAGGGAGGAGGGTGGGGCAAGGAAGTTACTAGCAAAAGAAAGAAAAGATTGTTTCAGGTTGGGTCACTTCTCTTAGTGGAAAGAGCAGGGAGTTTTAGGTCCTCTTCCTTTGTTGGGGGGTGGGGGTGGGGTAGGGGAGGGAGGGACCCGGTTGGGCGGTGTGGAACAGTGAGGGCCCATGTGACAGATTACCTCACTGGTGCTTATCAGAAAAAAAATTTTTTTCAATAAGCTCTACACCCAACATGGGGCTTGAACCCCTGACCTCAAGTTTAATAGTTACTTGCTCCACTGACTGAGCCAACCAGGCACCCCAGAAAATTCTTGACTGACCTGTTAAGACTACATTTCTGGGGGAGGCTGAAATTGCATTTAGGTTAGGTATTAAGCCCAGGTTTGGTGAGTTGGTCTAAGTGATGCCATTTTGGGCTTATGGTTTTCTTTTTAATAGGTGCCAGTTTTCATCACATTGTATCAAGGATACATACTATCAATATGACTTGTAACTACTGTTGTTGACCTTGATCACCTGGTTGAGGTAGTGTTGGTCAGGCTTCTCTACTGTAAAATTACTCTCCCCTCCCCCCTTTCCATACTGTACTCTTTGGATAGATGTCACTCCGCAGCTCATACGTAAGGGGAGGCAATTATATTCCACTTCCTTTTTTTTTTTTAAAGTTTATTTACTTACTTTGAGAGAGAGAGAGAATGAGCAGGGGAGGGGCAGAGAGAGAGAAAATCCCAAACAGTCTCCACTCTCAGCACAGAGCCCGACACAGGGCTCTATCTCACAACCATGAGATCATGACTTGAGCTGATATCAAGAGTTGATACCTCCTATCAGTTGATACCTGATATCAAGAGTTGTTCTACCTCCTACCTCCTTAAAAGCAGAGCATCTACATAAATTATTTGGATATATATATAGATATGTGTGTGTGTGTATATATATATATATATATATATATATATATATATATTTGTTTTTTGTTTTTTGTTTTTTTGCACGGGACATTTGTCTCTTCTCCCCCATTTACTTATTTATTCAATCATTATTATCACCTAGTGACTTCTTATATTCAATTGCTATTCCTATCTGCAAAAGAAATGGACATGTAGTTTTGTAGTTTGTCTGTTTTTTTCTGGTCACATGCTCAGAATTTAGGAGAGAATCACATTGGATTCTCATGGATATTTATTCTGTACATTGGGTTATAACCCAATACTACTTTGTTTATTTTGTTGCTTAAATTGTACCAGTTTCGGCCATTAGGAGCTCTTTCAGGTGCTTCCTTTGCCTCTTTGACATATCCCCATCACTGTCTTATTCTATTTATTTATTTATTTATTTATTTATTTATTTATTTATTTATTTATATGTCTTTTAGCACTCCATTACTTTCTGGCACTACAAGATGCTTCAGGCTCATCTTGAATATTTCCTGTCCCAATCCTAGAATCAGCCATTTCTCCAAGGAGCCAGAGTTTATCCTGATTTGCATACTTGTATCTAAAATGAACTCATTTGAGGGGCACTTGGGTGTTGTTGTTGTTGTTGTTATTATTATTATTATTATTATTATTATTTTAAGTAATCTCTATGCCAACGTGGGGCTCAAACTCACAACACCGAGATCAAGATTCGCATGCTGCACTGACTGAGCCAGCCAGGTATCCCACAAATTTATTATCTTACAGTTCTGGAGGTCAGAAACGGGCCTTATGGGGCTCAAATCAAGTGTTGACAGAGCAGCGCTCCTTTTGGAGACTTGAGGGACAATCAGTCCCTTGCCTTTTCAGCTTCTGGTGGCAATCCACACTGCCTCATGGCCTCTTCCAGCAATGGCATCTCGACTCCTGCAACCTTTAACATATTCTTATTTTATGGGGCGCCTGGGTGGCTCAGTTGGTTAAGCATCCGGCTGTTGATTTCAGCTCAGGTCATGATCTCACGGTTCATGGGATTGAGCCCCGCACTGGGCTCTGTGCTGACAGCACAGAACCTACTTGGGATTCTCTCTCTCCCTCTCTCTCTCTGCCCCTCCTGCTGCTCATGCTCACTCTCTCTCTCAAATAAATAAAAGTAGAATGTTCTTATTTTAAAACCTTTCATTTAACCACATCTGCAAAACCCCTTCTGCTATGTAAGGTGACATACTCACAGGTTTTGGGGATTAAAACTTGAACATCTTTGGAGGGCCATTCTTCTATCTGCCACAAACCCCTACAATGAAAAAGTGACATTTGCTGGTAAATCACAGTCTTACCTATTTCCTTTATACTACATAGGACATTCTAAATCTAAGTATTTTTGACAGCCTCTGACAATCATCTCTCCTTTTCTCAAAAGGAGATAAATACAATATTATCTAATAAACCCTTCTAAACAACATATGTCAACTTTCTGGTATTTTACCACCACCACCCCCCCCACAAAGTAGCACAATTTTCCTAATTCTAGTGATAGCATCCCCAATAGCAATTTAGAACATGTGGCTTAAACAGTCCATGTAGTTGATTTCCTACTTTAACCAAATGCTCTCCAGACAAGAAAGAATAAAGCCTTTATCCAGGTTCATAGGGTCATAGTGGCTCTCCTGGCCTGTTTCTTATCTATGTGTTTTCCATCCTGGCATATAAGGCTCATCTGTCAATCATGTAGATGAGAGAATCTCCAACTATGTGTCCCATAAGGTGGGCCCAGTGAATTAGAATTAAAAGTTAAATAATTATGGATTTTTTTTCCAAATGGGAAAAAGTTACAGTGATGAATAGATTGTTATACATTTCAAAAATGTTCCCCATTAATCTTCCTTAACACTGGTGCTTCCTACTGCTTGCCTGTCAGCAAGTGCAAGCTGACAACAAAAGGAATGAATAGGAAGCCAATTAAAATTAATAGAAAAAAGTCAAAGATAAGAATAACAAATCATGCCTGGCTCGATAGCTCATGGTGCTTTCCTGTAATTTTATGTTGCATACATCTAACAGAGAAATATTTTGCTAGCCAAAATGCTGTATCACATAAAGGACTCTAGATGTAAAGGATAAATATCTTTCCCTAAATAGGATGGAGACTATACCACTATTTCTTCATTGCATTGTAGAATCTTAACAAAAGGATACCATTTTTGTCTTATAAAAGGCCAATTTAATCCTGCAGGGGCAGGAATATGGGCTTTGGAACCAGGTAAATCTGAGTACAAACATCTTCCTAGCTGCATGACTGTGAATATGTTGCTTAAATGAATAATTTGAATTCGTTAAGAATTACATTTGGCTGTGTGTAGGTCATAAAGCAGCTGAAAAGTGCAAGAGGCTGATTTCTCCCTCAAAATAAAGAAGTGCAGAGTTACGTTGTCCCAGTTTGGTATGGTGGCTCCTTGATCATTAAGTTTCTAGTTCCTTTCTGCATGCCTCACCATCCTTAGCACCTTCTAGGTCACTCATGGTCTAATATGGCTTTTGAAGCTCTAGTCACCTCATCTGCTTTCCAAGCAGCAGAATGGATGAAGGGAGGAAGGACAACAGAGGTTTTCCAGGAGCCCCACACAGTGACTTCTGTTGATATCTAATTGGTGGCTCCTATCTGCAAGGCAAATGGGAACTGTAGTTTTTCATCTGCACACAGTGCTCAGAATTTGGAAGGAGGGAATCATATTAGATTCTGTGCAGCAATGCCTAACCAATCCCCAGTGTCCATGATTCCCTTCTTTAAGAAAAAAATTTTTTTTACATTTATTTACTTTTGAGAGAGTGAGACAGAGTGCGAGCGGGGGAGGGGCAGAGAGAGAAGGAGACACAGAATCCAAAGCAGGCTCCAGGCTCTGAACAAGAGCTCAGTGTAGAGCCTGACACGGGGCTTGAACCCATGGACTGTGAGATCATGACCTGAGCCAAAGTTGGACGCTCAACAGTCTGAGCCACTCAGGCGCCCCCGTGAGTCCCTCCTTCTAGTAATAGAATCATTACCACATCTATCTACCACTAGATTTTACCTAGGCATGAGTAGAGCCTCTATTTTTCAGCCTCCCTTGCAGTTAGTTGTGGCCATGTGACTATGATCTTTCTGGACAATGGGACACGAGCTGAAGTGTTTGTGTGCAATTTCCTTAAAGGAACTGCCTGTCCTTCATCCTCTCTTCCTCCTTCCCACAGGCTGGGACATGCATGTGTAGTGGTGAGCCAGCTTTTACCAAACAAATGAGGATGGCACAATGGATGATTCAATGGTGGAGTAATGAGACAGAAGAAAGGTACGGGTGAGTGAAGCCGAGCCACCTGCATCCTGGACTTTCTGCCTGCCTCTGCTGTGTTTGGGGAGAGAAATAAACCTCCAGCTTGTTTAAGCCACTGTCTTTTGTTATCTCTTTGTTACAGCAACTTAGCCTGTATCCTAATTAATACAGTCACCTTTCTGTACCTCGGTTTATTTTTCTGTAAAATGGAAATGGCATTATGTACTCCACTGGGTTATAGCAAGAATTTAAACATTATAAGTAAGGGGTGCCTTGGTGGCTTAGTTGGTTAAGCGTCTGATTTCGGCTCAGGTCATGATCTCCTGGTCTGTGAGTTCGAGCCCCGCATCAGGCTCTGTGCTGACAGCTCAGAGCCTGGAGCCTGCTTTGGATTCTGTCTGTCTGTCTGTCTGTCTGTCTCTCTCTCTGCCACTCCCCTGCCTCTCTCTCTCTCTCAAAAATAAATTAAAAAAAGACATTAAAAAATATAAGTAAGGCACCTGACAGAGCTATTATAAGTAATAGTTATTAGCATAGGGCTCCTGAGAGGATTCTGAGAAGTTGAGTAAAGCACTTGGAGGAAACGCTCCCACCATTATAGCTGGGAACTGTCCTGTGATTCGATTCTTGATTTAGCCACAAAAACATACGAACAATAAATGTCTTGGATTTAAAGATAAGTAAGCTAGTTAAAATGTTTAGAAAACACCTCCTGATGCATTTTCCCCTTCTTAATAATTTGGATTCTCTTCCTGCCTGAGGTTGTCATGGGGGGTGCAGAATGCAGAGATGATGAATTTCAGTAGTAGACATCAGAACAATACTGCAAAAGATAAGGTAGGACTAGCTTTTCCTTAGTAGGCTGTAACAGTGGGATCAGGGGAGGCCACAGGACAGCGTGGGGTTCCTCCCCTGCTGTCATGAGTGGGTAAAACAGCCAGCAGGGAGTAGAATTTTGAATTGACTAAATTCAATTTGAACTTATAGAGACATAAACATAATTAAAAGTTTTTTTCCCCCATGCTATTAGCAGGAATAGAGGCTTGAGTCTAAGAATTTATTGTAGAAAATCGTGAACATTATATTCTTTGGCACATCTGAGTCATAGTATGCAAATTTCTGTCCTGCTGCATGATACTTACAAGGTTGGTACAGAAAAAGCATAAGTATAGTCAATTTCATTTATGAACATATATTCCATAATCTTAAATAAAACATTGACAAATGTAATCCATTAGGATAGTAAAAAGAATAATCCATCACATCCAAGTAGCATTTAGCTCACAAATGCAAGTGTAATAGGATTTTAAATTAGAAGTTTCAGTCAGAAACCCCAAGGCAGTAGATGTTAGATAACAAAGTTGTCAGCAAACCATCTTGTGGAAGTTTCAAAGTAAATGGTCAAAACTAGTTGCACAGGGGTGCCTACGTAGCTCAGTTGGTTAAGCGTCTGACACTTGATTTCAGCGCAGGTCACAACCTCACTGTTCAGGAGTTTGAGCCCCCATCGGGCTCTGTCCTGATGGTGCAGAGCCTGCTTGGGATTCTCCCTGTGTCCCTCTCTTTCTGCCCTCCCCCCCCCTCAAAATAAATAAATAAACTTTAAAAAAAACCTAGTTTACACATTCTCAACCCTCTCACCTTCAGGGGTTTAAGGTTGCTGTGAAACTTTGTAAAGAGGACTTTTCTGAAGAGAGCTATGCTCAGTGAGCAGGGGTAGGGGATATTTTCCCATTCTCAAGGGGGAACCATTTCAATGGGACCACCTGGAGACCTTGATCTGTAACTCCTCCAGGTGGTAGGTCAGTGACTGCCTCATGCTTCGAACATGGGAAGAGCAGAGATGGGCAGGGTAGCTGCTCAACCCATAGGGGAGAAGGGGAAATGGCTATGTCAAGTGGCCTGCACTCCAAGAGTTAGGGTGGAAGATTTCTTTGGAAGGAGAGCTGGCTTAAACCCTATTAAATCTTGCCCAGCAGAATTGCTTGGAAGAGCCATGGGACTCCAACACAAAGACCCAGGATATTGTGGGCCACTAAAAAACAAAACAAAAACAAAAACAAACCAAAAAACAAACAAAAGACCACAAAAGCTGAGATGGGAGCAGCCAATAGAAGGAAAATGGTGTCACTCGCACTGTGACAAATACTACAGAAGGTATCTACTGGGGGCCTCTGCAGAATGCATAAACATAGACAAGAAAGAAATAGTCAGCTTTGAATATTTGCCAATCCCAGAGAACTTGAAACCACTGAACAAAAGTGTTTCTTTCCCAAACCTGAGAGAAAAAATTTTTCTTGACTATCTTCCAAAACTGAGAGTCTGCCTGTCTGCCACCTGGAAGAAGATGTGATACCCCGGATAGGGAAAGAACATAACCATGGCCCCATCTCCCTCATTCTTGCTGTAAGTGTTCGTGCAGAAGGTCTAAGTTACAAGAGAGGAGATTTCACTTTAATAAAGTTTGGCCTTTTAATTATTACATAGAATTCGGCATTCCAGTGCCTGAACTAAGATGGTCATTTATTGTGACCATGGGAGCTTTTATTATCTAAGTCATGTGAATGCCTGAGATTCATCAGGACCAAAGGAGAAAGCTTCCCCAATGAATACATTTTAAAGGCACATTGTGAGTGAGATCGGAAAAGCATGTAATTTTTAAAAATTGGTAAATTGGGTCCCATCAGAATTTAAAAATTTGGAGATGCATCTACACAATGGAATGCTAATCAGTCAGAAAAAGGCATCAGCTACTGATATGTACAATAACATGGATGAATCTTACAAACATGATGCTCAGTACAAAAGGTCAGAGACAAAAGAATACATGCTATATGATTTTATTCATATGAAGTTCTAGAAAAGGGAATACTAACCTAGAGTGACAGGAACTAGATTAGTGATTGCCTGGGGCAATGATGCTCATTGCAGCTTTATTCATAATAAAAAAATGGAAACAACCCAAATGTTCATCGACTGATGCAGAGATAAATAAAATGAGGAATCAAATACTGATACATTCTACAACATGGATGACCCTTGAAACATCATGCTAAGTGAAAGCAGCCAGACAAAAAGTACCTCATGCTGTATGATCTCATTTATACGAACTGTCCAGAAGAGGCAAATCTAGAGACAGAAGGTAGATTAATGGTTGTCTAGGACTGGGGGAAATGTTGGGGTAAAAAGGGGATGAGGTTTCTTCTGGGAATGATGAAAATGTTCCAAAATTTATTGTGGTGAGGATTATACTACTCTGTGAATATACTAAAAACCACTGACTTGTACATTTTATTTTATTTTTTATTTTTTAAAGATTTTATTTTTAGCTTTATCTCTACATCCATTGTGGGATTTGAACTCACAACGCTGAGATCAAGTTGCATGTTCTACTGACTGAGCCAGCCAGGCACCCCCACTGACTTGTATATTATATTTTAGTTTAGTTTATTTGGCAATCTTTTTTTTTTAAAGATTTTTTTTTAATTTATTTTTTTATTTTAGAGAAAGATCATATGCTAACAGGGGAGAGGGGCAGAGGAAGAGAGAGAGAGAGAGAGAGAGAGAGAGAGAGAGAGAGAGAGAATCTTAAGCAGGCTCCATGCTCAGTGCAGAACCTGATGCAGGGGCTCGATCCCACGACCTTGGGATCATGACCTGAGCTGAAATCAAGAGTCTAGTGCTCAACTGACTGAGCCACCTACGTGCCCTGACTTGTACATTTTAAATGGGTGCATTGTACAGCACGAGATCAATGAAGCTGATGTCCAAAAACTGGGGTTGGAGACATCTACAGACTAAGCCAGCCAGGTGCCCCCAAAATATACATTTCTGACTAATTAAAGACCTAGATATAAAAAAAATGGTATCAAATTATTAGACAAAAAACTATAGAAAAATGTTTATGGCCTTATGTGTAAGAAAAATCTTGCTGAAGAAGATCCAAATAGGGGGAAAAAAGCTTATGGGGTGCC
Organism: Acinonyx jubatus; assembly: GCF_027475565.1. NCBI lineage: Eukaryota > Metazoa > Chordata > Mammalia > Carnivora > Felidae > Acinonyx > Acinonyx jubatus. The sequence goes on along the minus strand of NC_069381.1, from coordinate 32,645,915 downwards.
TGGGTGGCTCAGTCAGTTAAGCCTCCCAATTCTTCATTTCTGCTCAAGTCATGATCTCACAATTTGTGAGTTTGAGCCCTGCACTGGGCTCAGCGCTGGCAGCACAGAGCCTGCTTGAGATTCAGTCTCTCTCTCTCTCTTTCTCTCTCTCCCCTGCTCGCACTCTTTCTCTTTCTCTCAAAATAAATAAACATTAAAAAAGAAAAAAAGAAAAACTTAAAAGAAAAGTTGATACCTTTGACTATATTGCTATTAAAAACTTCTGTAGAACAGCAGGTACCATAAGGAAAGCTAAAGGCAGTTAGTTGACTGAGAAAATATATTTGTCGTATATGTATCAAAGAATTAAAACTCATAATATATAAACAACTCATATAGTTAATTTAAAAAAAAGAAAATAGGATACCAAGAATTTACAAATGGGAAAACACAAGTGCTAATATACATATTAGTTAATATATGTACATGTATGTATGTGTATTATATATGTATAATACATAATATGTATACATATATATATTAAAACATACTTTTGGGGGTGCCTGGGTGGCGCAGTCGGTTGAGCGTCCGACTTCAGCCAGGACACGATCTCGCGGTCAGTGAGTTCGAGCCCCGCGTCAGGCTCTGGGCTGATGGCTCAGAGCCTGGAGCCTGTTTCCGATTCTGTGTCTCCCTCTCCCTCTGCCCCTCCCCCGTTCATGCTCTGTCTCTCTCTGTCCCCCAAAAAATAAATAAACGTTGAAAAAAACAAACAAACATACATGTGGCCAATTCTCCCAGGAATCAGAGAAATTTAATTTAAAATAAAATATTTCATCCATCTTAGTACAAACAACCTCACACAAAACAGTGTTATCTGCAGGTTGTGTATGAAACATAAGAGTAAGGGGTGCCTGGGTGGCTCAGTCAGTTAAGGGTCCGACTCTTGATCTCAGCTCAGGTCTTCATCTTGGGGTCATGAGTTCAAGCCCTGTGTTGGGCTCCACGTTGGGCCCCACACTCCGTGTGGAGCCTACTTAAAAACAAAACAAAACAAAAAACACCCCAAAATACATAAGAGGGCTGAGATACTACTGACCTGAAAATAATAGTTAAGAATAGCTATTATTGAGTGCTTTCTATTAAAAAACAACTGCTCTAAGCCCTTTTGAAAGAGTTACCTCATTTAGTCCTTACACGCCTATAACATGGGTACTGCTATTACCTTCGTGATGATCTGAAGCTGAGAGAAGTTAAATGACTTGTCCAAGTCCTGAGTAAGTTGCAGAATCAAGATTTGAATTTGTAAATAATCTCTCTTATATATGGAATCAAAAATAGTCAAACTCATAGAAGAAGAGAGTAGTACAGTGGTTACCAGGGGGTGGGTGGAGAGGGAAATGGGGAGGTGATGGTCAAAGAGGAACAAGATTCAGTTATGCAAGATACGTTCTAGAAACCTATGGCATAGTTCTTGTAACTAACACTATTATATTTTATACTTAAAATTTGCTAAGAGGGTAGATATTATGTTAGGTGCCCTTACCACACAACAAAAAATAATAATGCCACGTAACAAAAAGTAGTAAAGGGGGAGGAAGAAAACTTCGGGGGAGTATGGAAATATCTATGGTCTTAATGGCGGTGATGATTTCACAGGCCTATACTTAATCCCAAACTCATTAAATGGTCTGTATTAAATATATATACATCTCATTTTTCATGTTAATCATACATCAATAAAGTGTTTTTTATACTTTGATTGTATTTACTTTATTTTATTTTATTTTTATTCTAGAGAGAGTGCGAATGGAGGAGAGGGGCAGAAGGAGAGAGAATCTTAAACAGACTCCACACTCATTGCAGAGCCCAATGCGGGGCTCCATCCCACGCCCCTGAGATCATGACCTGAGCTGAAATCAAGAGTTGGACGTTCAGCTGACTGAGCCACCCAGGTATCCCAATAAAGTGTGTTTTTTTTTAAAGAGAAAAAATCAAAACCAAAAGCAAACAACCAAACAAAAGATTTGAACATGGACAATCTTGCTTCAGAGCTACGGGTCTTGACTGTGGCTTTCTGTGGGGAGGGGGAAGTAGGATTGGCATGGTGGCCAAAGGAACCATGGCCTAATTCGTAGGGTCTTTGTTTTTTTTTAAAGGTGTATTAATTTTTTGTGTCGAAATTTATTTTAAAAATATGATAATTTACCAATTATTATAGAAGGTGAAAGAGAACTCTGATCCCACATTGTTATTCTTAGAAGTTACATTAGCATTTTTTTTGAAGCACTTTAGAAACTGCAGATGACCACTTTCTGACATGACAACTTAAAATATGATGAACAAAAAAGGTGCCTGGGTGGCTCAGTTGGTTAAGCTTTTGACTTTGGCTAAGGTCACGATCTCATGGCTCGGGGCTCTGTGTCAGTGCAGAGCCAGCCAGCTGCGGGTTCTCTGTCCCCCTCTCTCTCTGCCCCTCCCCAGCTCGAACTTTCTCTCTCTCTCAAAAATAAAAATAAACATTAAGAAAAATATAATGAACAAAATGCATTCAATTTGGAAACTATAGTATGCTAAAACCGAGATTAAGACAAAACTCAAATACCTCTTTCTTCAGTCTTACCATAACCTATTTTCTCAACCTATCTCTTTCCTGCTCCTACACCTTCCAGTAGAAGAAATTCATGCTCTATTTCCTGTCCATGTTTTTCTGAATTTGCTCCCATTTTATCCTCTGCCCAGGATGCTTGCACCCCCACCTCTTTGGTTCACTCAATCCTTCAAGGAGACATCTACACCTAGTTCAATGCATAGCATGGAGGCATATAACACATAATATGTGTTTATGGGCCTTAGAATGATTACCGTAGAAGCCTTCTTATCCAACAGATCAGGACCAGAAATGGAACAATTCTGTTAAAGTAGGAAATCACAAAATGGGATCTGTACTTACTTTAAATATTTTAACTTCAAGCATATATTTTTTTTAATGTTTATTGATTCATTTTGAAAGATAGAGAAAGAGAGAGAGCACGAGCAGGGAAGGGGAGAGATAGAGCTAGAGAAAGAGAGAGAGACAGAGAATCCTAAACAGGCTCTGCACTATCAGCCTAGAGTCCAATGTAGGGTTCAATCCCATGAACTGTGAGATCATGACCTGAGCCAAAATCAAGAGTCCAATGCTTAACTGACTGAGCCACCCAGGTGCTTCTCAAGCATATTTATATACATCAATATTAGATGTAAGGCAAGGTTGAGAATGAGTCCACTGTTTGGAACTCTGCATTATCTTCCTTGAGCAAACTACACCCACAATATGCATTTTGATGATTTCTACTTTGGGTTTCTTCCTTCCTTCCTTCCTTCCTTCCTTCCTTCCTTCCTTCCTTCCTTCCTTCTTGGGTTTCTTCCTTCCTTCCTTCCCTCCCACCTTCCTTCCTTCCTTCCTTCCTTCCTTCCTTCCTTCCTTCCTTCCTTCCTTCCTTCCTTCCTTCCTTCTTGGGTTTCTTCCTTCCTTCCCTCCTTCCTTCCTTCCTTCCTTCCTTCCTTCCTTCCTTCCTTCCTTCCTTCCTTCCTTCCTTCCTCCCTCCCTCCCTCCCTCCCTTCCTTCCTTCCTTTGTTTTTAATTAGGCTCCACACCCAATTGGGGCTTGAACTCAGGATCCTCAGATCAAGAAAGAGTCTCATGCTCTACTGACTGAGCCAGCTGGGTGCCCCACTTTGGGTTCTTTACAATGGAACAAGAACTTCAACACACCTGAGAAGGAAGTCTGTGTGTGGGACTTGAAATTACCGTGGTTAGAATTATTTACCCAACTTCTTACAATTGTTTTGCCCACACTTATTTCAATGGTAGTTTTTGTTTTTGTTTTTTGGTTTTTCAGTGACTCAGCTTTTACTGAATCTTTTCAAAGCATTCCACTTAAAAAAAAAAACCTAATGAAATGTTGCAAACATACAAGGAGAAAAACAGAGGGAACACCTGTTTCCACACTCAGCTGTATGAATGCTAATGTTTTGCTATAGTTGCTTCAGATTTTACAAAAAGAAATAAACATTACAGATAGAGTTGAAAACTCCTGCACACTCCTGATTTTATTTCTTTTTTAAAAAATGTTTATTTTTATTTATTTGAGAGAGAGAGAGAGAGAGAGAGAGAGGGAGGGAGAGAGAGAGACGGTGGGGGAAGGGGAAGAGAGAGAATCCCAAGAGGGCTCTGCGCTGATGCGGACGTGGGACTTGAACCCACAAACTGAAATCATGACCTGAGCTGAAATCAAGAGCCTGATGCTCAACCGACTGAGCCACCCACGCGTCCCTGATTTCATTTCTATTCCACTTTCTCCATCCATAACAACTGTCCTGAATTTAGCATTTACCTTTTCCATATGAGTTTTTATACTTACTACATATGTGTGCCAATAAGTGTATGGCTTTGTTTTACATATTTTGCATCTATCTGTAAATAGTATCATACTACATGCATTATTCTGCAACTTGATTATTTTCTCTCATCATTATGCGTTTATGATTTATCCTTGTTGATAGAGCTCTAGTTAATTCATTTCCATTCAATTTGTAGTATTTTGCAAATATTCCAAAACTTGGTTTTTTTCTCTCATCGAACATTTGAGCTATTTCCATTTTTTTTATTACAAACAACACTACAGTGATCATTCCTTCATAAATCTCCTGGTAGATATATGTGGGAGTTTCTCTAGCCTAGAAAATATAACAAGAAATGGAATTTGGGAGTCAAAGGCATGCACATCCTCACAAGTATGTCGTCAAATTAATTGCTAACACGGTTGTAGCAATTTACATTCTCGCTAGCAGCGTGTGAGAGTTCATTGCTCCATACCCAATACACCTTATCATTCTTTCAAGATTTTCCCAGTTAGATGGGGGTGAAATGGTATCTTAAGTGATTTTACTTTGATTTGCCCAATCGGTAATGAGGTTCATTATCTTTTCATATGTTTATTGGCCATCCAGAAGTCTCTGCTAGAAATTGCTTGTTTCTGTCCTTTGCTCATTTCTCTGTTGTCTTTTATTCTTGAGTTGTAGAAATTGTTGTTAAATTCCGGATACCTAGTCAATCAAATGAATTGCAAATATCTTTCTTTCTCAGATTCCAGCTTTTAATTTAACTTTGCATATATCTTTTTTTTTTTTTTTTAAAGATTTAAAGTAATCTCTGTGCCCAAATGTGGAGCTCTAACTCTCAATCCTGAGATCAAGTGTCTCACACTCCATCAGTGGGGCCAGCCAGGCACTCCTGTTCATGTCATCTTTTGTTGAATAAATGTTTCTAAATTGTAGGTAATCACATTTACCAATCTTTTCTGTCATGGTTTGTGCTTTTGGGTTTTAAAAAAAAGACTTGCTTATTCTGAGAGAAAGGTTCTCCTAACATTCTCTTCAAAATGTTCTGAAGCTTTATTTCTAATATTTAGGTCTTTATTCCACTTAGATATGGTTTTCCGTGTGGTGTGGGAGTAGGGACCTAGCTTTCTTTTTTTCTATATACAGAATCATCTTACCCCAGGTTCTCTGAAAAATAGAACCCAAGGCACTCTTGCTGAAGTATTGAGAGGAGCAATCCCAGGGCAGCAAGAGTTAAGGAAAAGAGAAGTGAGGAGTAGAAGAAAACAAATAGCAAGTTGATATGTTAGGGTAGCAAGCTGGCTATAGCCTCCCAAGGAAATCCAGCCTTGGTCACCTAGGACATCTTCCCGACAAGTTCTGTGTATGCACCACACCTCAGAACAGTCCATCAGGGAGAGGAAGAAGGGTGAACAATTTACCTGCTGGATAAATTTCCCCTCCCTGTTCTTGGTTGAAGTTTACTCCACAGGGATTTAATTCACTTCTGGGTTGAGTTACACATTTTCTCTGTATAGCCAGGGGGCAAACCAGTCTCCAGTGCCTTTATTTATTTATTTTTTAAATTTTTTAAATGTTTTTTTTTTTTTATTTTTGAGAGAAAGAGAGACAGAGACAGAGAGAGAGAGAGTAGGAGAGGGGCAGGGAGACAGAGGGAGACGCAGAATCTGAACTGTCAGCACAGAGCCCGATGCGGTGCTTGAACTCATGAGCTACAAGATCATGACCTGAGCTGAAGGGGGATGCTGAACCCACTGAGCCACCCAGGCACCCCTCCAGGGCTTTTATATAGAGCTTCATGCTTTACCCGAGCCTGACAGTGATGGAAGAGGCATATATCCTCCATGAATCTGGTAGGGGGGAACCTGGGCACCAGAGCCATTGTGTCTTCTGCTGTACTAGGAACAATGGAGACCACACGAAGGCAGGCTCTCACTCTATGGTGAGATTGAGACAACTAGAAGTACTAGACGAAGAAATGTCAATAGTGACTGGGGGCTTCCTGGGACGGGTGGGTCCAGGTGTATCGTTCGGGTTCTTTACAACCAATTTTCTCATAATTGAATAGTTTATCCTCTCCACCCTCCCCCCATTATAATGCCACATTTGAATATATCAAAGTCTGCATATGTTCACAGACCTCTTTCCAGAGTCTCTTTTCTATCCCACTCACCAATTTGTCTATCCCTAAGCCAATATAATGCCATGTTAACTGTAACTTTAAAATAAGTTGCTATCTGGTGGGAGAGTCTATTTTGTTCTCATCTTCAAAACTGTCTTATCCTTTTTTTCTTCTATATGAATTTTAAGATCAGTCTGTTTAGTTTCACAGTCATTTTTTGATTTTATTTAAAATTGTATTGAATTTATGAACTTATTCGAGAAGAATTTACATACATATTTATGACATTGAATCTTCCAATTCATGAACCTGGTAGATCTCTCCATTTACTCAGATCTCTGTGTGTGTATATACATACATGTGTTTTTCAATTTTGTAATTTTCTTCACAAGGATAATTTTGTCAGATTGATTCCTAGTAATCTTGTTTTTGTCCTTATTGTGAATGGGATCTTCATTCTTGCTACAAGTTCTGATTATTTACTGATGTTGAAACACTACTGATTTCTCCGTATTGATCTCAAATACAGCAAATTTGCTAAACTCACTTATTAGTTTAAATAGATTCTATTCTGTGAATTATCTTGGGATTCTGTATGTAATCAATCATTTTATCTGTAAATAAGGACAATGGTCTTCTAATCTCAGTTTTAAAGATTTTTAGAAATCATGAATTAGTGCTAAATTTTGTTGATTTTTTTTGCATTTACTGGCATGGTCAATTTTTCTCCTTTAATCTGTTCACGTGGTATATAATATCAATAGATTTTAGGTTGTTGTAATTCCTTCATTTTTTTGGATAACCAACTTAGTCTTCATAGAAACAATTTTCATTCTTTTGACATTCATATTACATTGCTATACATAACTTTAAATTAAATTATATTATGTTATTTAAGTACACCTGGCATCAGGTTATGAAATCAAATACAGCTGACCCCGGATGAGCAGGGTCACAAGTGCACAGCAGCCCATTACCTACAAGTATTATACTGATGGTTGTTGTTTTTTTTTAATGTTTATTTATTTGAGAGAGAGAGAGAGAGAGAGAGAGATTGAATCCAAGCAGGCCCTCCCAATTTTGAGATCATGACCTAAGCTGAAATCGATCCACCCAGGTTCCCCATTGTTTTCTTTTTTTTTTTTCTTAAAGATTTTATGCTTACATAATCTCAATATGGGCTCGAACTTACAGCCCCAAGATCAAGAATCACAGGCTCTACCAACAGAGCCAGCCAGGCGCCCCACACTGATAGATCTTTTATTTTTTTTAGTTAATTAATTAATTAATTAATTAATTCAGGAATCTCAAGCAGTCTTCATGATTAGTGTGGAGCCCAACACAGGGCTCAATACAGGGCTCGATCCCATGACCCTGGGATCACCACCTGAGCCGAAATCATAGAGTTGGTTGCTCAAGCAAACGAGCCACCCAGGCACCCCTGATGGTCCTTTTAAAACAGAATTGAGAGTATTGGTTAAGTGGAAGTCAATTTAAAAAGCGTTCGGTTGAAGGAAATCGGTGGCTGTGGCGACAAAGCACACACTTTGTAAGTCAACATGAGTTGTTTCCATTCAACTAAATTCAAGAAATCGTTATTGAGAAACTACATTAAGTACCATGTTAGGCATGAACAAATAGTTCCTGTTTACAAAATATTTTCCAACCTAGTAGAGAGGTTAAGACCAAGTGCATACATACATCATCATGATACAAAAAGGTAAGACAGATGTCTAGGATGTACAAAAACTGTCATGAGGGGAGGTGTAACTGGGGAAAAGGAGTCATCAGGAAAGAAGTCTTAGAGGAGGTATATTCTGCAGTGAACTAAGAAAGGTGTTAGACCATTGCTGTCCACACCAGCCATATGGAATTTAACTGTTTCCTATAAATCAGCAATTGCCCTGAAAGCAATGGGAGCTATCTATCTGGTCTGCCCTGATTATATTTCTTTTCTTGTTGGCCTTGCACACAGATTGTCCCCCTCTGCCCAGACCTTTCAGTGAGAAGTCCACACCCTAATCCCTAGAACTTGTGAATATGTCATGTTACATGGCAAGAGAGAACTAAGATTGAAGATGGAAATAAATTTGCTAATCAACTGATTATTTTAATTATTTTTAATTATTATTTTTAATTTTAGTTACTTCTTTAATGTTTGTTTAACATTAAAGCGGGGGAGAATGAGCGGGGGAGGGGCAGAGAGAGAGGGAGACAAAGGATCTTAAGTGGGTTCTGTGCGGACAGCAGAGAGCCTGATGTGGGGCTCAAACTCATGCACCATGAGATTATGACCTGAGCTGAAGTCAGACACCTAACCGATTAAACCATCCAGGCACTCTTCAGCTGATATTTAAATGGGGAGATTATCAGGGATTATCCTCATGGGCCCAGGGTAATCACAAGAGCCCTTGGAAGTCAAAGAGGGAAGCAGGAGAGTTAGTGCCAGAGGGATGCAGCCTGAGAAAGACTTGACCAGTTATTGTTGGCTTTGAAGATGGAAGGGGGTCATGAGCCAAAGAATAATGGCAGCCTCTAGAGGCTGACAAAGGTAAGAAAATGGATTCTTTCCTGGAGGCTTCAGAGGAAAACGCAGCCTGGCGACACCTTGATTTTAGCCCAGTAGGTCCCATTTTAGACTTCAGGCCTACAGAACTGTAAGCTAGTAAATTTGTGTTATTTTAAGCCAGGTTTGTGGTAATTTGTTACGGCAACAATAAGAAAATAACACAAAAGGTTAATAAAGCTAATCAGGAGAAAGAAAAGGTTTTGAAGGAAGGCTCATGGCTTTGCTCTTGCTGAGGTAAGGAGCAGGTGGTTATTTGTGAAAGGGCCAGAAGTCCATTGGAAATGTGGGTTTGGATCTCAGAAAAGAGGGTGCGATTTGGGATACTAGAATCATCTCATAGAGGAGGCACTGACACCTGAAGCATGGGGGAGATGGCTTGAAAGAGAAAATTTTGAGCGATGTTGTGCAATAGAAATAGAACACAAAACAGGAATGTGAGCCACATTTGCAATTTAAATTTCTCAGGAACCGTGTTAAAAGCATTAAAAAGGAAGATATAAAATTAAAATTTAATGGCATCTTTAATCGTACTCAACATATCCAAATTATTATCATTTCAACATACAATCACTACAAAATTATTAATGAGATATTTTTTATTCTTTTTTTTGTATGAAGTCTTTAAAATCTTGTACACATTTTATACTCACAGCATATCTCCGTTCGGTATATCTATAATTTCAAGAGCTCTATGACCATCACGTGGTTGGTGGGTGCCAAACTGGACAGTCCTGTTTAGAGAAAGAGCAGGCACAAAGGGTGGAGCCTTGAGAGACATATGCATTTAGGAGATAGGAGGAGGAAATGGACCCAGTGGATGAATAGACAGAAGTAGGAGGAGAATCAGAATAATGCAATGTTTCAAAATCCAAAGGAATTTTACTTAGGGAAATGTGGGGGGTGACAGGTGGGAAGCATCATATACTTTTTTTCCTCAGCACTCTGGCTTATTCAACGCTTAGATTTTAGGGGGTTCCCCCATCTGTAGTGAAGCTCTATACTACAAAGTCGCTTTCCTTTGCTCTGGCTTTAATAGTCTCAGATATATATTTAGCCATAAATTTAGGGGCTCAGACATAGGTAGCTAGGGATAACAGGGTGACTAGGGAAAAAAGAAAGGATCACTGAGGTGGCATGAGGTTGTTGGAGGATGGTGATGATTTGGAACAGGTGCCTGGTGGGAGTAAGATGGAGATCATGTTACCATGACAACTGATTATTTCATTGGTCCAATGACCAGTTGCCATGGTGACAAAATCTTTGTGTCAGTGTGACATGGATCCCAAGGGAGAAGATGCTTGTGCAAAGGACCCTTTGCTCATTGGTAAAGCTTTTATATTTGCAATAATTCTTGCGTTGCTTGATGAAACCTCCCCCAGGAACTTCAATCAGCATTGATGGCCCCTCTCCTCCTTCCTGTTCATTTATAGCAATCACTGCTTGTAAAGTGCACACATTTTCATTGTTCATGTTCTATATAGTGTTTTCTTGTCTGATAGTCTTTAATTATTTTAGCAATTTATCTCTTTCTCCTATATAGATATAATCCTGTTGAAGGCAGGGATCATTCGTATAATTCAGTTATGTTTTCAAAGGATTGGGGGTTAGTGGAAAAAAAGAGACCAAAAAGACCTTTGGGCTAGACAAGTTTGCGTTTGCATACCACGTGTGCTTCTGTCATTTGTCAATTGTGTGGTCTTAGCAAAGTCATTTTATCTTCTTGAAATTTAGTGTTCTTCTGTAAAATGGGGATAATAAAACTTGCATTGTGGGCTTGTTGTGGTGATTACAGATAACCTAAATAAAGCAGCTGGCCTATGGTAGGGACTCAAAAAACAGTTCCAATTATTATAACATTGTGCCCAGCCCCAGTCCTGGATGCCATGATTAGCACTTAGTAATACCTGATGAACAATAAGACAATGATGACAGATGATAGGATAACAGTAGAACTAGATCTAATCTTCAGGGTCCTTAAAGATCAGTTGCCCTGTGATCACCCAACTATACCTCAGCTGCAATTCTTTTATATATATATACACACACATATATGTGTGTGTGTGTGTGTGTGTGTGTGTGTGTATGTTTTTAATGTTTATTTATTTTTGAGAGAGACTGAGAGTGAGAGGCAAGAGGCAGGGAAAGAGGGAGACACAGAATCTGTAGCAGGCACCAGGCTCTGAGCTGTCAGCACTGAGCCCAGCGTGGGGCTTGAACTCATGAACCGCGAGATCATGACCTGAGCCAAAGCTGGACGCTCAATCAACTGAGCCCCCGAGGCACCCCACCTCATCTGCAATTCTTAGCTTGCAATCCAAGTTATGATGATTGTAACTTCTTGGGAGAAAAAAATTTTTTAACTGTTTAGTGAGGAAAAAGGAGAGGAGAGAGAACCACATATTTTGTTGCCTCCTTGACAGAAAAACATACTACCAGTGGAGTAGTTGTGCCCCCCCCAACCCCTCAAAAATCACACATGAATCTGATTCAGCCTCTAGACCCAACTACTGATTTACAACACAGAGGGCAGAGCATGTTAAAAACCACCACAGGGAAGCAATCAGCAAGATCCAGATTGTGAGAAATACTACAGGAAAAATAGTGTAGTTTTTTCAACAAATACATTGCAAGAAAAAAAGAAGTAGAAGGAACTTCTAAATTAAAAAAGATTTGGGGCACCCGGGTGGCTCAGTCGGTTAAGCATCCAACTCTTGGTTTCGGCTCAGGTCATGATCACATGGGTCCCATTGGGCCCTGTGCTGATAGTCCGGAGTCTGCTTGAGATTCTCTCTCTGCCCCTCCCCCACTCACGCATATACATGCATGCTCTTTCTCTCTCTCTCTCCCTAAAAAAAAATTAAGGGACATATCATCCAATTTCCATTTGTGGATGTTACTTGAGCCATGACTCAAACAAACAAAATTTTAAGAAATTCATAAGGGGATTGGAAATTTAAACACTGACAGGATGGATAAAAGATATATCTTAACATATGTTTTAATTTATTTTCTGACTTCAAAGATTCCATTAATTCTTAGATAAGAGAATGGTATGATTTGTTTTAAAAAAAACTGTTATTGAGGCACCAGGGTGGCTCAGTCGGTGAAGCTTCCTGCTTCAGCTCAGGTCATGATCTCGAGGTTGGTGTGTTCGAGTCCCGCATCAGGCTCTGTGCTGATAGCTCAGAACCTGGAGCCTGCTTTGGATTCTGTGTCTTCCTCTCTCTCTGCCCCTCCCTGGCTCACGTGTTCTCTCTCTCTCTCTCTCTCTCTCTCTCTCTCCCTCTCAAAAATAAATAAACATTAAAACAAAAACTGTTCTTAACTTTTTGCAGATATAGCTTTAAGATATGTGTGTATTGATGAAGTATGGTATCTGGAATTGCTTTAAAATAACACAGAAGGGGCAAGGTGAGGGTGGGGATCTAGATGAAACAAGATTGGCTAGTACTTGACAACTGTTGGTGCTAGATGATGGGGAGGGTTCATTGTATTATTTGTCTATTTGCCTCTGTTTGAAGAGGATTAAAGAATCATATTTAAAACAGGAAGTGCATTTATCCAAGATTGTATGCACAATAAAGATGCTCAGATGTAAAGAAATACAGACTATTCCATGCTGCAGTGTTGGACGAATACACTGTGTTGGTTTAACAAATAAATTAATGTATATGTCTCCCCTTGTTGGTCCTCCACAGTGAGGTTTCTACAATGTACACACAAATGATATCTTTCTACTTCAAATTACAATTATTATCATTCATAATGTTGTAGGTTAAATTCCTTGAAAAAAAAAACAGACTCTGATAGGGAGTTTGTGGGCAAGAGGGGGTGAAGTGTGCTTTTGTGATCATTTCTCGTGGCGGAGTACAGTAAAGAGGAATGGGCAGAGTAAAGAGTTGACCTGTGATCCAGTTGCCAAACAGATGTCATCTGATCCAGCACCCCTACCCCCAACACCTAGGGAGCTCAGGAGATAGGAGGGCCCTTCAAATATACACAGCCTGGAGCACTGGGGCCAGGTGTTTACACTTGACATCACCCTCCTCCTTCCCTTGCCCCAACAAACTTGAACTAAGCCTTCAAGGCTGATCTCAAATGTTTCTGTGTCTGTGAACTTTTCTTAAAACATCCACCCCCAGGTTGCTGTCCAGTGTTCCCAGCACCATTTGTTAAAGACACATTCTTTCTCCCATTGGATATTCTTTCCTGCTTTGTTGAAGATTAATTGACCATGTAAGTGTAGGTTCATTTATGGGTAGGTTCATTCTGTTCCATTGATCTATGTGTCTATTTTTGTGCCAGTTCCATACTGTTTTGATCACTACAGCTTTGTAATATAACTTGAAGTCCAGAATTCTGATGCTTCCAGCTTTGTTTTTCTTTTTCAAGGTTGCTTTGGCTGTTTAGGGCCTTTTGTGATTCTGTACAAATTTTAGGATTGCTTGTTCTAGCTCTGTGAAAAGTGCTGTTGGTATTTTGATAGGGACTGCATCAAATGTGTAGATTGCTTTGGGTGGCACAGACATTTTAATTAGTTTCTTTTATACCATACATGAAAATAAATTCAAAATTGATTAAAGACATAAATGTGAGACCTGAAACCATGAAAATGCTAGGAAAGAATACAGGCAGGAACCTCTTTGACATTGGTCATAGCAATTCTTTCTAGATAGGTCTCCTGAGGCATGGGAAACAAAATCAAAAATAAACTATTAGGGCTATATCAAAATAAAAAGCTTCTGCACAGTGAAGGAAACAATCAACAAATCTAAAAGGCAATCTACACAATGGGAGAAGGTACTTGCAAATGACATATCTGATAAGGGATTAGTATCCAAAGTATTTAAAGAACTTAAAAACTCAACACCCTAAAAAGGAATAATCCAATTAAAAAAATGGACAGAAGATGTGGATAGACATTTTTTCAAAGAAGACATACAGATGGCCAACAGACAACGTGCAAAGATACTCAACATCAGTTATGCAGGGAAATGCAAATCAAAACTACAATGAGGGGCGCCTGGGTGGCTTAGTCGGTTAAGCATCCAACTCTGGATTTTGGCTCAGGTCATGATCTTATGGTTGGTGAGATCAAGCCCCATGTGGGCTCTGCACTAAGAGTGTGGAGCCTGCTTGGAATTGTCTCTCTCCCTCTCTCTCTGCCCCTCCTCTGCTCCTACTCTCTCTCTCTCTCAAAAACAAACAAACCAACAAATCTACAATGAGATATGGCCCTGCACCCTTCAGAATGACTAAAATCAACAACATAAGGAACAACAAGGTGTTGGCCAGGATGTGGAGACATGGGAACCCTCTTGCAGTGTTGGTGGTGGATGCAAACTGGTGCAGCCACTGTGGACAACAGTATGGAGGATCCTCAAAAATTTTTAAATAGAACTACCCTGTGATCCAGCAATTGCACTGGTAGGTATTTACCCAGAGAATACAAAAATACTAACTTAAAGGAATACATGCACCCCAATGTTTATAGCAGCATTATTTGCAATAGCAAAATTACAGAAACAACCCAAGTGTACATTAATTGATGAAGGGACAAAGAAGATGTGGTGTAGGGGCACCTGTGTGGCTCAGGTGACTGAGTGTCTGACTTTGGGTCAGGTCGTGATCTAGTGGTTCATGGGTTTGAGCCCGACACCAGGCCTGCTGCTGTCAGTGCACAGTGCACTAGAGATCCTCTGTCCCCACCTCACTCTGCCCCTCCACTACTTACTAGCTCTCTCTCAAAAATAAATGAGCATTAAAAAAAAAGATGCGGTATATATGTACAATGGAACATTACTCAGCCATAAAAAAAGAATGCATTTTGCCATTTGCAACAACATGGAGGGAACTAGAGAGTATTATGCTAAGTGAAATAAGTCAGAAAAAAAAAATACCACATGATTTCACTCATGTGTAGAATGTCAGAAGCAAAACCAATGAGCAAAAGGAAAAGTGAGAGAGAAGCAAACCAAGAAACAGACTCTTAACTATAGAGAACAAGCTGATGGTTACCAGAGGGGAGATTGGTGGGGGGATGGGTTAAATAGATGATGGGGATTAGGGAGTACACTGGGTGATGAGCACTGGGTGACGTATAGAACTGTTGAATCACTATACTGTACTCCTGAAACTAATATTACACTGTATGTTAACCAACTGGAATTTAAATAAAAATTTAAAAAACTCCATCCCCAGTCAGGTCAAATTTCTTCCTCCACTCTCCTTCCTCTATGAACACACAGGGGAATAGAAAGAGCTCCCATTTATAACACTTTTTAACATCTAAACACCACGTTAAGCTCTCTACATGTGCAATTGTTTCAGTTAACTCACAACATAGCTATGCAGTAGGTACTATTATTCTACCCATTTACAGATGAAGAAATTGAGGCTCAGAGAGATTAGCAATTTGCCCAACTAAAGTCATTGAGCTACTAACTGGCAGGGCTGGGATTTCACCCTGGGTAAGGGAGCCCCTCTTCACCTAGCACTCACTAGTGCTTACTTATCACGACCACGTAGTCATTTAATTACTATTATGGTGTACTGTCCCCAAACTATTGCTTTTCTCTTTGTGCTCCAAACCCTGAGCACAGGACCCAGCTTAGAGTCAGCATTTAATAAATGTTTCCTGAATGAATGGATAGCCATCACATCAGCCTTTCTAGTAAATTTCATTTTAGAAATGGATCAAATCCAGATGCAATTTATAGGCACAAGGATGACAAATGTCTTTCATGGTAGCAAGGAACAAAGCCCACTAGAAGGGTAAAGCTTGGCTATACCTACATGGCAGAAAAAGTGATTGGCTAGAGGAAGTGTGCATAGCAGGCCACAGATAAATCGCTAAGTAGTTAAGAAGGAAAAACTGTACCTAAGTACGTATACATAAGCTTTGTGTTTACGTGTGGATATGCATGTGCATGCAGGCACTTTGGCATTTCTTGCTTTGAGAATTGTTGCAAAAAAGAAAAAACACCATTTCACATTCATTCTATGCTGAATAATGGAAGCAAACCACAGATGGATCATGAATTCAGATTAAATGAAATTAAAACAACTTCATTAGTCAGAAAGTATTCAAAATAGTTGCTCACAAGTGGAGATGAGAGGGGCACCCGGCTGGCTCAGTTGATAGAGGATCTGACTCCTGATCTTGGGGTCATGAGTTTGAATCCCATGTTGCGTATAGACGTTACCTAAAAAAAAATAAAAAGTAAAAACAACAACAACAACAACAACAATACAGTAGCGATGAGAACCTATAATGAAAGGTGGAGGAATTGCAAATAAGTTTCCATTATACAGAAAAACAACTCTTCACCATTTCCATTAAAATATCAGAATCTGAAAAAATATATTTAGACAATCAATACGGGGTATAAGCAAAAGGGATTTTGAAGTCATGGTATTGAGGCTCAAGTTTTTATGTCATTCACTAGCAATATGACCTCAATTTTCCTTGCCTGTAAAGTGGGGATGATGATCTCCAACTTAGTATCATTATAGCAATTTAGTAAGACAAAATATTACTTCCTTTTTCCACTTCTTATTCTTGAGGGAGCCATTGTTCCCTCCTCTTAACTTCTATAGACATTAACATTTTGCCAGTCTTGTTTCACAGATCTCCCCCACATTTTTCCCCCTGGAGTATTTAAAAGCAAATCCCAGACATTATGTTAGTTCATTTTAAATATTTCAGTTGCAAAAATTTCTGTTATTTTTTTTTTTTACCAAAAAAATCCCCAATGTGGTCTCCTGGCAAAAAATATAAAGAATCTTTTTGTGGGGCACCTGTGTGGCTTAGTCAGTGGAGCGTCCAACTTCGGCTCAGGTTATGATCTCGCGGTTTGTGAGTTTGAGCCCTGCAGCGGGCTCTGTGCTGACAGCTCGGAGTCTGGAGTCTGCTTTGGATTCTGTGTCTCCCTCTCTCTCTGCCCCTCCCCCACTCACACTGTCTCTCTCTCTCTCTCTCTCTCCTTCAAAAATAAATAAACATTTAAGAATTTTTTTGCACATGTTTTTCAGTTTGGTTAACCTGGTAAGATTAACCCAAATAGGCTCCCTGGATAACTCTCCATTTCTCTGCTTTGTATTAGCTCTTTGGATATTCTAATTATACCCAAACCCTGTTCTACTTCAGTATTAGATGCAAATCATACTTGCAGTATCTTAGCTTTTCCAATGAATAGTAGTAATACCAGGTTGAATCTCTTTCTGGTTTTGAAGGACTGATCCACAGATTTGGGCAGTCCTAATTTATTTTCATGACTTTCTTCAATGCTTGCTTCAAGGATGTTCCATGGAAAGTTTTTCAATTACTGCTCTGTACTCTTTGGAGATGCCTCAGGGCCCTGTACCTTTGTTTGTATGGGTTTAACCTTCTCCTGCATATTCTCTTAGTCTGGTCACATTAAAAAATTGATTCATAGTACACTTCAGGCTGGATTTCTTATTGCCAAGTCCCCTGGGCTCTTCAAGGCTTTCTACTCTTTGTAATTTACTGAGGGAGATTTGTGCACTTTATTGAGTGCCTACTATGCTCCAGCCCAGCGGATGCTAATGTTCTAGACATTTTTCATTTATGTGGCATTTCAAATAAATGAGGTGCATATAAATGATAAGGTATCATATAAAAATTAGTAGTAATATTACCATAAGTATATAACACAACACGAATAACAAATTTAGCACAAATAACAAACCAGTGAGACTACATCAAACTAAAAAGATTCTGCACAGCAAAGAAACATCAACAAAGTGAAAACAAAACCTCCAGAGTAGGGAAAAAATATTTGCAAACTGTATATATGATAAGGGGTTAATATCCAAAATACATAAAGAACTCATACAACTCAATAGCAAAACCCACAAATAACCCAATTAAAAAATGGGCAGAGGACCTGAGTAGACATTTCCCCAAAGAAGACATATGAAAGGCCAACAGGTATATGAAAAGATGCTCAACATCACCACCAGTCATTTGGGAAAGGCAGACTAAAACCACAGTGAGATATTTCTTCACACCTGTCAGAATGGCCATCATCAAAAAGGCAAGAGATAAATGCTGGCATGGACGTGGAGAGAAGGGAACCCTTGTGCACTGTTGGTGGGATTGTAAATGGGCACAGCCACTATGGAAAACAGTAGGGAGGATCCTCAAAAAACTAAAAACAGAACTACCATATGACCCAGTAATTCCACTTCTGGGAATATATCCAAGGAAAACAAAAACACTAATTCAAAAAGATATCTGCACCTCCATGTTCACAGCAGCATTACTCACAATAGCCAAGACATGGAAACAACCTAAGTGTCCCATTGATGGATGAATGGATAAAGAAGTTGTGGTATAGGGGATGCCTGGCTGGCTCAGTCAGTAGAGTGTGTGACTCATGATCTCAGGGTCAAGAGTTCAAGCCCCATGTTGGGTGTAAACCTTATTTAAAAAAAAAAAAAGTTGCGGTATATATGCCACATATGGAATGCTATTCAGCCATAAAAGAGAATGAGGAAATCTTACCATTTGGGAAAACATGGCTGGACCTCGAAGGCATCATGGTAAGTGAAATAAATCAGACAGAGAAAGACAAATACTATCTGGTCTCACTTATATGTGAAATCTAAAATGAAATAAAACTCATAGAAAAAGAGCAGATTTGTGGCTAACAGAGGCAGAGGGTGGAGTGAGGGGGACTTGGAAGAAGGTGGCCAAAAGGTAAAAACTTCTAGTTATAAGACAAATAAGTAACCGGGGATGTAGTGTACAACATGATGACTAGTTAACACGGCTGCATGTACATAGGAAAGATGTTAAAAGAGTAAATCCTGGGGCGTCTAGATGGCTCAGTCGGTTGAGCATCTGACTTCAGCTCAGGTCATGATCTCACAGCTTGTGAGTCCAAGCCTGGTGTTGGGCTCTGTGCTGACATCTCAGAGCCTGGAGCCTGCTTCAAATTCTGTGTCCCCATCTCTCTCTGTCCCTCCCCCGCTCACACTGTGTCTTTCTCTCTCTCAAAAATAACTAAACGTTAAAAAAAAAGAAGTAAATCCTGAGAGTTCTCATCGCAAGATATTTTTTTTCCTTTTTTCCTTTTCCTTTTATTGCATTTGTATGAGAAGATGAATAACTGAACCTACTGTGGTAATAATTTCACAATATGTGCAAATCAAACCATCATGCTGCACACCTTAAACTTATAGACTGACATATGTAAATTGTTTCTCAGTAAAACGAAAAAGACATTACTATAGGCTTACCCTCTAAGATCTCTTAGCCCACATAGGCAATACACAACACAGGAAGAGCCTTGGTGGAGAGTTAAGAGACATGAGTTATAATTCCAGATCATTCCATTACATTAGTTCAAGAAAAATTCATAAAAATTTATTGAGAGTCTTGTGGGTGCCAGGCACCCAGTAGAGCGCTAGGTTTAATCTGAAGGGTGCCTAGGTGGCTCGGTCGGTTATGTTTGACTCTTGATTTTGGTTCAGGTCATGATCCCACAGGGTTGTGGGATTGAGCCCCACAAGGGGTCTACACTGAGCGTAGAGCCTTAAGACTCTCTCTCTCCCTCTTTCTTTCTTCCTCTCCCTCTGCCCCTCCCCCCGACTTGTGCGTGCTCTCTCTCTCTCTCTAAAAAAAAAAAAAAAGAATATGAGGATAGCCCTTGCCTCAGGAATGGAGACCGTATCTTTATCTTTGTAACTTTCTCTCAGACGTAAAATGGTCTATGGAACCTATCTTATAAAGGCTTGTCTGAGCCCATAGATCAAGACTGAGTTCCAAATCTTTTATTTTATGGGGTACCTGGCTGGTTCAATCAGTGGAGCATGCAACTCTTGATCTCGGGTTTGTGAGTTCGAGCTCCACATTGGGTGTAGAGATTCCTAAAAAAAAATAAAAATCTTAAAAAAATTTATTTTTCTATTTTTAAAGGCTTTCACTACATTACACCAGTCATTCCATTTCCTATATTTTCTCCTACTTCCCAAACAACCTTTTATACCTGGGGATGACGCCAGAAATTTGGATCACCAAAAGGAAAAAATTCAACAGGAGTTTGCATTAGTCAGGATAGACTCTGTTACACTGTGGTAGTAACTCCCAAATTTTAATGACTCAGTCAGCAAAAGTTGTTCTTTTTGCTTATGCTTTGTGTCCTTCCTAAGTCAGCTGTAGCTTTGCTGTACATTGTCTTCACTCTGGAATCAAGGCAGATGGATTAGCCTTGAATGTTCCTGGTCATCAGCACGGCAGGAAAGGAAAACACAGTGAAGCACACTGACTCTTAAAGCTTCTATCTGAAAGTGGTTCATATAGCCCCTCACACATTTCATGTGGCTAATGCAAGTTACATAATCAAGCGTGTTGTCAAAGGAGTGAGGGAAGTACAAGCCATCCTGGATCTACCCCTGAGAGGCACAGTAGATGTTTGGGAACAACAAAATGGTCTACAGTTGCTCTCTTTATCCTTTTGCTGTTGTTGTTGCAAAACAAACAGATTTTCAGCTACCTGCCCCCTCATGCAGTAAAAACTATTTGATCTGTGTGTCTATAGGAAAAAATGAAGAGAATTCTTTGGGACGTTGTGTATGGGTTCCAGCCCCTATTGTGTCACTAACAAGGTTTGAAAGGTTTCCTGAAGTAGTACTTGGATATAAATACACCCTCTTGCAATGCCTGGCACTCAAAAGGCTACAATTCTCATATCTATATGAATTGATGGTTTTGAGGGTCTTTGAAGTTGAGCTTAAGAGCCAGGCAGTTCTGGGTTCAAATTCTGCTACTGACCCTCTATGTCTTCTTCTTTAAAACGGGGATGACCGGGGCACCTCGCTGGCTCAGTAGGCAGGCAGAGCATGTGACTCTTGATCTTGGGGTTGTGAGTTTGAGCCCCACATTGGCTGTAGAGATTACTTAAAAAAAATCTTACCCACAGGGGAGCCTGGGTGGCTCAGTCAGTTGAGCGTCTGACTTTGGCTCATGTCAAGATCTCTCAGTTCATGAGTTCGAGCTCTGCATCGGGCTCTGTGTAGATAGTTTAGAGCCTGGAGCCTGCTTTGGATTCTGTCTCTCCTTCTCTCTCTGCCCCTCCCCTGCTCACACTCTGTCTCTCTGTCTCTCAAAAATAAATAAGCATTGAAAAAATTTAAAAAATCTTACCCACAAATAAACATTAAAAAATTTAAAAAAATCTTACCAACAAATATATGGTCAATTAATCTTCGACAAAGCAGGAAAGAATATCCAATGGAAAAAAGATAGTCTCTTCAACAAATGGTATTGGGAAAACTGGAGAGCAACATGCAGAAGAATGAAATGAGGCCATTTTCTTATACCATGGACAAAAATAAATTCAAAATGGATGATGACCCAAATGTGAGACAGGAAACCATCAAAATCCTAGAGGAGAACACAGGCAGCAACCTCTTTGACATTGGCCATAGCAACTTCTTACTAGACATGTCTCTGGAGGTAAGGGAAACAAAAGCAAAAATGAACTATTGGGACTCCATCCAGATAAAAAGCTTCTGCACAGTGAAGGAAGCAATCAACAAAACTAAAAGGCAACCAATGAAATGGGAGAAGATATTTGCAAGTGGCGTATCTGATAAAGGGTTAGTATCCAAAATCTATAAAGAACTTATCAGACTCGACATCCAGAATGCAAATAATCCAGTAAAGAAATGGGCAGAAGACATGAATAGACATTTTTCCAACAGACGCATGAAGAGGTGCTCAATATCACTCACCATCAGAGAAATACAAATCAAAACTATGAAGAGATAACACTTCCTGTCAGAACGACTAAAATTAACAGGGAACAACAGATGTGGATGAGGATGTAGAGAAAGCGGAACCCTCTTACACTGTTGGTGGGAATGCAAACGTGCAGCCGCTGTGGAAAACAGTATGGAGGTTCCTCAAAAAGTTAAAAATAAAACTACCCTACAATCCAACAATTGCACTACTAAGTATTTCTCCAAAGGATGCAAAAATACTGATTCAAAGAGACATATGCACATTGATGTTTATAGCAGCACTATCAACAATAGCCAAGTTATAGAAAGAGCCCAAATGTCCACTGACTGATGAATAAAGAGGGGATGTATATATGAAATATTACTCTGTGATCAAAAAGAATGAAACCTTGCCATTTGCAATGACATGGATGGCGCTACAGTGTATTATGCTAAGCAAAATAAGTCAGTCAGAGAAAGACAAATACATATGAATTTAAGAAACAAAACAGATGAACATGGGGAAGGGGAAAAAAAAGAGAGGGAGGAAAACAATAAGAGAGACTCTTAACAATAGAGAGTAAACTGAGGGTTGCTGGAGGGGAGATGGGCAGGGGGTGGGTCAAATGGGTGATTGATATTAAGGAGGGCACTTGTGATGAGCACTGAGTGTTATATGTAAGCGATGAATCACTAAATTGTACTCCTGAAACCAATATTACACTGTGTGTTAACTAACGAGAATTTAAATAAAAACTAAAAAAAAAAAAAAAAGAAAGAAAAGAAAATCTTTAGAAAAATAAATAAATAAAACGGGGACACCTCCCTCTTGGTTTTGCTCTAAGGATTAAATTAAAAAGTATGAAAGGCTATCACGTTCCCAGTCACACAAAGAACACAATAGATATTAGCCACGCTCCCACCATGCTGGAGGTTCTTGATTGTTCTTATTTAGCGCATTAGGCATGGAGTAGGTCAATACTTCACAACTTGAAATCAAATCATTGTTTCTTTTTTTTAAGTTTATTTAGTTTTCAGAGACAGCACAAGCAGGGGAGGGCAGTGAGAGGGGGACAGAGGACCCACGCTGATAGCAGAGAGCCGATGTGGGGCTTGAGCCCGTGAACCCGTGAAATCATGACCTGAGCTGAAGTTGGACGTCCAACCAACCGAGCCACCCAGGCGCCCCCTCAAATAATTTTAGTAGTTTCTTAAC
Organism: Acinonyx jubatus; assembly: GCF_027475565.1. Lineage (NCBI taxonomy): Eukaryota > Metazoa > Chordata > Mammalia > Carnivora > Felidae > Acinonyx > Acinonyx jubatus. Next base: position 32,622,893 of record NC_069381.1, on the reverse strand, counting down.
TACCATGTTTGTATCCAGAGTTTCGGCCTCCTTTGAGCTGCAAACCTTGGCTGTCTTTTCCTGCTAACTACGTTTTTCATTCAATCGTTCCAAAAGATACAGCTAACTATCTGGAAGAGAGGAGGTTTCCTCTAATCCCACTCTATTTGAACATCCCCTGACTCACTCTTCCTAGTGCTGCCTAAATTTCTTCTACACCGTTGCTTACACATAATAAGGTAAATACTTCACTTAATCTACGTATCTGTTAATGTTTGCTCAGCTGTCTCCATGCCCTTTTGTCTTTCATTATGCTTTTAATTAGCCTGGTTGATTATGAGCGGAGGCAAGCCAAAGTTTGAGCCAGGTGGTTACAAGGAAGATGGAAGGGGGTACCACCTCAGGATGGGGGCTGTGGAGTGGGGAAGGCGGATGGCATGAGTGCACTAGTGCAAATGGCATTGGTAGAACTTAGAAGAAGTTTAGGCTACTGTCTTCTACTGGGGAAAAATATTCTAAGTTATTCCTTTCTTATGCTGTACTGATACAATCTGAAGTTAATATCAAGTTTCTAGAGGGAAGGAAATCAGTTTATGGATGGTTTACGTAGTCTGATATGGTGTAGCTTCATGAGTTAGTTATTCCCATTAGTCACCAGTGTTTAATTACCACCTACATGACTGTAATTTCCATGGCTTCTACTTTTCTCTTATTTATCCAACCTCTGACTTTACACAAGCTGTCCTCCTCTACTCCAGATTTTCTTTCTCTACTCCAGCCTTGCTTCTGTCTTTACATGGCAAACTCCTATTCATTTATTCAGACTTAGCCTTGACCTTACCATTAAGGGTACATCTTTTTTTGGTGCCCATCCCCATCCAATCTGACTCAGTTAAGCCTTGTTTCTTCTCAGTTTCCGTGGCACAAGTACAAATCTCTACCAAATAGCATTGTGGTTGTTTACATGTCTGCTTCTCCAGAAGCTTAGGAGCACATTGAAGATAGAGAATTTATGAATTCCCTTTTGATCCCCTAGTATTTAGTCCAATGCAAGGTATAGGGTAGGAACTCAATAAATGATTACTGAATGCCAGTTAAGTGTGCAGAGTGACCAACATCCAACTCCCAAGAGTTGTTTTTAAATAGCATTAGTGGTGCCAAGAGCTTCCCAGTGGCCTTTGTATACAGGCTTTGTTGCTGTTCATCTAATACATGAAATATAAAATATTATATAAAAATATCCTGGCAATCTGGAAGGATCCTCCAGGGCTGGGAATAATAGGATGGACTCTCGTGTTTTTCTCACTCCCTCTTGTAGGTCTTGGCTCATTTAAAATTCATTTCTCATTTTCTGCTTTCCTCTTACACTAAATAAAGAGGGAGAAAAGGATCAGGTAAAGCCTCATTTGTCTAAGTGGCTGTGGGTCACGTGAAGTGTTGAACACCCTGCTGTTGATGTACTGCCAGTGCCGCTGAATCAAGGTTTTTGTAGGGCAATTGCAGCCCAGCTCAGGGCTGTGTTTCTTTCAGGGAATTTATAATCCACACGAGGCTAGGAAAAGATTGCAAATAACACAAAACAATAAAACCTCTATCTCATTGCTTTGAGCAATCTATTTCTCTTAAGGATCTGTCCCCTGAGTCGATCCCTTTGAGGGCTCTCCTGTTCCCCTCACTCTGTCCCAGCCTACTCCACTTCCCAAGACTGCGTGAACTACTCTTTTCTGTACTGACACTCAACCTTGTACATAACAATCTTTGGCGGCCTTTATTTGATAGCAGCCGGTGCGTGATCTCTTGCTACGTAGCCATGATTATTGTTTCCATTCAATAGGCAAGAAAATAGAGATTAAGTGAAACTAAATAGCTTGATATAGGCACACAGGAAGTAAGCTATGGAACACGATTGAACCCAGGTCTGCCTTCCCAGCCCGAGCTTTAAGCTTTTCCTCCCCACTCCTACCAGGTCCCAGAATCCCTCCCTGGCCATTACATCCTTCTGGGGGTAGGTGAGGGGGGTGCTTCTCCATCTTTGACATTCTGGGACTTGTGCTTCTTTCCTTATCAAAGGCTGCTGATCCCCAAGGCCCCAACCCCATTCTGGCAGCTGTCCAGACACAAGTCTTTCTATTCCTTTACCCCATCATTTGGCTGACCCAACTCAAGTGGTTCAGAGAGACTTCTGGTTTAGGACTTTGATGACCTTGATCCTAGTCTAAAGTTGAAACCTGGTGACTCTTTGCCATAGTTTTTTTTCCCTCTGATAAATAGGGATAATCTCAGCTTTTCCCATATTCTTAATTGCATGACCCAGACTGTTCTTCAGAACTGTTCTGCCTAAAGTCCCTCAGATGATGGTGAGTTTTGAGACCTGGAGGACCGGGAAGAAGATGAATTTTAGCTGTGTTATCAAGGATTCACCCAGTGGTCCAAAAAAGAACTAGAGTCTTCCATTTCCCTTAGCAACTTGGTAGAAGAGAGATCTTCTACTCTCTCTCAAGCAAGCTGGCAAGGGTAGCCCCTTCTTAGGATACTATTTCCCTTATCATAGTGTACTGTGATTAATCTATTTGCTTTCCACTGTACTGTGAGTTCTTAAAGTAGAGAGATTGTATCATATTTTTCCTACTCAGTCTATTTGACTGGTCCAAGTCATCACCTTGAACCAGGATAGTGGAGCCTCTGGCTTCCAATGTTGTCCTCTCCCCATCTACTCTTAGCACAGTAGCTAGAGTAGTCTTTTGAAAGCATGAACTGTATAGCGTTCCTCTCTTCAAAGCCCTGTGGCGGTTTTATTTTAGTCAAGATGCTTACAGTGGCCTACAAGACCCAACTCTGCCCTTATCTCCCCATTCTTGTCTCAGTAGCTCACCCGCTCCAGTTGTCCTGGATTCTACCATTTCCAGGAATGCTGTCGCCTCAGGGCCTTTCCACTAGCCATTCCTTCTGCCTGGGACACTCCCAGACAATGGCGTGGCTCACTCCCTTACCTCTTTGAAGCTTCTCGTTAAAGTCACCTTATGAATTGGGCTCTCTCTAATGGCTGTTTAAAACCATCCTGTAAAACCAGAATTGGGATATTATGAATCTACCTTCATTTCCCTTCTACTAAATCCTCTTGCTACCTGTATTACTTTGCTCCACGAGTCTAGATGTTTTGAGAAGTCTTCCCTCTCCTCCTCTAAATATATTTTCCTTTTTTTCCCCTCCCTTTTGCCCCAATATAGGCCTAAGGCCACTTGCCTAGATTAACACCTGCATTTCCATGATGAAAGAGGTTAAGGTATAATGAAACAGAAAAATAGGAGATGAAGCTGAGGGGAAGCTAGAAAGGGAGTTAGACTCTGAAGACATTAGGTTTGAACCCTGGCTGTTTTTTCTCCCCAGCTGGTGATTCTCTCCTGAGCTGCAATTTCACCAGCAGCAAAAACGAGCACAGGAGTTCTTTCCGACAGACTTGCGAAAGCATTGCATGAGAGGACACGCGAAAGTACCTGGTATGTGGTCCCCACTAGCTGGGTAGTCCACTAGGTCGGAACTTTGTTGAGCGTGTTCTCCACTCAGCCCCGGCACCTAACACATGGTTTGGCTTAAGTATTTGTTGAACAAATAAACATCTTATTGATAAATAAACTGTTGCTTAAAAAAAAAAAATCCCAAGCCCCACCATCCTTCAGTTTTCTTTGTACCTTACTCTGGTCTATTTTCCCCTATAGCACTGAATACCTTTTAATATACCAAATAATTTTTTGTTATGTTAATCGCCTTCCTCCCCATAACAGAGGAAAGCTCCAAAAGGGAAAGATATGTGTCCTCCTATTTGGCTGATACATCCCAAGCACTAAAATCGTGTCTGACAACATTCGCAGTAATTAGCAAATATTTGTTAGATAAATGCATGAATGAATCTTTTTATTTTCAGACTCTTGCTAGAGTCTTAAATAGAAAAGGAACATCGGAGTACTTTGAATCCCCATTGCCTAGAAATGCTCGGCAAATGGCAGGTGTTCCGTGTTTGCTGAGGGAATTGGGTACTCAGCTCTTTAACTACTTGAGGTCTTTATCTGATCCCTACGGGACCATGTCAGAAAGATTCCCAGGGCCAATTCACTCAAGCCTCTCCTATTTCCTTCATCCAATTAAGCTAGTATTCATCTAACAAATGTCCGAGTATCCAAATACTGAGCACCTACCGTGAGTTCAAAAGCATGTTGGGTGCTTGCTTTTATATATGTGACTAACCCAATGAAGCAACAGCAAATTAGAGGTCTGAATGTAATTAAGTGTGAAATTACAGGGCAGATTAGCAGTGCTAATAGTTTAGAGAAAGAATCAGTGAAGATTGACGTAGAGGTAAATTCCAAAGTTCGCAAGTCGTCCAAACTGTCCTTCTGTAGGCTCCACCTGTTGATAGCAAGGACCATAAGCTGAACAACTAACTTTAGAATCAAGAAGGGCCTTTAGAATGCCAGCTGCTTTAAGAAGGAAACTAAGGCTAGGGCAGGGTATGGCCTCGGCAGAGATGGGCCTAGAACCCGGGACTTGGGAGGTTCTAAAAGGAAGGGTGAACCGAAGGTCCAAGGTGCCCTTGTTTGGGGGCTGTAGAATTCGCGGTGTGCAAAGTTGGAAAAGGGGTCTGCTTTCCCCGTAGAGGCCGAGGGGCCTGTCGCTACGGTGAGGTGGCTGGGAAGGGGTGGGGGGGCAAGGTCACGAGGCATCAACCTTCCTGAGCACGGGGTCTGAGAAATCTGTGAGCAGGGTCCAAGGCCGCAGGGCCCTGCTGTCCACAGCCCTCTCCCACACTTCCTAGTCTCCACTTTGATGCGCAGAGACCCCACATCCCTCGGAGCTGCCGGCCGCTCCAAAACACCCGCCGCGCCGAGGCAGAGCCCCCGTCGTCGAGGGGCACTACTTGTCCCAGCGGAGGGATCCCGCGCGCGGTGCGGCAGCCGTGACCGCGGAGGGGAGGGGACGCCGCTGACGCCGTGCCGGTGGCGCAGCGACGTCGCGAGAGGCGGAGGCGACGGCGGGGGCGGGAGGGGAGCGGGTCGGGAAGTAGTTCCGGGTGCGCGGCCCCGGATGTTGGCTGCTCCCGCTGCCGCCGCCGCTCTCGGCGCTGCTCGGGGCCTCGGCCGCTCGCACCAGGCGCCGTTGGGATCTTTCCCGGGGGCGGAGACGCACGCAGCGGCCGGGGGCTCGGCCGGGCCGTCCCGGCCTGCGCAGCCTTGAGGTGAGTGCCAGCCGCCAGGGCGGCGGGGCCGGGGCGGCGGGCGAGGAGGCGGGGCTGGGGCATCTCCCGGGACGGAGGCAGGGGCTGCTCTCCGCGAGACGCCCTCTCCTTCTCTCGGCCGCGGCCGCGCTGCGGCGTGGGTGGCGGGCGGGGCAGGGGGCCCGGGCCCGGGCTGGGGCTTGGCGGGTGGCGAGGGCTGGGTCCCTCCCTCCCCCGCGGCGCTTCTCCTCAGCTGCTGCTGCCCCTCAGCCGGGAAGCGGCAGCTCCGCGCCTCCGGCCCCTCCCCCAGGCGGGGCCCGGGGGAGCCAGACGGGGTTCCCGGGGGCGCCGAGTCCGAGGACAGCGGCCGTCTTTTCCTCTCCGCGACCTGCCCCCTGGCCTGGGCTGGTCCCCTACCTCGGCATGGCAGCTTCTTCCCTTCAAGCTTGGGGTGCTTTTCGGCTGGCGGGTCGGGCAATATGTCGCGTCTCAGGGGTGCCCTTCTGGGTGAGGCCCGCGCGAGGGGCCTCCGTTCCCACCCATCCTGACGGCGTGTCCTCTGCCGGCATTGGGGCCGGGGCCGCCGTTCCATGCGGACGTGTTGCTGCCCTGTGTGTGTTGCATCCTGCCCACGTGGTAGGGTGTCTCCCCCCTCCCCCCTCCATTTTTTGCAGCTGGTGAGGAGGGAGGTTTACGCGGTGGTTTTTCCTCTCTGATTTCCTCCCGTGGCGTGGAAGGTGTTAGGGTCAGTTTGCTTTGCTGAGGCCGGCTGTTGGTTAGCTGGGAGAAAGCAAGAGTTGTACTCTCGGAAATTGAGAGCAGTAGGGGACATGACAGGGCTTAGTTTTCCGAGACGTCTTTCCTCCTCTCCATTTAGCTGTTCTTGTTCTTTTCTCTGTTGCTTCATCTAAAAGAGTGGGCTCTAGCTGCTGATGCATTGAGGTGTATAGTTTTCACTTTTCCGTTCTACTTTGTGTGTGTGCGTGTGTGTGCGCGTGTGTGCGCGCGCGTGTTTGGCTGGCAAAGGTGTCCCTTTCACAACTGTGTTGTGCAGTTCAGTTGGATTCCTGAATGAGCTGCCTTGGGCTGGCCAGGGAGTTAGAGGTTGGTGGGCATCTTGGCTTTTCCTGACACTTTTATTTTTTCCTTCTATTTTGCTTCCCACTGGAACGAGTGCATGTCATGAAAGTATTCCATCCATTGCTCTTTACTTGCAAGGGGGTACTAAATAGTTTTCACTGAGTCACATATTTCGTGGGAGCTCTTTTATTTCACTTTTCGTTCTGTTGAGTACCTTTGCGCTGCTTTGTATTTTGAAACTGGTTTTGAAACATGTGTTTTGGGTAGTTTTTTTAATGTCTCTTCCAGGTTAAAGGTTTCCATCTTCCTGTGTTTTGCTCTTGTGTGACCACAGATTGCTCCCGGTAGCTAGAGTAGCAGTGAGAGAAGCCTTTTATTCCTCCCAGACCACAGCAAATATTTGTGGAAAAGCAGTAACTCCCTTCATATTTCTGTTTTGGTGGCATATATAGATGTGATTGACTTTTTTAGTTTTTTGGTGGTTTTTTTTTTTTTTTTTAATGTACACCTGAGGATTTGTTTTTTCTTTTTGTGTCTCTCGGAGTTGAGGTGAATCTTGTTCTTGATATTTTTGTGATACCGGGGACTTTGTCATGCTTTCATTAGGTAGTTTTTGGATGGAGTCAGGACATGTTTATTTTGGCTCTCTTTGGTTCATTAGTTTGGGTGAAATAAAATCTTAATATTTTGAAGTCACTTTTCAGATTCCAAGATGGCTGGCACTGTCACTTTTTCTTGATTTGTTCTTTTGCATTGTGTGTTCTCTTTGAATATATTTTCCTTTTATGTGGTGCAACTGTTAGTGTATTCTCCTGTGCAAAATAAAAATAAATACAGATTCTGTCTGCTTTCATCATGCTAAGTTTGGGTGGGGCAGTGGAAAATAGAGACTGTTTTTCTGATGCATTCTGAAACAGAGTTTTTTAGTAAGTCAGTCAGCATTTGTGTACTTCGGCAAAATTCTGTGCCATGTGCGAAGTAGTCTGTGTGAAGAGACTCAAGGAATAAAATATGTGGTCTCTACAAATGCTTCAACTTCTTTGGGGAAACAGCATGTAAGACGTCATTCATAATTATCAAGCATCATCAAACGCCTGGTTGGAATAGCAGTGCAACCAACGTTCAAGGTATAAGTGAGATTTGCAAAAGATAGGAATTTTCAAAGGGAAGAAGATGTATTCCAGGAGGGTGAAGGAGGGGTGTTTACAAAGGCGGAGAAGTGACAGTGTTTATAAAAGATACTAAGCCTGTTGGCCTGCACAGAGAAGCTGTGTTGGTGAGTAGTGACAGATGAGTTCAGGATTGGTGAGTAGGTGTTTGTGGAGAATCTGTCAAGGATGGAAGGTTTAGTTTGATGAGGTGCCATATTGGGTTCTAACGACTAGGACTGAGATCATGCATATGGTTCCCGATGAAGGTTTTTGTATTATCTGAATGTTCTGGAGCGAGGAGACTGACTAGAATGCTCTTTGAGAATTTTAGGAATAAGATTAGGTTCTGACATAATGATTATGGGAATAAACTAATAGCCAATGTTTATTGTTTCCTGTTTCCCAGGCACTGTTCTAAGCTTATTAATTGTATTTAACTCAAAATCTTCATAATAAGGTCTTACTATTCCTATGACGAGACCAAGCTGCAGAGAGGTTAAGTAACTTGCTTCAAATCCCATAGAGTAAGCTGCAGAGCCAGGATTTGAACCCAGGCAGTCTCATTTTTGAGCTTTTATATTTGGTTATTACACTGTCCTAAGAAGCATAGGATATATGAGAAGATGTATATGTGAGTAAAAATTAATTTCAACTTAGTAATGATTGTGGGCAAAGGGAGGAATGCAAATAAAACATTAAAAGACAAAAAGCCTAGAGTCCTGGGAGGATGACTGATAATAGGGAAATCAGGAAAGTATCACTGTGAAGGAAAATGAGCTAAGATTGGTTATGGGCAACGCTAGATTGTGTACAATAAATTTTTCAGTAGCAGGCTAGTTTCCTGCCAGTCCTGATAGCCTTCTCTCTTCGCTCGTTTGACTCTGGAAATGGGGGCTAGTTTAAGCAGAACACTTAGAAAAACAGAGACTGTTCAGAAGAAAAAAATGTACCCCATGTTGCAAAGCCACTTAGAAATAGCATAGGAATTATTTTGGTTGAGCCATACCACTGCTTTCCAACCTTAGTGAAGACAATGAAGAATTGAGTAGAGTAGTACATTGCTATAGGATTAACAGATGAAAATGTAGATTGTTCACTGACCAGGGCTACAGATGGAAGTAAAAAACAGGTGAGCAGATGAGTGATGGGAAGTTGGTAGTATGCTGGTGAAGTAACTTTGAAGTTTGGAATTTTGGGTGTCGTTTTATATAGGCTAACAGGTAAAACATTCTGAGAAGAATCAGGAAATACCTTAGTGCTACAGAAGCCAAGAAGAGGAGAGGTAGTATGGTTCATGGTATCAAAGGTAGTCTGGAAGTTTAGAAACAATGATCATGATGAAAACACTATTGAAGTAGGACCAGGAAGTAATTTTTAACCTTAGAATTTCGAAAGGAAGGATAAGAATAGATGTCAGATTTTTTTTCCACAGAAGGATTTATAGAGATCTTATGGTCTGGGGTGGTAATTTTAAGTGTTTTCTCCTAATGCTTCTGCCAGTCTCATTCTTGTCCACATGTCAGAGCTACTCAAATATCAGAAAACTCAAGTTTTTGTTTTTAATGTTTATTTATTATTGAGAGACAGAGCATGAGTATGGGAGGGGCAGAGAGAGGAGGAGACACAGAATTTGAAGCAGGCTCCAGGCTCCTACCTGTTAGCACAGAGCCTGACACGAGGCTCGAATTCACAAACCACCATATCATGACCTGAGCCAAAGTTGGATGCTTAACCGACTGAGCCACCCAGGTACCCTGGGTGTTTTTTCTTTAAAAAAGAAACAAACATGTTCTAAAGCCAGTGACTTTATACTTTAATGGTTCTCGCAAACTTTTTTCTTAATTCTTTTTTTAAAGTTTTATTGAGGTATAATTCACATACTATACAGTTCACTGGTTTAGACAGCTTAACAGTTTTTAGTATATTCATCAAGTTGTTTATCCATCGCCATAATCATCTTTAGTCATTTCATCATCCCCAAAAAGGAAGTCTGTACCCTGTTCTGGACATTTCATATAAATGGAATCATACAGCATATGGTCTTTTGTGTCTGGCTTCTTTCACTTAGCATAATGTTTCAAGGGTTACCCATCTTGTAGTTTGTGTCACTATTTCATTCTCTTTTATTGCTGAATAATATCCTACCTTTTATTCATTCATCTATTGAATTTTTGAGTTTCTTATACTTTTAAAAACCCTTTCCATTTCTTCATCTTCATCCTCACCCTGCCAATTTTACCCCTTTTACTTCATTTTTTATTTTTTAAAAAATTTCTTAAAGGTCTTTTATTTTTTTCTTTTCTTTTCTTCTCTTTCTTCTTCTTTTTTTTTTTTTTTAAGAGAGCACTCGCCCTCGCTGGGGGAGGAGCAGAGGGGGAGACAGATAAAGAGAGAGACAGAGAGAGAGAGAGAGAGAGAGAGAGAGAGAGAGAGAATATCCCAAGCAGGCTCCATGCTCAGCACGGAGTCCACTGCAGGGCTTGATCTCATGACCTTGAGATCATGACCAGAGCCAGAGTGAAGTCTTACGTGTAACTGACTGAGCCACCCAGATGCCCTCCACCCCTCTTTTAGAGTGTAACCTCTGCTATGCATTCTGCTGGGCCTTAGGGATATAAAAATGAGTAAGACACGGCCCTTGAACATTCATGTAGTGTTAATGGTTTACGTATACCATACAGCATTCCCAGTCCTATAATGTAGGCAAGACATTTTTTGAGATGAGCGATTTGAAGTTCAGAATAGTTTATTTACCCAAGATTGTAAATTTAAATCAGTAATGGAGCTATTGGATCTTAGTCCATTGGATCTTCTTGTTCATTGCTTTCTATTACTCTGTGCTGCTGTTCTAACTTAAAGGATTCTTATATGAATTTCTGGATAATTAGAGGGGCTGGGAAATCCCCTTAGTGAATGAGTAATTATTTATTTATTTATTTATTTATTTTTAATTAAAAAAATTTTTTTTTAATGTTTATTTATTTTTGAGACTGAGAGAGACAGAGCATGAACAGGGGAGGGACAGAGAGAGAGGGAGACACAGAATCTGAAACAGGCTCCAGGCTCTGAGCTGTCAGCACAGAGCCCGATGCAGGGCTCGAACTCACGGACCGTGAGATCATGACCTGAGCCGAAGTTGGATATTTAACCGACCAAGCCACCCAGGCGCCCCATGAGTAATTTTTAAAAAAAAAATTTTTTTTAAATGTTTATTTATTTTTGAGACAGAGAGAGACAGAACATGAGCGCACGAGGGGTAGAGAGGGAGAGGGAGACACAGTCCGAAGCAAGCTCCAGGCTCTGAGTCAGCACAGAGCCCGACACAGGGCTCGAACTCACGAGCTGTGAGATCATGACCTGAGCTGAAGTCGAACGCTTAACCGACTGAGCCACCCAGGCGCCCCAGTGAATCAGTGATTTTTAATGTTTAATCTTCAGGACTTAAAATGAATACTCGTGTGTGTGTGTGTGTGTGTGTGTGTGTGTGTGTAGTTGTTGTTTTTTTTAACCAGATTCTGTCACTTGTTTGTGATTTAGATAAGTCATCTCATATTTCTGCCTTTTCTTTCAGAACGTCAGTGGGTGTGATGATGATGATAGTGGTAGTGATAATAGTAATAGCTAACATTTTCTGAAGTCTTACTGTGGGTCTGAAAGTGCTCTAAGTACTTCACATTTATTATTTATACAATTTTCATAACAACTCTGAAAGATTTTATTTTTATTAATTTTGTAGGCACAGAGAGGAAACAGGCGCAGAGAGATTAAGTAGTTTGCCTAAGGTTGTGTAGGTAGGGATGGAAAGAGGCAGGATTTGAATGCCTGCAGTCTATTTTCAGAACTCCATGGCTGTTAATCACTACCTTGTACTGCTTACTGTGTTATAGGAGTTAACGGAGGGTAATATTTCAAGTAAGGGGGCATGACGAGAATATGAAGATTGGATTTTGAGTATGTTGGGGAAACAGCAAAATTAAAGTTGACGTGTCCACATTAAAAAAAATGTGAACCTAATACTGTAGTGCACAGGGATACATGTTTATGCTTTCAGGTACATTTTTTGTTTGTCCTTGCTAATAGCCTCTCAGCTCAGAAATTGCATTATTTTCATGGTCTTCACTGTTGTCTTTGTTAGTCACTTAACCTTTCCACGTTGTTACTGTTCAGAAACCTTGGCTTAAGACAGCAGAAACTCACTTTTACCTTCCTTAGCTTTCCTATAACTGAATTTTTGTTTTCCATTTTCAGCAGTTAGTGTTTCAGTCCTAGATAGAGGTACGCTACCCTCTTTCACTCCAAAACTCAGAAAACACCACAGTGGCATTTTATAACAACTGTCAAAAAATTTGACCATCTTAATTGGTGTAATTGGATTTTAGTGCACAAATCACAAGAACCAAAGCACAGTCTTTTGGTTAAAGAGATTGACTTATACTGAAATTGGAAAAGGCATCTGCTATACAGGATTTTGGATTTAATATAATTTGTTATAACAAGATCAGCAAAGCATTATTACTATGGGCCATCTGTTGGGATATGGAAATAGCTTTGTTATGTGGAGCCAGATGTTGTATTTATATTTATAACAATGGCATTCTACTTATTTTAAGTAACATTTTGTAGTTAGGTACCTTTGGCTGCTATTCTGCTTGACATATCAACTGATTACCTGAGAATGTGATGTCTTTCAAAATGGTTATCACTTTTCTATGAATTGAAACAAAGTAACTGAAACAGAAAGCAAATGAGATTCATATATGGTGTCAAACTTTAGTACTGTAACAAGATAAAATATAGGATAAATAAGAATATAATTAGAACCATATTCAATAAGAACTCTTACTTTGACACATTTAATAAGCCTAGTTTTAATAATTTACTAAACCACTTTGGTTGCTTTAAGAATTTTTACCATAAATCTGAAGTGATTTCGTTTTAGCTTAATCAGACCTACATTGACGCTGCCCTGTCTGACTTACTTCCCATCATCAATGGGTGAAGTAGTTTGTAATGGACTCACGCTTATGGAATGCAATAAGAGGAACTATTGTCGGAACATAATCTTAGAGAACTCTCTTCTGAGTTGAAATGCTAACAGTTTGGGGGTGGGGAAAGTCCTTGTGTGGGTTTTTAGAGAGAGTCTCTACAAACTTTGCATGTTGGCTGTCTTAGTCTGGACGGCTATAACAAAATACCACAGACTACGTAGTTTATAAGTGACAGAAGTTAATTGCTTGTCATTCTGGAGGCTGGTAAGTCTAAGATGAAGGCACACCAGCATGGTTGCCTTCTGGTAAAGGCCCCCTTTGTAGCTGGCACCTTAACATGGTGAAAGGTGCAAGGGATCCCTCTGGAGCCTCTTTAATAAGACACTAATCCTATTCATGAAAGTTCTACTCTCATGACCTAAGCACCTCCCAAAGACCCACTTCCTACTACCATCATTTTTGGGGGTTAGGATTTCAACATGTGATGAATTTTAGGGAGGACACATTCAAACTGTAGCATAGCATTGGCTATTTTTTCATAATCTTCTTATGTAGAGATGGTCCTGAAGAGTTAGGTCACATATGGGAGAGACACTGTAGAGTTGATTATTCCAGGACAACTCTGTGTATCTGTATACAACATTTTCAGTACATTTCAGTACATTTCATTTTCAGTACAGCTAAAAGCTGTAACTGAATTCACCTACCTGGACAGTAGTACAGTGATATCAAGGAAATAAGATTGATCTGATTGTTGTAGTGCTGATGTTACCTTATTGAAGATCTCAGAAGTTGGAATTGTAATTTTTCTTACAGTTCAGACCTGTCCTTATTGTATGTTGACACAGATTTGTGAGAGGAATGGATGAGGGGGGCAGACCACTAGAACTCGCTAATAATTTTAAATTGTTTGTTTATAGAGATGGGGTTGAGAGGTAAAAATAAGTTATTGTTAAGATCTTAGATTTTAGTTGGTGGGTACGTGGGTGCTTATTAAGTTGTTAAAAATGACTAAAGTTTCTGTGGTTTGGGTGTAGAACTTCGGGAAATATACAATAGTCAAATATGCTACAGTCAGGAGCAGGTTGACTGACTCATGGTACAGAGATAAATAATGTATGGATTCAGTTTCTGCTAGTGTGGTTGGGTCTGTGAATCTAAGACATGCTTTACCTGTCTACCCTTTGTAAGGAGCTGTTGAAGGTATTATATCTTCATGTAAATAGACAGGAATCACCATCAGAAAAGGCATCTTTGCCTTCCCCTTGAAATGGGGAAGTCGTGTTTTATATAGTTTATTATAGGGGATGTGTATTTTGGAAAAATATTCATCTTACATGTGAATAATACTTTTTGAAAAGTATTTTCTCTAATTTGTTGGATTCTGGAACCTCCCACCAGCCAAGTAATAGAGGTAGGGCAAGTAATATGCTTATTGACAAATAGAGAAAATGAGATACAGGCTAAGACTTAGTGTCACTCCAGTTGTTTAGTAGAGCAGAGACTGGGACCCAGATCCTGCATTCTGTTTCTGGTCTTGTACTGTTTAGTAGAAACTGAGAAAGTTTTAAGAACATATTTTGGATTTTTGAGATAGAACTTAAAGGTTATGGACCCCAAAGGACCTGAGCTACTTGGAGCAGAACTTGTCTTGTGACAATAACAGAGTAAGGGACATAAAACTATTGAAAATACCTTCTTCCCTTGTTAAATTTGGGTCCATTTCCAGTCATTGGATGTATTTTTACTTGAGTCTCCTTTGTAGAATTCTGGAGGCAAGGAGGAGACAGAATCAAAAGGGACACTTTTAAGAATTACGAAATAGTGGAGCGCCTGGGTGGCTTATCCGATTCTTGATGTCTGCTCAGGTCATGATCTCATGGTTCGTGAGATCGATCTAGCAAGTGGAGCCTGCTTGGGATATTCTCGCTCTTGTTCTGTCGCTGCCTCTCTCCCACTTGTGCACGCACATGCCATCTCAAAATAAATAAACTTAAAAAAGAATTACAGAATAGCAGATTTGGTCTTATTTTATGGAAGTACGCATCTGTAAAATTTAGACATAAATTGTACCTGGAACATGAATCTACTGTGGCTATTTGGGTTACTGTCATAGTTAGGATATCGTTTCTTGCCCAGTGGGTAGGAAGAGTGATAGTATATAAAGAAGCTATAACTGGATAGAAAAAAAAGACTGAAAGAAACCGTTAGAATGGGTAGTCCTTATTTTCTCCTTTGAACCTGTTTATATTTTCTAAGTTCTCTACAGTGAGCTCATACCATTGTTATAATCAGAAAAAATAAACAAGGATGATTTTTATGGTTTATATGAGAACTTAGAAAAACGTGAATCATAACACTTTTGAAGAGCAGTTTAAACACTTGATGTTATCAAAGTTTGCTTTTTTATTAAAATTTTTTTTATAACGTTTTATTTTTGAGAGACGAGACAGAGCTCTAGTGGGGCAGGGGCAAAGAGAAAGAGTGTGAGGGAGGGAGGGAGGGGCAGAGAGAGAAGGAGACACAGAATCCAAAGCAGGCTCCAGGCTGAGCTGTCAGCACAGAGCCTGACGCAGGGCTTGAACCACAAACCATGAGATTATGACCTGAGCCAAAGTCAGACACCTAACTGACTGAGCCACCCTGGTGCCCCAAAGTACTTTTCTTTTTGGGCAGTTATGTTAATAAATCAGTTTTATAATAAATTATTTTATTATAATCTATGGGTCAAGTTGAGGGTGTGTTAAGTGTTTGGGTTTTTCTCTGCATTACAATTTGGTCGTTTAACTCTGCTGATTAAGGAATTAATTTTAGTTCCTTAGAAGCAACCAAGACCTTAGGTTTACTTACAGTAATTACTTATCAATAAGTGACCTAAAAATAGCACTTTGATTTATAATGAAAACTAGACTTAAGATCGACTTGTCTGGTACTGTATTGTTGGCAGGTTTCTAATAAGAAAAACCACTTGTTAGTGCTTCTTTAAGATACTGTTTTCATCCAGGGACATTGGGCTCATTAATTTCTCTCACATGTTTGCTCATTTATTACCATCTGCTGTGTGTTGGGCAATGTACTAAATGCTGGGGACACAAGTTAAAGGGTCCTTACACAAGTAAAAGACTACAGGTTTTAGTTTGGGAGTGACATTGCAGAGATAAGCCTTGTCATATGGAGGAATCCTGGAATTTCTTCTGTTTTCTAGTTTTTGACTAAAAAGGCAGAATGGCTAGCTTTGTTTTTTTGAAGAACTTAATGTATTTAGTGGTTTCAGTAGATGTCTTTAAGAAGAGGTAATGGCTTCATGGTTATTTCTCTGCCTGCAAAATATTGAAAATCATTTATCTAAAGAATTTCCTCATCTAAGGAGCATTTCTTACTGAGGTAAATGACCTAGGCATTCATATTTGCTTTGGGAGCAACCTTATATTGACTCTTCTAGGATGGAGACAGTGTCTTTTGTTATTTATCCTCTATACTTAGCACTGTAAATAACACATAACAGGCATCATTATATATTCACTGTAGTAGTAAATGAAAGGGTATTTAAGCTTAATTTTAATATTGATACAAATATATCAAAAGTTTCCTTTTATCTATGATAGTGAGAAATACAGTAGTTCCTAGGATCTTGAGAATTAATCATTCTGGCCAGTGAGATTTCCCACTAAAGCACTTGATACATAGTCCTTTGGCTACTCTTAGAACACCTGTAGTCACTGATACCTGTAAGGTAGATTGTCATTAGCTCTAACTGAGGCAAAATTTCCTTTAACTTCATTTCTTTTCTGGTCCTGTGTGGAACAGTAGAGACCTAGTTTGTGTTCTTTAACAAGATAATCCTTCAGCTAGTTCAATGATTATTCATTGAGCAAATATTTCTTGAACACCTGTGCATGCAGGACACTGTCCTGGGCATTATGAGAGATCTGAAGGTGATTAAAAGGCATAGTCTGTTCACAAAGAACGGATACAGAGAAGGAGCCATTGGCTTGTTGAAAAGAGAGTTTTTGCTTATGGTCAGAAAAGCTTTGTGTTGGAGATAATGTTTGAATTGAGATTAGTGATGGACCTTGTAGGCTGACAGAATAAAAAAAAAACAACCTAGAGATATGGAAGCACAATGGAAGTTAGAGGAATATCAAGAGGTTCAGGTTGGCTATTTTACAAGGTATGCTCCAGAATCTTAAAAATGTTCATTGTATCCCCAGCATTTGGAGGAGTGTTTGGCAAATAATTGCGGCTTGGTGAATTTTTGTTTTATGAATGAACAGATGGTCACATTTGGGAAATACTGACCATCCTTAAAGAATCACAAAGCACTAGAGGATATTGAACATTTTGATAAATCTATTAGAGAAAACAATATTTATTTTAAACTTATCTGGCAGTGGAATGCCTATTACCAACTCTTGAAATCCTCTGGAAAATACTATATTGGGGGTCTCTGTGGTTGAGGTGACACAGAAGACTGGGAAGTGTTTTCTTCTTTATGCTAAACACACCTAGTTTTTTCAGTCATTCTACACTTGACATTGGGCTTCTAAACTGCTCACTGGTCTGATATCTCTCCCTGCAAGCATTCTAGCTTGCAAGTGTTTTTAAAATTTGGTGCTCAAAACAGAGCACAATACTCCAGTTGTGAACTAAGCAGTGAAGAGTGCATGGGACTGCTACCCTCCTTGATCTGGGTACTATTCTTTTAATGAAGTTTAAGATTGTATTTGGTTTCTTTTTAGCAGCTGAGTCACTCTCTTGGCTCATATTCAGTTCTCATATTAATTTACAAGAAGTTCTTTGAGTAGATTCAGAGAGATTCCTATTAGTAGAGCTAACAAATGAATGCCTGTTTTCTTCTCATTGAGTCTAGGCTGTTTTCTTCAGAAGTACTAGTCATTCTTAAGCTTCCTGAAATCTAAGAAAAGAAAAAGAATTAATTGTACAGTGCCGGAGTTGATCAAGTAACAGGAAGGTCCACAACTGCATTGCTCAGTATATGCAAAAGTAGATAATATATAACGAATCCCTATTTATCCATCACAGATTTGACCATATGTGTCACATATACCTCAACTGTCTTTTTCTTTTTTGCCTATTTTAAAGAAAATCTTTTCACCTCTGTAAACTTTAGTATACATCTCTTAAAGATATCTTGGCACATAACCACATGCCATCGTGTATAACAAAGTTGACAATATTTCCTGGTGTTAGCTAACAACCAGTTTATAATAAAATGTTTTCAATTGTTTGTCTTTTTACAGTTGGTTTTTAATTGAATCAGTACCCAGACAATGTCTACATATTACATTTGGTTATTATGTTTATTTTCTCTTTTAACCTAACACATTCCCCCCTCCCCTTACTTTTTGGCATAATTTCACCCTGTCTGCTCCTTTGACCCTTCATGTCTCGGTACCAAGTTCTTTTACTGTTCTTTTTGAAAGATCTGTAAGAGTTGTCCTTCTTTACCCCAATTCATACATTTTTAGAGTATTATGTACAAAACATGAGCTAAGCATTGTGGGACATAGAAAAGTTAATTTGGTATATACCTGGCCCCCTATGAGCCAGCAATCGAATGTTAGATGTATACAAAACAATGTAAAGCAGATCATTTGCCTTCCAGTGGGTCATGCCTTGATTATATATAGCCTCTCCCCACCTCCCATTTTTGTTTTTGTTTTTTCCCCCTGGAAAATGCAGCCAGTGAAATCTTAACATGTTAATTTAGTCATGTACTGATGAGGAACCTACAGTTGATTTCCTCTTGAATCAAAAAATTATAGTTGCTTTTGCATGGTACTCCATGTTCTACTGGCTTCCACCTTTACCTAAAGTGGAACCCCTCAAGGCACAACCACCTTTTTTTTTTCTGAACCAAATTTATATAATTGTGTAGAATTTTCATTTGTCACAGAAGATTATTGACAATTTGAGAGCAGAAACTTTATCTTTTTTTTCCTGTATAATACTGGGAAGCTTAATAAGTGCTTTTGGAGAATACTGATACATATGCCAGTGGGCCTATTCTTGCTGCTTCTTACCCTCCCAGAATCAGCCAGAGCTTCGAAGCCAGTTAAAAGTAAATAATCCAGATCTAAGTTTCTTCTCTTACCCCAAAAGTGTCCATAAAAAAAGCCCGTTCAGTAGTCTCAATCACAGATGACAGCTAGATGGTTTGCGTGTGGCCACTTCCCCATCATTTATGTCTGTGGCAAACTACTAATTTCAGGTTGTTTTTAGGCATGACCTCGGTGTAGCACTGCAGGTAGCTATTACCTGTTGAGCACAATTGAGCGTAATTGGTAAATGATATGGAACCTTTCTGCTATCCTTGTCCTAAACCAATAGTTCCTGAATTAAGTTGTACATCAGAATCTCCTGACATACTTTTATTTAATAGATTCTCTAGGTTTCACTGTGAACTCTTGAGTCAGGATTTTCAAGAATGGAATAGAATTAATTGGTCCTTATAAAGTGGTTTGTAGACTGACTTTGGGGACCAGACAGGTAATTTTTATTTTGTTAAACAGCTATAGCAGTGGGAGACTACAGCTTTCCATCTTTTCATTGGCAGTACAGTAGGACATTCCTCTGGTAATCAGTACATTCTGATATGTTTACTTTTTAGGGATATGGTAGGATCTCTTGCTTTGAATTACACCAGGCAAAGCACATGAATCAAATGCCCAAGATAAAGATACAGGATCCAGAGAGGTGGCATCTTGACTTTCTAAATATAACTGAGTTTAAATTTAAAGCCTCAAAATACTTCAGCCCTCTCTGAAAGCTTCTTCTCTCTCTGTTTAGTGAATACCTTTAAGAGTTTAAAATAGAAAGGCTCAACATTTTTAGACTGAACAATCTTTCGAATTTTTCATATTTCATGTACATTCAGTAAAAATGGTTTAAACATACAACATTTAATATCATATGCTTTTGTCATTATCATAAAACCAAATCTATAAATTGGGAAAAAGTTTTTTATTAGATCGCATAATTTGGTTTTGAGACTGGAAATTGTGATTAAGTTATTGAGCAAAGTAGAGTGATTGAAGCTTCAGGATTATCCAGTAAGTTAATGACAGACCCAGAAATAGAATCCTGTGTTACTTGCTTGGGTTATGATTTAGTTTGAAGAGGGTGGCCTGTGATCTGTTTGTATAAATTGCAGGAAGTAAGGTTTGGTGTTTGGAAGAAGCTATAGCTCTGTGATGTTTGGCCAAGAAGCTCCTCTCCCCAACATTTACCACCTGTTTGATTGACACCAGACCTAAACTGTGGTGGGGAGAGAGACAGGTCAGACTTCTTGGTCTTAAAATAGTCTTAAAAAGCCAATGCTGATTGTTGGTTGGCATGAATTTTTAATCTTCTGTTATTAGAGAATAACAGGACCTGGCCTTGGTTTTGTTTTAGGAGAAGGGAGGTATGACCTAAGTAGTTGATTTGTAGATACTAGTAGAATGGTTGTCTGTAGAATTTAGTATAACACTTTTTTTTATGAACCATACGTGTATTTTCATTAAACATGTTTAATTAATAGATGGTATAGTTTGGAAATAGTAGAGCCCACCAGAAAACAAACTTTCCTGAACCACTAATGGTTCAGGGGGTTATAGATTTGAAAAGAATTGCTATTGTAGTGTTGCCTTCTGGTGAAGTCATTACTTTTACTCTCCCCTTCCTGTTCTAGTTTGGGAGGTTGAGGTGGCTCCTGATGTACTAGCCAGGGAAGCAGGAACTGAACAGAAAAAGAACATTTGCCTGTGATTGAGTTCTAAATATTTTTTTAAGCCTTATAGAGCTAGAATTCATATATTGTACAGTTCACCTATTTAAAGTATGAAACTCATTGTTTTTTAATGTATTCACAGAGTTGTGAAACTATTAACTTCAGTCTAATTTTAGAACATTTTCCTCTTCCTCTGAAAGAAACCCCCATACCCAGTGGCTTTTACTCCCCTACCCATCAACCCTAAGAAACTACTAATCTAATTTAAAGTTTTTTTAATGTTTATTTTTTGAGAGAGAGCAAGAGAGAGGGAGAGAGTGCACTAGCAGGGGAGGGGCAGAGAGAGAGAGGGAGACACAATTTGAAACCGACTCCAGGCTCTGAGCTGTCAGCACAGAGCCCAACAGGGGGCTCGAACCCACAAACTGCGAGATCATGACCTGAGCCAAAGTTGGACGCTTAAAGGACTGAGCCACCCAGGCGCCCTGAGAAACTACTAATCTATAGTCTAATAACGACTAATCCATAGTCTATCAATTATTAATAGTAATTTATTAATAATTATTAATAGTAGTTAATAGCAATTATTGATATAACTACTAATCCATAGTCTAACTAACATGAGTTTGCCTGTTGATGTAAATGAAATCATGTAGTCTTGTGACTGGCTTCTTAGCATGTTTTTGAGGCTCATAACATGTTATAGCATGTACATCGTTCCTTTTATTGCCAACTATTCCACTGTATGGATATAGCACATCTTATTTACCCATTCATTAGCTGATGGGCATATGGATTGTTTTCGCTTTTTTGCTGTTATGATTTAATGCTACTAAGAACGTTTGTATACAGATTTTTCTGTGAATGTATGTTTTCATTTTTTAACTATATATCTCAGGAGTGGAATGGCCGTGTCATATGGTAATTTTGTGTTTAACTTTTCAGTAAACTGCTAAACTGTTTTCTGAAGTGGCTGCACTATTTTACATTTCCACTAGTAATATTTAAGTTTCAATTTCTCCATGTCTTTGAACACTTGCTATTGTCTATTTTTTTAATTATAGTTATCCTAGTGGGTGTGAAGTGGTATCTCATTGTGGTTTTGATTTGCATTTCCTTGCTGACTAATCTTTTCATGTGCTTATTGGCCATTTGTAGATCTTTGTAACTTTTATCTTGCCCATTTTTTAAAAATACTGTTTGTTTATTTAGTTATTTATTTTAGAGAGCGTGTGGGAGAGGGGCGGGGAGGGCAGGGAGAGAATCTTAAGCATGTTTCATGCTGAGCGTGGAGCCCAACACGAAGGTTGATCCCACAACACTGGAATCATGACCTGAGCTGAAATCAAGAGTTGGATGCTCAACCAACTGAGCCACCCAGGTGCACTGATCTTAGCCATGCTTTGCAGTCAAATACTCTGCCGATGAGCTGTGTATCCAGATCTTTGCCAATTTTTAGATTTTTTTTTAATGTTTGTTTATTGTTGACAGAGACACAGAGCATCAATGGGGAGGGGCAGAGAGAGGGAGACACAGAATCTGAAGCAGGCTCCAGGCTCCGAGCTGTTAAGCACAGAGCCCGATGTGGGGCCCGAACTCACGGACCGTGAGATCATTACCTGATCCGAAGTCGGAGGCTTAACTGACTGAGCCACCCAGGCATCCCTATATTGAGTTATCTTTTTATTATTGAGTTTTGAAGATTCTTCATATATTCTGGATACTTGGTCTTCTTACTGAGGATTGGTCCTAAATTACTTGCCTTGAGGTAGGGAGAAGTATTTGATGGATACAAAGACCATAGTTAAAAGGTCTGGTGAATTTTCATTCAGATCTTTTTTTTATTAGAGAGAGAGAGAGAGAGAGAGAGAGAGAGAGAGAGAGAGAGAGAGAGAGAGAACACGCACGTGCACACACATGGATGGGGGAGAGGGGCAGGGGGGGAGAGAATCCCAAGCAGGCTCCAAAACAGGATAATGGGGGATATAGTGTGATGAACATTCTGACATATTCTTCACCCTTCCTGATTTCTTAGTCTGTTCTTCTCTGCTCTTACTGCTTGACCTTATTGCACTTTCCATTTACTTTCATTTTATACAGTTTGTGGCTAAACTTGTATTTCTCTCTCCTAATTCTTAACCCTTTTGCAGTCTATTTTTTGTTTTCCCTAGGCTACAAAACCTACCCTCTTTAGTGTTCATGATATTGTATTAAAAGCCAGTGTTTTCTGTGTATGTCCATCTTAATTGACATGTAATAATAACATTGTTGCCTTTCTGTGCTTTAAAATCACTTGCAGCCATCTCCAGTACAATTTTCCCAAGTTTTTTTTTTTTTTTTTTTAATTAGTGCCTCTTCTCTTAATTATCTATTAAAGTTCTCCAAAGTTAAGGTTGGCCTCTCGTCTTTCTTTAATATTCCTGTGGTGAATCCATCATTCTCACATGATTTTAATTGCTTTCTAAGAGTATAGGACTCAGATCTCACTTTTTTAGCTCAAGCTGTGCCACTGCCTTCAGGTTTAGCTAGTGGAGCTGAGATGAGCAGCTGATTGCTACTCAGCAGGATTCTTTTCCCTTTACTCCTTCCTCTGGCAGATTTCTTCTCTTCAGGCTGATTAAGAGAGGTTATTTCCTTGACTGCTTTAATAATTACCTGTGACTAATGGTATAACAAGTCACAATGCTTAGTTAAGTAACATGAGTCAAAGGGGTTGTTCCTTCATGGGTGCTAGTGAATTTTATACTTTGAAATCTTTTGAAAGATAGGTCTGAGTTAGGAAATAAGAAAAAAAGAAGGAATGGTCTCTTACCTCTAGTGCTGTAGCATTTATTTTGAACAAACTTTTAATTCTTCTAATATTATGCCTATGCTTCCATTCAAGCTGTGCTCACAGGAACTGATGCATGAATCTTCTCTTTTGTGGAGATGAAGAAATTAAGCTTAGAGAAGTTAACAATATACCAAAGGTCACAATTGGGATTCCAATCTAGGTCTTGACTTAATTTGTAAACTATAAGGCATTATATCCCTGTGTCAGTGGGAGAAAGGAAAATAAGAATTAAGATAATTATTTCGGAGCTTTTTCAAAATACTTAGTCCCATTTCACCTACTGCTCCCAAATAATGCATCATTATACTACTTTTAGTTTGTTAAACATTTGCTTCCTAAGTGTGAATAGTTTATAACTATTTATAGTTACATAAAAACTATATGTAGTTTTTATGTAACTATATATAGTTATATATATAATCAATATTTATATATAAATAAAATAATTTTATTTTATTAAAAAAAATTTTTTTAAGTAATCTCTGTGCCCACTGTGTGGCTTGAATTCATGACCTCGAGATCAAGTCACATGCTCTACTGACTGAGCCAGGCAAGTGCCTCTGTAACTCAATTTAATATACACTTGAAGACTGCTTGTGTTAAAAGGAATTCCATATTCTTGTGTTGCTAATGGTATGTAGTACAGTAGCTTCTACTGGAGTATACTCATCAAATGAAATGACTGGTTTTTACTGCCATTCTGGTAGTGTCATTCTGC
The DNA here is from genome assembly GCF_027475565.1 of Acinonyx jubatus. Taxonomy (NCBI): domain Eukaryota; kingdom Metazoa; phylum Chordata; class Mammalia; order Carnivora; family Felidae; genus Acinonyx; species Acinonyx jubatus. The sequence continues at coordinate 32,599,203 of NC_069381.1, read as the reverse complement.
ACAGACTTTCTTGCGTGTTGGGTTTTAAAGCATTTGGAGAAAATTCTAGGTACTTTTGACACCACCTTAAACTGTATAAATTATGGATGTAATTGAATTAGTTAATACAATTATTCAACTATAGTTGGCTTCAGAAATATGAGCTTATAATTCAGAGGACACTGAGACTTTCCTGACTGAACTGTGAACCTTAACCTTCTTTTGTGAGATTTCCGTGTTGCTGATCATTTGCTAGGTAGGGAGAAGATTGGCAGAACCCCAGCCTGGAGTTCACCATTTAGGAGCAGTTATCTGGATTAAAAAGGCAAAAAACTGAAACTAAGGCATTGAAGCTAGAGCAGATTAGAAAGATATCTAGGAGCTAGAGTTGGTGGTAATTGGTAACCCATTGGGGATCCTAAAGGTGTTGATGTTTGGGGAACTCAAAATATAAGATCCTGTTCCCTTGCCTGATTCCTGAACTGAGGAGTTTAAACAAGAACAGACAGTTGAAAAAATAAAATATTACTGCTTTTAAAATTGGGTTTTCTTTTTTTTTTTTTACAAACTTTGTGCTAGTTTTGTACAACTATCATTGCTGTCTAGTGCCAGAACACTTTTCATCATCCCAAAAAAACCTGGTAGCAGTCCGTCTGCATCCCCCCCCCCCCCCCCCCATCTTACGGTCACTACTAATCTGCTTTCCAAATATGTGGCCTTTTGTGTCTGACTTCTTTCACTTAGCATCCATGTTGTAGCATGTTACAGATTATCATTCCTTTTTATGGCTGAATAATATTGTATATTGTATGGATATTGTGTAGATACGCCACATTTTGTTTATCCATCAGTTGAGCATTTGTTTTATTTCTGTTTTTTTGCTATTATAAATAATATTGCTATGAACATTTGTATGCAAGTTTTTGTGAACATATGTTTTAAATTCTTTTGGGATGTGCACATACCAATCTGTGTGTGTGTGTGTGTGTGTGTGTGTCTGTCCATCTGTCCCAAAGAAGATTTTTTATATAGACATACACACATACATACATGTCTAGGATTGAATTGCTGGTTCATATGGTAACTTTTCGAGGAGTTACCTTTGTTTTTGCTAAAGCTGATATTGTAGACTACTGTAGAATGTGGTTTAGATTTAAAAACCAAATGGTCTAGCTCACTCTCCACATTCTTTTATCCCCACTGACCTAATTTAGACCATGGGACAGCCCACCTGGTATCTAGATTGTTAGGGTCAGCAGAGCAGGTACACCCAGATCACTGCCAGTAGAGTCCTGGATGTAGAGTCCTGGAGTTATCTCTACCTAGTAACCAAGTTACTTACCTTTTTGGTGAGGAGTGGGCTAAGAGCCCAGGAGTGTTTAGAGAAGTCAGTCATTCCTCATAGAAATCAAGAGTTGGAAAGAAGTGTTCTGCTCTAACAAAGGCAAAGAAAGGAGTTAGGCTAGAAGGCTATTCTTAGATAATAGGATTGTGTCATTTTATGATAGGAAATACATTAAAGAAAGATGATGAATTTTGTTTTGGAAATGACAGATTTCGGTTTTCCAGGATAGAATGTTATTAGATACTTATGTGAAGATTAGGAGATTGATCCCTGCTAGAGATACAGATTCGAGATTCATACTGTAATTGAAATACAGGATAGTTAAATCACCCATAAAGTGAAACAGTTAAGTGTCTAGTAGTTACCATGTCTGGAAGTCTTGGAGGTTTTGATTCTGCCTACTGATGTTTCAACTGTATCTTATTCTGAGTGATTTGTTTTCTTCTATGTTTTGTGACTTTTTTCCCTCCCTCCTTCTGGGTTTTGTGATTTTCTGTTGTGAATTTATTTATTTTGGAACCTTGTCTGTGGAAATTCTTCTAGGCCTAGATCAAAGGCAGATTCCCCAGAAAGGATTTGGATTTGCTTTTCTCAAGGATGGGTGGGGAACATTACCATCCTAGGACTACCCTAAAGAAAATTTTAAGTATGAAGCTTTTTAAACCATAATCTAGTGAGAGTCAGCTTATGGTTATGAATATCAGAGGAGATACTGTTTTATTGCTATCATAGCCGCCCCCCATGTCCTCCTTGGCACTCAGTGCCAAGAAACCATTTTCCTTGCTACTATTCTATTGGGTAACACCTGGACTTTGCTGCTTGTACCTTGGGTCCCGTTAGGCCTTGTAATTGCAAGCTGAAATTCATAGGGTTTGGCAAAATGCCTTGAAGGTGAATGAAAGCTGGTTTCAGTACTCTGTATACTTTAGCTTCTCTTTTGTACTTAGTGTTTGGCAGGGTTATTGATTAATTTATAAAAGATTTTAAAAAGATTTTATCCATTGTTTTTAATTTTCAGTGGCATGTTGATTAAGCTATCTAGTCTGTCATTCTGCCAGAAAGAGAAGTGCCTTGTCTCTGTCCAGTGTGTGCGGGAACAATTAGATGCAGGGAGTTCAGTCAGCCTCTGGATTAAAGGTTATAAACTTGGGACAAAATCTGATGTTTTCTTTGGTCCACATAGTGTTAAGAAAATAAAAATCAGGAGATTATAAATAAGATTTTGGGTATCTTGCTTCTCTACAAAAATTAGTTCTTAGAGGGGCACCTAGGTGGCTCATTTGGAAGAGCATGCAACAACTCTTGATCTTGAGGTTGTGAGTTCAAGCCCCACGTTGTGTGTAGAGATTTAAAAAAATATAAAATCTTAAAAAAATAAAAATTATTTCTTAGAATACTGGGCTTGCAGTCCTGCTTAACAGCAATTGGCTGGAACTGGGAATAGTAGCTGATCCATCCCCTGCAGCATGAACATGTTTTCTTTAGTTGCACACAGTCTCTACCATTTGTGCAGTGTATTCATGTGTATATGCTTATATCCATTCCAGCTTCTCTCATTCATGTTACCTGTAAACACTTGTGGATCATCCTTTTGCCAATTAGTAGTGCTAATAGAGACTTTTACATCTGCTCATTAATTTATTTAATCTAACAACAAACTTGCAGTTTATCCCTGATGAGTAAATAAAATTACATAGATGGTATTTACCCCCATATTACAGGTGAAGAATCTGAGGTTCAGTGAGGTTACATAAATTCTTCAAAGTTTCACAGTATCACAGTAGAATTTGAACCTGGAACTTCTTACTCCAAACTCCTTTGTTCAAATGTTATTATTAACTCTTTTTTTTTAAATAATGGAACCATTCTTCAGATGAAGTCTTAGTGAAGTCTGGTGTATAAAACCAGGAAAGATAGCACTGCTTTGATTGAAGAGTAGAGTGGGCAACAGTTATGTGGGGATGGGAACCTGCGTACTCAGCTCTTTGGTCTCCTCTAGACACCTCTCTGCAATCCATGGGATTCTACTAAATAGTTTGGACGCAGTCTCTGTATATCATAAGCATAACAATTTGCTAAATTTTGAGTTTTCAGCTCCTTTGGATGTTACAGTGTATCTGTTTCTCTTATTCTCTGGTATGTTTGTCTTCTTCAGTATAATTCCTCTTATCATTTAATAGCATTTTTGATTCATATGGGTATTTGTTCAGATAGTGGTGAATGTTTTAGCCTTCTATTTGTTTTCAGAGTGTTTTAATTAGAAATGAGTCTTTTTTACAGTTTAATTTACTTTGGAGCTTCTAATAACTAACTCTTCTTTACTTTTCAGATTCTCTTTGTGGCCAGATGGGTTTGTATGGACAAGCTTGTCCATCTGTAACTTCATTAAGGTGAGTACTCTTTTTTTTCCTTATTGGAACATGTAACATTTTAAAAGTTATGCTGGTCAGATCATATTAGGATGAATTCAAGGTGAGGTTTGTAATAAAATACTGATAGTTTTGTCAGACTATGCTATCTGATGGGTTGGGAGATATTTTTGCTCACAGAGACATTTGTGATAATGGGATTTGGGTCTTAATTTCCATTTAGTGAATTTACGTATGTTCTTGTATATGGAGTAACAAAATTTTTATACTTCTTTGTCATTCCTTTTAAAAAAAAGGATTCTGCTTTCTACTTGTTTTAATTAGAAAATACCCAGTAAATTTTGATTGCCTTTGTGTAGCAGATTAAATAAGACTCAGTGCTAGTTTTTATCTCTTTGTAAATGATGATGTAAACATGACACCTTGATGATCCTCATTTGCAATAAATAAAGTGTAAAAAGTAGGAGCTAAGTTACATACAACCTAGTAGTCTTAGATTTTTTTTGAAGTTGCTAAGTCCTTTCTACAAATTAAATCTTATGTGAAATCCAGTGAATAAAACAGATATATACAGGACTTTTTTCTGTTTGCTTAGGCTTTCATGTTCTACCCCCACAGTTGCCCCTGAGGGGTTGTTGCAGGTCCCAGAGAACAGTCTGAAAAAATAACCTAAGTCTAATCTGTTAATTAAAATCTTTCAGACTAGCGTATGAAGTGTTGATGGAAGCATCATTTAACTACTTGCAACTGCTTCAACTAGTGCATCATTTATTCAGCATATGAGCACCTAATATGTTGTCAAGCACTATTCTCAATGCTAGGGCTGTAACAGTGAACGTAACAGATCAAAATCCTATAATCTGGAGCTACCTTCTGGTGAAGGGACAATTAATAAACAAGAAGTATCTGTTGTTATATATGGTGCTGAAGTGAGCACAAAAAGTATGTGATAAGGACTAAGGTAAAAAATAAAATAGAGAAAGGGATTGGGAAATACAGGGGTGTGTGTTATTTTTAGATAGGGTAGCCAAGGAAACCTTTACTGAAATGGTGACAATTGAAGACCTGAAAGAGAGATGGACTCTTCCACTTTGGGTATGTGGAATATGAGCATTCCAGGCAGAGGGAATCCAGGAACTGGTAGAGCAGGAGACTTGCCTTGTGTGTTGGAGGAACAGTGAGGAAGTCAGTGTGGCTAAAATAGAGTAAGTGATGAGAGTTGGGATTGCTCAGTTTTGGAGGGCAGAAGGAGAGAAAGGAGGGATAAAAAATTATTAGAGTGATGAATGTGAATTCAAGGAATCCTTGGCTTGAAAGCAGTTTTGATTGTCTAGAATGCCACAGAAGAAAAATGAAGTTGCATTTTTATGTTCTTGAATTTTCAGCCGGTCAGTGATGGCTATCCTTTGTCCTCAGTTAGGAAAGCTTTAATCTTTGCCATTATGGCACCTCTTTCCCTGAGAATGCATCTCCAGCTTGAGGAAATAGATGGAGAGGTTTGCTTTTCTACTTTGTGTGTCCTCTGCCCCTACCTCCAAACAAGGGACACCTATGTAGCTCTGAATAGAATCTTTTAAAAAAGACTATTATCGTTTCTTTAATTCCCAAAGCTCCTGTGGAACTAATTGACCTAATAGTGATTACTGCCCAGTATGATGGGAGGAATCATTTTACCCTTTTTTTGAATGTTTAAAACTTTGGATATGATCATATTGGGATATTTTTCAGACTTTGATCTTCTGTTGATTAGACTTCCTGAAAGTAATTTTAGTTGTGGAATATGCTGAAATAATCCTATACTAAAGTCATGGACTGAGATTATAAACCCCTTTATTTGAGTTTTTATGTTAAGGTTTAAGCTTGCATGTGACATTGGGTTAGGAATAATGTATATCTAACTTTTGTGCTTGGTAGAATTATAGAATTGGAAGGGATGATGAAAGAAAAGAGATAACCTTGAGTTATTTGATAATTTGGTAATTTGTAACACTGACAATTCTTGTGCATAATATTCTAGAATCTTTTTTGAACATATAGCTATAGATTTAGCATTAGGACTCTGGTGTCTGAGTTGGGTTATTTGGTAGTTTTATATACAGCTTTCATTTCTGTTAATATTCTGCATGGTCCATCTACGAAGCAGAGAGTTCCTAGTCTTAAATGTATGGGTAGAAAACCGTCGTTTGTCATTGATTTTTTTGTAACTGGAGGCAAGCCTTGAGTTTGATACAAGGAAGAGAAAAGAATGACTATTCTTTGATGGTGGTGGTGGGATAGAAACTGGATTACTTAAAACCATAAAAATTTTAGTCTGCTTTCCCATAGTCTTCCCCAAACCAGAAATGACCTCCCCAGTGACACGATCCAAATAGGAATAGACAGAACTCTTAACTCAAATGTACTGATAAACATACTTTACTTGTATGTACTACCTTTATATGTATCTTGGGTTGTACTATCTGTGTATCTAGAAAATGGCTAGCTTCAAAATAGGAAGTATATGAGTTGGTGGTGAAGAGCTGGATATGTGGCTGAGAATGAGAAAATGGGTAGGTAGGTAGGGATTTGTAGGCATAGGTGAGAGTGGGAGTGGACCTTTTAGTGTAAATGAAGGTAGGGGCTGAAATGAAAGTATGTGATAATTAAAAATCTGTTGGGTAGGAAAGGGTAGTAAATGGATTATGCCTCACTACCTTAAATATTTAGGCTAATAAACAAGTTAAGTATTGTTTTGGTAGATATTCAGTATTTAATCTGAATATGTTAGGATTAATTTTTAAATTGAACTTGTATTTTATGTATTAAAATAACACATTATAGAAAATTTGGGAAGACAGAGAGAGATGGCCATTTTTAATGTCTTCGTATCATACAGTTCTATACCAGTAGGTGTTAATGTGTGAATTAGAAAAAGACATCCCATATTTTCTGTAAAAGAATGATTGCAAAAAATTTTGTAGTGATAGGTGTCGCAGACTGTGAGTCTGGAGTTCTCTCTTGTCCAGCAATAGAGCAGACGCAGAATTGAATATGAGAGAGGCAAATGTCTGGGAGGAGACAGGAGCCCCAAATAGGGGTTTCTGCTCCAAATTTATTGAGCTCACAAGATATTACCCACGTGGTGAACGTGAGGAAAACAAGATCTTATATATGTGAATGTGGAGAAAACAATCAGATAGTAATCATTAACTTGTATGTGTAAAAAGCAAAGGGTCTGGGGGGCAAATGGAGTTTCTGATCAAAGTACAATAGTACATTGGTGTCAGATGGAAAGTAGTTTTACTTATGATCCTGTTACAATATTTCACTAGCTAACCTTGGGCGTTTTCACCCCCCATGGTGGCAGCTTTCAGCCCTAAGCTTTTTTTCCTAACCCATTTACGTAAATAGAACCTATTTCCCTACAATAGCAAGGTATACTCTTTAATTTTGACCAAGTTGGTTTTAATTAACACTTTGTTTTTGTTTGCTTGTTAGTATAGGTAGCATTGAATATTTGCAAGTTACTGTAACAACACTGTATTCTGTATAATGAGCCTTTTTTTTTTTTCTTAAATCAGGGTGCTGTCAGGGGCAGAAACCACACCACTTATTTGTACAGAGATACCTTAACAGAATGTTAACTAGGTAACAGAAAGGATAAAAATAAAACTCTAAGGATCATGGAGAGAGACACTTCCAGAAGCATCTACCAGCCCCAAGGGCTCTGAGACCAAAGGGAAAACCTAGAGATTTAAAGGAAGGGTCCTGTAGAACCAAAACTTGGACCTCTGAGGAGAAGGCACTGTATGACTTGTGCTGGTGTCTGAGTTCAAAAGAGGGGTCCCTAGGGCTTGAGACCCAGACCTCGGAGGAATGGGTATTGATCAGTGCTGGGTGTCTTTCAATGGTGTATGATAAAAATAGTTCCACAGGTGTTGGGAAAACTGTAAACGGGATTCACTTAGTACTATGGGGGAGGGTCTGCTGTTGTAGGAGTGAAGAAATCTTTGGTGGGGTAATGCTTTTATGAAGCCTAAAGAATAAACTAGAAGGCAACAGTATCTTTTTCCTTCCCTAGAGTTGTGGTCCATCTTTAAATGCTCCCTCTTGGCAGAACCTTATAGGAAACCACCTGGCAAAGCACATGTGGTTTACAGAGTCCCAGTTCTAGCATCATTAAGGCAGATTGGGAAGAAGGGCTTGGGGTTTGGTTGGAGCTGAGAGGCAGTAACTTAATAACTTGTTCTGGCAAACCGCTAAGAATAAAATGTATAAAAAAATGTTTTTTTCAGATCTATTTTGCAGCTAGTGTTTATGTGATTTTAACAGAATGCTTACATTTGCTAAAAGAAAAAATCCTGATTTTGTAAATTATGTGAAATTGTATTAAAAGTTGATATAAGATTCACAAATATTGCTTGCAGTTTAAATCTATTGCATTCATAGTCTCAGTTTGGATAATCTAGATAGTGAATACTGAGTCATGTACATCTGTTCAGTTCCTCAGTTTTGAATAGTAAGAGTGAGAATTCAGATGATGATGGATATGGTTTGTATCAAACAATAGAATCTTAAAAATTTAGCAGAATCTGTTTGGTTCCTGAGTTTGCATAAGATGGATTTGAATCCTGAGATGTACCTGTATTTTATTTCCAAGTACAGATTCAGTAAGAGCAAATGCTTACTGAAAGTAGAAACTGACCTTGAACATTTGCTTTATGTAGACAAGTCAACACATATGGGTACATAATTTTTTTCACATGTTGTAGCAATAGACTTATTATTTGGTTTGATTAAAGCAAAATAAAATTTGATGTTTCTTTAGACTTGTTCAAATGAGGTCCTTTCTGCATTTCTGAATTGCCTGGTAATTTTATAGGATTGAATTTTTATGATTCATATGTATATCAATTTTGGGACACTGGGTTATTCGTAGCACTATAAGTAGTTTCTGGTGACACTTCTGCCTGAGATCTTGTCCTTTTGTTGTGTTTTTTGTTTGTTTGTTTGTTTGTTTGTTTTCTGCTTTTACCCTTTTTTTGCCTTGCTTTTTCCTTTTTGTTATACCTCTCCCTTAAAGAGGATTATTGATCCAGGCTGTCTGTTTAGGATATACTAGGAAACACATAGGGATATTTTAGCACCAGTGAAGCTCATGTGTTAGCATCCCAGATGTATTTCCTATCCATCTGTTTCCTCATTTCTCTTCTCTTGATATTGTTGATCCTGCTGTTTTGCTATTTAGAATGGCCAGAGCAGGGTGGATTTATTTTAAGACCGCTTGCTGCCTTGTTTCTAGTAATAGGCTTGGTATTGATAAGGCAGCTCTGATATGTAGTCTTAGCATCAAGTAGCTACAGGTTTAAATCTCTGCCATATATTATTCATATGATCTTAGGAAGTTGTTTCACTTTTCCCAATTTTGCTATAATAGGGTTATTAATGGTTACCTTACTGGTCTGTTAAGATTCATGGGATTAAATGTATACATAAGTCACCTGGCATATTTTTTCCTCTTTTCTCTATTTCAATAGTAGGAAGCAAAGAGGTCATCATTTTTAGAATGAAAGAGGACAAATTGGTATCCTTTGCTGTCAGCTCAAGAACATGGCGGCGGGGGGCGGGGGGGGGGGTGGGATTTCTTTTCTCCCTTCTATCTCCCCTTCACTCTGAATTCGTGGATTCTAGAGTATCTACCAGTAGTATTCAGGTTTGCAACTGGCCTTCAGGCTAAGGATGTTTGCTGACATTGAATGTCATATGTTTGTTATATCTATAATTTTATGCTGTCAGGTCTCTCCCACACAGTGGCAAAAATAGCTTTTGCATGATCATGCCATAGTTTATCATTGTTACTATCTTTGAAAAATCAAAAAAAAATTTTTTTTAATTAGCGAGCAGGGGAGAGGGGCATAGGGAGAGAATCTTAAGTTTTTTTTAAGTTTATGTATTTATTTTGAGAGAGACAGAGACAGCGTGAGTAGGGGAGTGGCAGAGAGAGAGAGAGAGGAAGAGAGAGAATCCCAAACAGGCTCTACACCAACAGCGCACAGCCTGATGCAGGGCTCGAACTCACGAAACCATGAGGTCATGACCCCAGCTGAAACTGAGAATCAGACGCTTAACTTACTGAGCCACCCAGGCACCCTGAGAGGGAAAGAATCTTAAGCAGACTCCATGCTCAGCACAGAGCCTGACTTGGGGCTCAGTATCATGACCCTGGGATCATGTCCTGAGCTGAAATCAAGAGTTAGACACAATCGGGGCGCCTGGGTGGCGCAGTCGGTTAAGCGTCCGACTTCAGCCAGGTCACGATCTCGCGGTCCGTGAGTTTGAGCCCCGCGTCAGGCTCTGGGCTGATGGCTCAGAGCCTGGAGCCTGCTTCCGATTCTGTGTCTCCCTCTCTCTCTGCCCCTCCCCCGTTCATGCTCTGTCTCTCTCTGTCCCAAAAATAAATAAACGTTGAAAAAAAAAATAAAAAAAAAAAAGAGTTAGACACAATCAACTGAGCTACCTGGTCGTCCCTCATTGTTACCATCTTTATCAAGCTTTTTGGGGAAATTGATAGAATCTGTTAATTTGCATGTTAGCTGTGGCATATTCCAATTAAATGAGGAGTAATGAGAAATCCTCTTAATTTTGACAACTATGTAATTTTGACAAATTTTTCTAAACTATATTTTGAACTTTTCTGGCTTAAAAACAAAAATTTTTTAAAAATGTTTGTTTATTTTTGAGAGAGAGACCAAGCATGAGCAGGGGAGGGGCAGAGGGAGAGAGGGAGACACAGAATCTGAAACAGGCTCCAGGCTCTGAGCTATCAGCAGAGCCCGACATAGGAATGGTGAGATCATGACCTAGGCTGAAGTTGGACTTTTAACCAACTGAGCCACCCAGGCGCCCCTCTGACTTATTTTTTAGAGCTGTACTGTCTGATATAGTAGCCACTAGCCTCATGTGGCTATTTAAATTAATTAAAAATAAAAAGAAGAAAAATCAGTTCCTTAGGCACACTAGCCACATTTTAAGTGCCCAGTAGCTACACATGGCTAGTGACTATCCTACTGGATAGCACATGTACTTTTCCATTGTTGCAGGAAATTCTGTTGGACTGTGCTGGCCTGGAGTATACGAAATGTAATTTAATCTTTGATCTAAAATGACCGAATATCCTAGAGCTTCCATTTCTGAGCATTAGGTATTGAAGGGTACCATTGATCAGTCATTGACTTAAGGACATATTATTAAAAGTTACTTTTGTGACTGAATATTGACTTTGGAAGCTAGCATTTATGGTGTTCTTACTACTAGACCAAGCATTATTTAAGCATTTTAAAGTATATAAATTAAATCCCCTCCCAACAGGTCTATGAAGTTGGTCCCATTATTATCTTCATTTCACAAATGAGGAAATGGAAATACAAAAGTTGAGCTTAACTGAAGCACATGCAGTGAATTAGTGGACAGATCTGGGATTCATATTGTAGGTCTTGCTCCAGTACCCATGCTCTTAATCACGAAGTTCTGCCTCTTGGTTGTCATTATTTATCATCATTTGAGGCTTTTTCTTAAAATGAGGGCTGTAAAAAAAAATCCACTTAATTGAGGATATTATAAAAAATAGTTGTAAAAGGGAAATATGAATGCAGGAAACTGGAAAAAAGTGACAGAAAACTGGTGATTTAATTTTGAAATCCATTGTCTAAAATTGAAAAAAATGTTTTTATGAAAAGCATCAGCTTTTTTTATGGGGAGATGGTAGAGGAATTTGAGTTGTCATGAATTCATATACATGGGGGAAATAATATAAGAGATAATAGGGAATAAAAAGCATCAGTGGGTATACTGGCAAAGTAAAAGAGTTAAATGTAAAATCTGTTCCTGTCAACAGTGTATATGGTATAAAAAAATACTGAAAAATAAAAAAGAAATATGATTTGATTTATGATTTAGTAAGCTTATTTTAGTCAAGCTTTGCTTGGCTGCAAGTAAAAGAAACCAGCACTGGATACATCAAAAAAGAAAAGGAATTTATTTATGGAGAATACAGGGGATGTTTCACAGAACCCAGGGGATAGCTGGATCTCTTGAGGAAATAGAACTTAGGTTCTTAGGAAACTAGGCAGTATACTCTCTTCTCTGTTGCTTTTCTCTGTAATTTATTTCTTCATTTATGCAAATAAGCTTTCTTTGTCTTTCGGGCACATGGTCATCCCATACCTCTCAAGTTCATAGCTTCTTCATTCAAGAGACCAGCCCAAACCACTTCAGTCCTAATTCTGAATTCCTAAGGAAGAGAATTCAGGTGAACAGTTTAGGTCAAATATCAACCCTGGTTCTCATCCTTTAATTTGTTGTAGTACTCATACAGATATGGTGTAGAGAAGACTTTCAGGGCTCTGTGGATGGAGACAACTCTGAGAAAGGGCATGGTGAGCTAGGCAAAATACTACAGGGAGTGTCTGATACAAAGCAGCATGTATCCTGTGTTGGGTCAGAAGAGTTAGGATATCAAGAGAGGATGTTTTTAGGATTCAGACCCTTTCCTAATAGTCATGTGGGTAATAAATTGAAGACTGGATTTCTACCTTCCTTTTGGAACAGAGTATCCTTAGAATTGTGGATTTGGAATTGGACTGTTACCCCAGTTCTGTTTATTTGACAGATACATATTGAATCCATACTCATTATGTGCTTATTAGCATTCAAGATTGTCATAGAAACAACAAAAGAAAAGGATAGCAGAAAGATGATTTTTGCCCCATACTGATGCTTACTTGAGAGCCTAAGGGATAGGTGCTGATGGACAGGTCCCTGTTGAAGGTTATGGTACTGAATGGAAATTTTAAGCATAGGAAACCATTTCCTCACAGTTAACACTCTTTCCACTCCCCTTCCCTCCCCCCCCCCCCCCCGCCCAACTTGGAGAGTGATATATTAGCTATGTAAGAAGGTATAAAAAGGATAATTCGTGGAGGGTATGGAAAGATGACACTATTTGAGTAGAGCCTGAGAAAAATACAGTGCTTACTTTATTATAGGTAGGCCTATAGATAATTCAAAAAATAAAAATCTGAGAAGCCCATGTAGTGTAATCAGATTAATGGATTAGAAGCCATATGAAGTGGGGATAATCACTCATGCTTTACCATATAGCACAGATACAGTTATTTTTGTTATTGATAATCAAGACAAAACTTACAGGGTTTAAATTCATAAAGGAAGATATTACTGCTTTTCAAATTGATTTTAGATATTTAATGGGTATAGAGTGGTATCTCACTTGTGATTTTAATTTTTTTCCTATTGATTAATGATGTGTTGTACATCTTTTCATGTGCTCATTGACTACTTGTATGCCTTTATTCATACCTTATGCACATTTTAAAACTGTGTAGTTTGTTGTCTTATTGCATTGTAAGAGTTCTTAAAATATTCTGGGCACAATTTTTTTGGTTGGAGCAAAATTTTTTTGCTTCCAGTTTACTTTTTCTTTGTGATTTACTCAAAATCACTACACACACACACACACACACACACACACACACACATACACATACATACAGTAAAACCTTGGATTGTGAGTAACTTGTTCTGTGAGTATTCTGTAAGACCAGCAAACATTTCTAGTAAATTTTAACTTGATAAAGGAGCAATGTCTTGCAGTATGAGTAGTATGTGACGTTGAATGTCACATGATCACAACTGAGCCAGTGGTTCTTCTCTCTCTCTCTTGCTGTGGGACTGTGGGTGATTGTCTCCCTTGCTTGGATGCTGGTCTCCGGCCAAGGTATTTGGCAGAAATCTGATTTTTCAGAACGTTGGAAGGTGTCCACATCTGGTATTAGTGTATTTTTGGTCACTTTAATGCACCTATGGACAGTCCTTTGCTTTTCCACACAAGAGTAAGCTTAGGATTGCTTTGCTTCATTCTAGGTCAGGCTGCCTGCAGATATAGACTCTTTGCTCTGCTGCCTTATTGCCAGTTACATTAAATACAGTATATAACAAGAGTTTATTAATACTGTACTATAGTCAACATCTGTGAGAGTGTATACAGTGGCCCCCATGCAGAAAAAGGTTGAAAAAAAAAAGGTGGTAAGAAGAAGAAAATGATTATGGTGGAAGTTAAGGAAATCGCGAACTATGAATGAGAGTGGCTGAAATTGCAAGATTTTAGAAGTCTACATCGACCATTTGCACAATATTAAAGAAGAAATAAGGGGGCTAGATGCAGCAAAATATCAAAGCGATGGCCACGTGTTCTGGAAGATGTAGAGAAGTTACTTCTGGTTTGGATAAATGAGAAGCAAGTAGCAGGTGATACCATGAGAGAGAATTTCATCTGCATTAAGGCAAAGGCCTTGTACACCAGCCTTGTAAGTAAACCACCATGTACGTCAACAGAAAAGGAAGAAGGCTTCAAGGCAAGCAGGGGATGGTTTGATAACTGTAAGAGGAGAAATGGCATCCAAAGTGTTGTAAGGCACAGAGAGCCTGTGAATTTGGACACTAAGGCAACTGAGGTGTTCACTACTGAGTTCCAGAAGCTCATGGTTTCTGAGTGATACTGGCTGGAGTAAGTTTTTAACTGCGAGGTGACAGTTTTTTTGGAAAAAGATGCCAAAGAGGACCTACTTTACAGAAGGAGAGAATACAATACCCCATCACAAGCCCGTGAAAGACTGTCTTACTCTCTTGTGCTAATGCAAGCGGTAATTTAAAAGTCAAGCCCTTGCTCATCTATCATTCTGAGAATCCACAAGCCTTCAAGAAATGCAAGGTGCAGAAGAGCCAGCTAAATGTTATATTGAGGTCCAACAGTAAGACTTGGGTCACTCGTATCTTGTTCATTGAGTGGATCAACAAGGTCTTTGGTCCTGCAGTGAAGGAACACCTTTTAGAAAAGGTGCCACTTGAAGCCTTGCTGGTTATGGATAATGCTCCTGCTCATCATCCAGGCTTTGAGGATGACTTACTGGAGGAATTTGAGTTCATTAAAATCAAGTTCTTTCTTCCCAGCACCACTCCAGTCCTCCAGTCCTTCAAACTTTAAAAAGCTTTACACCAAAACACTATTTCACTGATGCTTCAAGGTGACCTAAGGAACAAACCTTACCCTCCGAGAGTTTGGAAAAGTAATTTCCACATTGTGAACTGCCTCAAGGTCCTCAGTAAAGCCTAGGATGGGATCAACAAGAGAACCCTCAATTCTTCTTGGAGAAAACTGTGGCCTGATTGCATTCTTGGACATGACTTAGATGGATAGGAGCTGCCAGTTGTCAATGAAATTATGTTCTTAGGGAAGACCATGGGACTGGAAGTGAATGAAGACAATATTCAAGAGCTGGTGGAGGGGGGTGCCTGGGTGGCTCATCAGTTAAGTGTCCGACTCAATTTTAGCTAAGGTCATGATCTCATGGTTCATGAGTTAAGCCCTCTGCCAGGCCCTGTGTTGGCAGTGTGCAACCTGCTTGGGATCCTCTCTTCTCCCGCTCTTCTCTCTGCTCTCTCCCCCGCTTGTGTTCTTTCTCTCTCTCAAAAATAAATATTAAAAAGAAAGAAAAGAGTTGGAGAGGAACATGGCCAGGAGCTGACAAACTGATGGATCTGTATCATGAGCAACACAAGAGGTTATCGACGAGATCTCATCTGCAGAGGAGGAGAAAAAGGCAGAGGAATCCCTCACTTCAAATGAGATTAGGGAGATGTGTAAAATGTGGGAAACAGTTCAAAATCTTGTAGAAAAGCACCACCCGAATAAGGCTTTAGCAATGTGAGAAATGAGTCTGTTTAAAGACAATGCAATGTCACATTTCCGTGAAATCCTCAAAAGGAAATAAAAGTGTCATTGGATAGTTCCTTTAAAAGTTGCATGGAAAGAAAAAGATTCCATTGAACCAATAGGTAGCAGTGATTTTGTTAGTGCTAGTGAAAGTCGTCCTGCACAATAATCCTCCTCTCTCTTGTTTCCCTCACACCAGCCACAAAGGTTTTCAAAGGTAAGTGCAGGTTAATTTGTTTATCTTTCTTTATATTTTGTATTTTCTTTATTTTTTTGTATTATATTACAGTATTGTAATCGTTTTTATATGAATATTTTTGGGTTGTAGAACAAATCATCCTAGTTTCCATTATTTCTTAAGGAGAAATTTGCTTTGATGTACAAGTGCTTTGGATTACAAGCATGTTTCTGGAACAAATTGTGCTCACAAACCAAGGTTTTACAGTATATATATTTAAAACAGCTTTATTGAGATACAGTATGATTTGATAAGCTTGCCCCCCCCCCCATAAAATTATTACCACAACATAACCATCACTCCCAAGTCCCTGTATGGTTCTTGTCACTTTTTGCAAGATATCAACTGATCTGCATTTCTGTCCCTATACGTATATTTGCATTGTCTCAAGTTGTATAGAAATGGAACTGTATAGTATATATTTTTTTATTTGTCATCTTGTTTAATTTAGCATAATTACCTTGAGATTCACCTGTGTCTCTGCATGCATTAGTAGTCCATACCTTTTTGTTCCATTGGATTTGTGTACAACATTTACCTGTTGATGTATATTTGGATTGTTTTCCAGCTTTAGCTATTACAAATAAAAATGCTGTGAACACTTATATGTGTGTCTTTGGACATATGATCTATTTTGGGTAAATACCTGGGAATTAAATGACTGGATCACATGGTAGGTTTATGTTTAAGAAACTGTCAAACTGTTTTTGAAAGTATTGTACCATTTTACATTCTCACCAGCAGTGTGTGAGAATTCCAGTTGCTCCATATCTTTGGCAACACTTGGTATGGTCAGTCTTTTAATTTTAGCCATTCTAATAGGTATGTAGTGATAATCAGTGTAGTTTTAATTTGCGATTCCTTAATGATTAATGATGTTGAGCATCTTTTCATGTGCTTCTTCTTTACCATCTTATATCTTCTTTGTTGAAGTATCTGTTCAGATCTTCTGCCCTCCCACCTCCCTCCCTTTATCTTTTTTCTTCTCTTCTCTTCTCTTCTCTTCTCTTCTCTTCTCTTCTCTTCTCTTCTCTTCTCTTTTCTCTTCTCTCTTTTTCATTTTTTCTTTTTCCTTTCTTTTCTCTTTTTCATCTTTTCTTTTCTTTCAGTAGACTTTATTGAAGTCATTGCCTCTGTACTGAGGCAGAAGATTGTGTCTGCATAAGCACAAGTCATAACATTTCACAACTTCTAAAACGAATGTCAACCATTACAGCGATCATGCATATGCCGATAATCACATTTTAGAAGCATTTCAACCATTTCTAAAGAAATGCTTATAACATTGTTATATATAGAACTACTTTCAATGAACTGCAAAACACTGCTTGACTTTTCCCGTATGAGCTAAACTGTCAACACAAAAGGGAGACATAAATATTTAAATCTTTTGCCCATTAAAAAAAAAAATTGGGTGTTCTTTATTATTACTAAGTTTTGAGAATACAAAGGACTTGAGATACAAGTCCTTCTTAAGATACATGCTTTGTATTTTGTTCAGGCCGTGGCTTGTCTTTTCATTCTCCTAACAGTGTCTTTTGAAGAACAGAAATTTTTAATTTTGATATAGTTCAACTTACCAGTTTTCATCTATGAATTGTGATTTTTTTTCATGTCTTATCTGGGAAATATTTGCTTAATCAAATGTTACAAAGATTTTCTCTCATGATTTTTTCTAGAAGTTTTATAGTTTTAGCTTTTACATTTCTGTAATTCAGTTTATAGGTTTTTGTTTATGATATAAGGGCCATTGCATGTTTTTTCATACAGATAGATAACCAGTTGTTACAGCATCATTTTTTGAAGTTTTTCCTTTCCTAACTTGTCTTGGTACTTTAATCAAAAATCAGTTGGCCAGGAAACAAGTAAGTGAAAGGATTAAGAGGTAGGGAATACCAGTTATAAAATAAATAAATCATGGAGATGAAAAGTACAGTATAGGAAATATAGTCCATAATACTATAATAATGTTAATATTGGTGATTATACTTGGTGAGCATTGAGTAACATACAGAATTGTTGAATCACTATGTTGTCCACCTGAAACTATTATAACATTGTATGTCAGCTATACTTCAGTAATGATAATAATAAATCAATTGACCATATAGGTGTGGGTCTATTTTTGGACCCTGTTCTGTTGATGTATATATCTATCCTTTCACTGAGACCATTTGTCTTGATTATTGTAGTTTGTGTGTATGTTTTAATTATTGCAGTTTTACAGTAAGTCTTGAAATCTGGTAGTTTTAAGTACTCTGTTGAGAAAAGAACCTGATAACCCAGTATCTGCTTAGTGGTGGGTTAAAAGGGTAAAGAAAAACTTTCATATTTATAAATTGCCAAATAAATTTTTAGAAGATGGTAAAGAACTATGGTTTTTTTGAGCACCTGGAAGTAGTTTATGGAAGTAGTTTATTCCATTAAGAAAAGATTGTGATGATTTATGGAAGAAATTACCATGCTTGGTGAAAAGAAAAAGGATAAAGTCTGTGTTAAAGACCGCAAAGCTGAGAAACTTTGAAGTGATGATGATAGGAAACAAAAAACAAAGACAGAAATGTAAGGTCTTTAGGAGCTAATAGTAGAATAAGCCAGGTAAGTCTCTAGGCAGAGAGATTCCCCTAGAGTCTAATAAAGTTTGAGCGGCAGTATCTTTTTATAGATTACTAGTAAACATTTTACCCTGAACAGCACTGGGATGTCTGTGGAAGTTAATCCTCTTCAGACTCTCTCATGCCATGGAATGATAATCAGTATTGATGTATTATGTGCACTGATAATGATTGATTGATGTGATCTTACAATAGAAGGTCTGTATTTAGATTTTAATAGTTTGATCAGTTGACTCATGGTGAAATTCCCTTAGATTCTAGCTTAACTCATTCTCACTTATTTTTCTGAATTACCTCAACGAATATGCCTTTGACTGGTACAGTTCTGTAATTTTCTTCTTCATTGATTATTGTTTAAAACTTTTTTAAATTTTTTTTATTTAAAAAAATTTTTTTTTCAACGTTTTTTATTTATTTTTGGGACAGAGAGAGACAGAGCATGAACGGGGGAGGGGCAGAGAGAGAGGGAGACACAGAATCAGAAACAGGCTCCAGGCTCTGAGCCATCAGCCCAGAGCCTGATGCGGGGCTCGAACTCACGGACCGCGAGATCGTGACCTGGCTGAAGTCGGACGCTTAACTGACTGCGCCACCGAGGCGCCCCTAAAACTTTTTTTTAATGTTTATTTATTTTTGAGACAGAGACAGAGCATGAGCGGGGGAGGGGCAGAGAGAGAGGGAGACACAGAATCCGAAGCAGGCTCCAGGCTCTGAGCTGTCAGCACAGAGCCCGATGCGGGGCTTGAACTCATCAACCGCAAGATTATGACCTGAGCCGAAGTCAGACACTCAACTGACTGAGCCACCCAGGTGCCTCATTGATTATTGTTTTAAAGTTTAGAATTGGGTGTCCTCTTCACGCAGATCCCTCCCTCTCTACTCTTTAAAATTTTTGGTCCATTTCTTATGAAAACTGAAGTCTGTTGTGTAAGACTCAGTCTGATTTTTCTTTTAACCTAGCCATACTGGAAGTTATAACCAGGAGTCTAAAAGTAGACATTAGAAGAATACATTTATGATACTCTGAGAACATTTCTAACTCAAGTAGTCTATACTTATTATAGACATTTCTTACTGTTAAACAGCTGTATGTCAGATTGCTTATTTAAGACTTACAGGAAATTTAGAGGTTGATTTTTGGCCTTTTCAAGTTTTGTGCATCTCATGAAGGGCCTGATGTTACCTACCTGTTGTGGCCAGGGAAACTTAAGTGATACTGGACATTTTTAAAAATCCACAACGTGGATGAAAGGCCTGATGTTACCTACCTGTTGTGGCCAGGGAAACTTAAATGATACTGAACATTTTTAAAAATACACAATGTGGAACTGAATTCAACTAAATTTGTTGTATGTTGTGCACTACAGAGACTTCATTGACCAAGGGGAAAACAAGCAAGGTGTCTTTTTCTTTTTTAAAGGTTTCTAATAGTTGTCATTTGTTGGATGTCTGCTGTGTGCCAGGCATTAAGCGTGTGTTAGGGTGTTCCACATATTTTTTGTCATTTACAACTCAAAGCAAATCTGTGAGGCTTACAGATTTGTTTGACTTGTTCGAGGTTGCAGTTAATAAGTGGAAGAGTGAAAATTCAAACTTTTTGAGTGACTTGAAAGCTCTTTTTTCATTACATTGTAATATATTAGAAACTGATCTTTAGTCTTTAAGTTAATAAGTTATTATAACATGGTTCTTAAATTTTTTGGTCTCTCAAAAATTATTTAGTATCCAAAAAGCTTTTGTTTGTGTGTTTTATCTATCAAGTTTTATTATGTTAGGAATTAAAACTAAGAAAAAATTAAAACATTTGTTAATTTACAAAGATATAACAGTAAGCCCATGATAACGTGCTTTAAGAAACATTAAGCGTATTTTGCAAAACAAAAAAAGTAAGAAGTTTGGCATTGGTTTTACATTTTTGCACATTTTAAAAACTGGTTTAATAGAGATGGATTCTCATCTCCGCTTCTGCATTCAGTCTGATGTGATATCACCCATCACATAGCATCTGAAAAGCTCATCAAAGGACGAGAATGAAAAAAGCAGGCAACATCTTACAATGAAAATTGTTTTGACCTTTCAGATTCCCTGAAAGGGTGTCTGTATCACACTTTGAGGACCAGCTGAATCATAGACCTCACGTGTAAAAGTTCAGGCTGTTTCTTCAGCATTTTCTGTGTATCGTACTTAACACTAAATGATAAGATGGGATTAGCTTCCCAATGTTAGCCCTCTGCCAGCACTAATGCCAAACTACTTGTGTAATGTTGTATGGTAGGTTGAAGCAGTATGGTTGTAGAGAGGTCAGGATAAATGTACACTTAAGACAGGATGAGCCAGTGAATACATGTTATTCAGAGGACTTTTACTGTATGTACATTTTATATATGTGTTTTAAACTAAGTGTAAGGACTATTAATAGCAGATTCTGTCTGGATTTTTAAAAAACAGCTGCAAAGATGGCTTTGGGGGTTCTTGTGTTAAAGGGATTAGTGCTCATCAGTCTGTCGGACTACTCAGATTCCAGTAAGTAAGTGAGATTTAAATGCAAAATATAGTATTTACCTAATGACAGAATGTAGTTGAGTGGTTAATGTCCAAAAATACTTATTTTTCCTTCCTACATTGTAGAGCAGAAGATACCTAAGATGAGAGTTACACATATAACATAAAAATATTTTTTAATGTTTAGTTATTTTTGAGAGAGTGAGCACGAATGGGAGAGGCGCGGGGTGGGGGGGGGGGGGGGAGATATACACGGAATCTGAAGCAGGCTCCAGGCTCTGAGCTGTCAGCACAGAGCCTGATGCGGGGCTTGAACTCAGGAACTGTGATATCATGACCTGAGCTGAAGTCGGATACTTAACCTACTGAGCCACCCAGGTGCCCCTAAAAATATCTTTTGATTGCATGATCCCTAAGTTTGTACACTGAGTGGAGTTAGAACTATGAGTATAGCTTGTATAAATTTAAAATACAGCTTCATGAATTTAAGATTCTATTTGGAGTAATTTGGAGATAATTTAGAGAAGGGCAGTAAATATATTAGGGCTTCAAATTCTGGTCCTGTTGGAGAAGTTCTGGACTTGAAACTTACAGGAAAAGGGACACAAGATGTGTTAATACTGTAAAAATATGTGAAGCATCATCATAAATAGAACTCTGACCAGTTCTAATTTTCCAAGAGAGAAGTTAAAGAAATTTTCTTCTGTGTAGCAAGGGAGATACAGATTAACCTGTTAAAACTTTTAATTTTTTTTTCATTTTCTTTTTATATATATTTTTTAATTTGAAAGAACATGAGCAAGGGAGGCAGTGTGGGAGAGAGAGAATCCCAAGCAGGCTCCATGCTCAGTACGGAGCCTGATGCAGGTCTTGATCCCATGAGCCTAGGATCATGACCTGAGTCAAAATCAGGAGTTGGATGCTCAGCTGAGTGAGCCACCCAGGCACCCCAAAACTTTTAATTTTTTAAATATTTATTTTTATGTAGTGTTAATTTAAATGTTTTATTTATTTGTGTGTGTGAGAGAGAGAGAGAGCACACACACAAAAGGGGAAGGGGTGGAGGGGTGGGGGACAGAGGATCCGAAGTGGGCTCTGAGCCTGATGCAGGGCTCAAACTCATGAACGGTGAGATCATGACCTAGCTGAAGTTGGACAAGTCAACTCACTGAGCTACCCAGGCGCCCCTGTTTATTTATTTTTAAGTAATTTCTGTGCCCAACATGGGGCTTGAACTCATGACCCCAAGGTGAAGAGTTGCATGCTCTACCACCTGAGCCATAGGTGCCCTTAGCCAGTTTAAACTTAAAAAACAAAAACAAAAACCCCAAAACGAACCACCTCCCCTCCACCCCCCCCCCCCCAAACACCATGAGTTATATACCTTAAGACAGGTATATAATTGAATAAATTGTGAACTTTTCTTCCCTTGGAGATCTTAATATTGTTGGCCTCCAAGATGGGTAATACCAGGACTTAAAAAAAAATGACCCAATGAAGTTCTTTTTCATCTCTGATTTTATGATAAATACTCTGAAATCACATTAGTTTTTACAAATGGTGGTTGTCTCACTACTAAATCCCCCAGAATTTTGCGTTAGTGAATGTTCTTGGAATTTTAGGGGGAAAGAGAAGTTGAGAAAGTCAAGAGTTTTGGATAGTTCACTGTGTATTGGCTTCCCTCTCCTCAATTATGATTCCTTCACCTGTATTTTTCAGTTTATCTTTTAAAAAGGCCATAAACTTAGAAAGTTTAAAGCTTCAGTTATTCATACCTTAGTGGAGATTAGTTTGATGCTGTCCATTTTTCTCCTAAATGGAGCAGAGATCACTGTTTTGAAAAGACGGGAGTTTTTACTAGAAAAGAAGAACAAGTAATTAATTTTGGAGTTTATAACACCAACCTTGGGGGCCAGTATTAGAGACTTAGGACATATGAGATGGGAGATCCAAGGTAACAGAAGGTAGTTAGAAGTATGCCATATATAAACCATATTGAAATTTTGTCAGGAACAAGCTGGTCCTGCACCAGGAAAATGGTAAATCTTCTTTTTTTTTTTCCTGGGTAACTCCTTTTTCTCTCTGCTGCAAGATGTCCAACTGGAGCTTTTATACTCTAAGAACTGTCGACCTAGAATTCCTTTATGGAATAAGTAGGATTTTGTGGGCTGCTGCAGGAGTCATCTTATCACCTTATTTTATGGGGAAAAGTATGTTCTCAATTCTCATATACAGTCTACAAACAAAAATTTTAAATGTAATCCTTTCTGGGTCACTTTAGTGTATGAATGAGGGGCTCATTTCCATTGAGGTTGCTAAATGATTGTTGTGTCATTTAGGGCATGTAAGTCTAAAACCACTGAGTAAGAGTGATAACCATTTAAAATGTAGAAAATTCTGGAGCACCTGGCTAGCTTAGTTAGTGTGACTCTTGATCTTGGGGTCTTGAGTTTGAGTCCCATGTTGGGTGTAGAGATTAAAATAAAATCTAAAAAAAAAAATTAAAATTTAGAAAATCCTGAAGGGTATGAATTTGATCATAAAAATCGAGTGTGGACATTTATCGAGTGCTTATTGACTATAAGTTAGAAACTATTCTTTTTTAAGTTTATATATTTTGAGAGAAAATGAGAGCAGGAGAGGGGCAGAGAGAGAGAGAGGGAGAGAGAGAATCCCAGGCAGGCTCCGCAACAGTTAGCACAGAGCCCACCGTGAGGCTCTGAGCCGCCCACGTGTCCCTCTTTGAAACTATTCTTCGTGCTTTGTGTGTGTTAACTCATTTAATCCTCACAGCAATCCTTTGGGTTTGGTACTATTTTTATCCTCATCTTACAGATGAGGAAACTGAGGCATAAAGAGGTTAATTTACTTGTGTAAGGTCACAGAGCTGAAAGTGGGAGAGTTTGGAATCTAATCCAAGCAGACTTGCTCAAGAACCTGTGTTCTTAATCACTAAGTCTTATCTTTTCCACTTTGCTGAAATTGAACTAAGAGTAGAAACTTTGATTTTGCTGGTATATGAAAACTAAAGTAACACCAGCTACTTTTGCTTGGAAATAAATTATTATTTCATTTGTAAGTTAAAATTTAATTTTATGTCAGGGAGTCTGGGTGGCTCAGTCGGTTAAGCATCTGACTCTTAATTTCGGCTCAGGTCATGATCTCATGGTTTGCTGTGCTGGCATATGGAGCCTGCTTGAGATTCTCTCTCCCCCAGTGCCCCCTCCGCCCCCCGACTCTCTTGTGCTTGCTCTCTCTCAAAATAAATAAATAAACTTAAAAAAATTAATTTCATGTCATATGGTTATAGAATGTAAAGTCAATTTATATTAGATTATTTTATTTTTTTTTAGGTTTCCACTACAAATCTGCCCCTGTGAGTACATGAATACTCATATGTACTCTTACTCCTGTATCTTGAACTTACTTGCTCTTTTCCCAAGGGAGACAACCCAGAGTTTCATCCAGTTACTATAATTAGCTCAAGATCCAAGCTCTATAGCTGCAGTCTCTTTCATTAGATCCTGGTGTGGCTTCTTGTGGTTCAAAGATCTATAAACCAAAGATGAGTTGTCTGTATTCTACCTAATACATAGTTGTGGAGAAGGAGTAAGGATAACAGCAGTAAAAACTTACTCAGAGGATAACAGGTAACACTCAACAGTCATTAATGCATTATAAAATCTTACTGGGTAAGAATGACAGTGACTCCCTGACAGTGTAATAAATTTGTTGATTTTGCTCTTTGATAGGGCCTCCATTGTCCCCTGTGCCCTATGAAAGATCCTACCTTGTCCATTATCTTCCATGGCCACATCTGAGATGGATATTATTGAAGATGCCCTTTCTGGTAAATGTGCAGCTTTTATAGCTCACTTCTTATTGATGGGCTTGGGTATTATTTTGGAAACATAAGAGCTTTTGTGTCTAGTCTCTTTCTCTCCCCCTACCCTCCATACAGTTATTTTAAAATACTTTGTAGACTTTTTGCCGTTTTGATCTAAAGTATCTGCCAAGACAGTTTTTCAGTGTGAAGACTGTGCCCTTTGTGCTCCATTTACCCCAGGAATTTCCAATCTTGTTTTGGTGCTATGGAACCCCTTTAACAGTCTGGTGAAACCTGTGGATCTGTTTCAGAATAATGTCTCAAAATTCACAAAATAAAATACTTAGGATTATACAGGAAACTGATTCTGTTGAAATATGGTTGGCAAAATATTAACTTGAAAACGTCATAATATCTGTGCTTTTAACACTTGAAATAAAAGATCTAGTGGCAAGTCTAATACAGTAGCGTAATTTTAAAGTAGTTGACTTTAATAGTTGAGATTCTGCAACATTTGCATGTGATAGGAATATATTTGTTATTTTTATTGGTGGCAGAAGTCACAAGTACTGTTAATGCTAGTATGATTTGTTGTCTGACTTCATAATTCAAGGGGATGCTAAATTTCAGTCACAAGTTAGTGGAAATGAAGAGTATTTTTTCCCCCATTCAGGTTCATTGACCTCTTCTGGGTTCTGAAGAAATGATGGTTCTGATGAGGCCATTTGAAACAGTGGTGGAAATCGTGGGTGGAAAGACAACACCCTTACATCATTGCTTTTGTGTGGCAGGGCACCAGTCTTCTCTATTGCCAAGGCTGCAGTTTTGCAGCTACCATTCAATTACTTCACTTTGCTTTTTCAGAAACAGTTGGTGTTTTTTCAGCTATGCAAAGCTTTAAATTATGGGAGTGTTAGTTTAAATTGCAGGCCATAGGGAGTTACCTCCCTTAGCAAATCTGCATTTTCTCCATCTCTGCTTGCAACTCTAATCGAAGTTTATTTTATTTCTCTTATAACTTTGTTCTAAGTGACCGGAGGGAGCCAACACATGCCAGCATTCTAAAATTTTCCTGTATTTCTCTCCTTGCTCTAGCTTCATTTGGTATATGGTTTGCTTTCTAACTTCTGTAGATGACCAAATTTGACCAAATCCTTTTCATTCTTTAATAAGGCCACTAGCTTTCCAGCCTGCAATATCAGAGTTATTGTTTGCCTCATCAGCTCCTGCTTTAAGAGTATCTTATTTTAGGTTCTATTATTTGTATCACCCCACTTCATGTCCCAAATTTCATGTTTGTTAATAATTGAATTCATCTGCTGATAGATATCTTTTTGTAGTAGTTTCACACAGAAGAAGTCTGGAAGGTAGGCAGTTCAGGGCTCAGATGGCAGCTTCACAATTGCTTCACAAAACAATCAAGGACCCAGATTTCTTCTCTCTGCTCTCATATCCTCAGTGTGTGGCTTCCATTTTCAAAGATCACCTTGTGATCCAAGCTGACTTCTGGAGCAATAGCTACTGTGTCCACATTTCAGAGAGGAGGAACGGTAAGAGGTACAATGCCATCCAGAATGAAAGGTTGTATTCCTGAGGAAGAAGGTAAAAACAGATGTTGGGTGGCGGTTAGTAGTTTTCTGCCATACACCTTGCTTCCAGTTGTCTTAGGTGCTAAGATGCTGTAACAGGAGTTATATATTTAAAAAAATATATACATATACATATACATATACATACCTTGAAATGCATGTGACTAGAAGTACTCCTGCGTTTATTACAAGGATTTCTTTTGAGTTTTCACTTGCTCAGTTTTTCTTATGAGTAAATCTTTGTTATGATTTTTCTTAAGTCTTTTAAGATGAAATGCCAAATGCCAGGAAGAGTGCAAGGATTCAGGAATATCTAGATCACGACATCATTATCCTCATTGTTCTTATTTTATTTTCCTTGGTGTTTTCTTCTTACCTTTGTTTAGGAAGCTAGCAATATCTCTACCCACTTCCCCCCTTTTTGATACTGTTGAAAACTTGAAAACTTACCTGAGTAATCCTTGGTTACTTCTTGGGAGTTAGGGAAGTTGCAGAGGGAGGCCAAGCAATGTGCTAAAGTTGCTAGCAAGCTTATTTGGTATCGTATCAGTGGTGGTGTTTCATAAAGTGGGATTAGAATCCTCTCCCCTGCCCCCATTTCATGACTTAATGTTGAGTTGTCATATCTTTAAAAAACTATTTTTTAAATCTTTATTATTTTTGAGAGAGAAAGAGAGACAGTGCAAGCGGGGGAGGGGCAGAGAGAGAGAGGGAGACACAATGTGGAGCAGGCTCCAGGATCTGAGCTGTCAGCACAGAGTCCGATGCGGGACTCCAACTCCAGAACTCCAAGATCATGAGCTGAAGTCCAATGCTTAACTGACTGAGCCACCGAGGCAACCCTGAGTTGTTGTATTTTGATGCTGTTTTACATTTTCATTTTATGCAGAAAAGATTTCTTATGGAACTTTTTTTAAGTAATATCATAGATTGAAAAATTTCAGACGTGAGTTTTCATGCCCTGCTTTCTCCCATAAGTAACACTATCTTTTTATCTTTGCTTCCATCTCCCCATTTTTCCCTGCTCTTCTAAAACTGTCTCTGTTCCTGTGTAGTGCTACTTGTCAGTCTGAGTCCTACTTTTTTTTTCCCACTTCATAAAGGACTTCAATCTTGTGATATCCTTACCTTGTGCTATTGTGTCTTCCCCCCCTACCCGCCCCCCCCCCCCCCATCTCTTCCTTTTAGCTTGTAAAAGTGTATGGTCTCACTTGTTTGGGAAGAACCACACCCACACCTTCATTGGGTAGTCACTATTTCAGTCATTTAACCATCTTTTATTGACCCTTTACCCGTTATGTTCCCAGGCTTTGGACAGAGAGAGAAAAGAAGAAAGTTTCTTCTTCCAAGGACCTCGTGGTCTCTGGAGAGGTGGATAAAGATCATTATAATTTGTATAAATCCTGAGATAGAGATACTTGTATTCTATGGGAGCAGGATCTAGTTTAATTTAGGAAATGGAAGATAAGAAGAATGGATTGACTAGGCTTTCTGGAGAGGGAGGTGTTTGGGCTGAGTCTTGAAGAAAAAGTAGAAGCCAGCTAGGCAGTATTAGAAGGAAAAGACATTCCAGAAACGAATGTTCTTTATCCAAGTACTGTGATTTTCAGATAACATGTACCTGGCATGGTGTTAAGTAGCATCTGAAGTATTAGTTGTGTGGTTACTGTCCTCAATGTGGAGGTGGAGGAAGAGAGAGTGAGGGTAGAAAGCTTAAGCATATGATGCAGTTAAACATATGAAACAGCATGGTAAATACCAAATTGAGGTTATAGTTGCTCCAGGAATTTAGAAAAGAATTAATAAAAACTAAAGTACCTGTAGTTTAATAGGAGAAAGGAAACCACTGAAAGTCTTTGGGCATGATGACATGAAAACAGTGCTCAGAGATTTCTCTTAGATGGTATGCTTGGACTCTGGAGGTGATTAGCAGAGAGGGGTGGTAAGAAATTAGAGTCTAGGAGGCCAGCTAGGAAGCTCTTGGAATGAGGTGAGGTAATGAGGGCCTGACATTTCTTAACCAGACTTCCATGACCAGATTCTTCAGAGCCTCCCGTGCTGTTGTTCTGTCACCATCTGTTCTGTTATACAAGTGGACTTCTGTCATCACCATTCCATTAAAAGGTTTCTTTCTAAAGTTACTGATGATCTGGCCAAATTTAATGGTCATTTTTTTTTGTGTGCTTTAGCGTTTAATGGAGGACCATGGCCACAGCCAGATGATGCATCAACAATGGAAGCAGTTTTTACCTTACTGCTAAGAATATATAAAATTTAATAAATTGCAAACAGAAGCCGCACTTTTTCAGAGTTTAAATTTGAGGGGCACCTGGGTAACTCGGTTGAGCATCCCAACTTCGGCTCTGGTCATGATCTTGCAGTTTGTGAGTTTGAGCCCCACATCGGGCTTGCTGCTCTCAAATCTTCTGTCCCTTTCTCTCTCTGTCCTTCCCCCACTCATGCTTTCTCTCTCAAGAATAAACGACATTATAATTTTTTTTTTAGTTTAAGATATTTTATAGTGTACTTCACGTTTGATTTAGCAGAACCATATGAAGATAAGTACAACAATGGAAAGATTCTTACTCATGGTGTTTTTGATGACTAGGAACCATTTTCTTTCTAGTTTGTTTAGGTCTTAACTTTCTTCAAATCTTAGCCCAAGTTCGTTCTTCTCTACCTCTGAAGGCTGTGGTCCATGTTGTCCTCTCCCTTTTTTGTACTATTAACTGCACCCAGAGCTCAGCCTTGCTTTCTTTTTCAATTCTTCCTTATGTTTGACCTTCCTAATTGGACTACAGTTTTCCAGAAATTTTATCATACTTCGTGTGTGTGTGTGTGTACACAAAATTTTACTCTAACAGTCTTGTACATGTGTAATTATAAATTCTTGTTAACTGTTATAACATGTATTAAGTACCTACTGATTACATGTTTATATTACTGAGACTCAAACTTTCAGTGGCACTGGGGGAAGGAAGCAGAAATTAAAGATGGTTCTGAATGGGGTATCTGCAATATCAGTTATATTCCAATTTGGAATGTACATTTATAGTAACTTTGAATATATATTTGACTGGCTCCTTTGGGAATTTGAACAAAATAAAGCTACTCAGTGGAGCCTTAATTGAGGCAAATAGGATGACAGCATGGCATAATAATTGCCGGTGTTTATCAATGAAATGTGAATAATAATAACAGCAGCAACTACTATTAGCATCATCACCACCACCACCAGTAGCTAACATTTATTGAATACTTACTGTTTGCCAGTCACTGTTCTCAGTACTTTACATCAGGTGAGGTAGGTACTGTTACGCTCACTTTACAGATGAGGTATGGTGGGAAAGCTACTGGATTGAAATGAGGAGACCTGGGCTCTGGTTTCAGTTCTCCTGTTAACTACCTTTGTGAATGGGGGCAAGTCTTTAACTTGAGATCTAGGGTACTTTGCCCACTCATTTGACAATCTGTGATGTCTGAGTTATCTTGTTGTCTTATTCCATAAGTTCCCATAACCTATTTCATGCTGGGAAAAAAGCATTTCATATAATGCTGAGAGTATAGAGCAGGATGGTAAGGTTTTTGTTTTTGTTTTACATCTCTGAAGGTGCTGTGTAGAGGAATTTAAGGTTTAGATATCAGAGGAATGCGTAGAGTAGAGATGGAGGGAATTTGAGGAAATGAAAAAGGTAAAACGATGGTTCAAAATCTCTGAAGAGCAAGGTAATAGGACTCTACTACAATGCAGATAGAATCCTCATGGCTGTTTTTTGAGTTGTAATTGTTGTTGCCTAATCTGTTTTACTTTATAGTGCATTGCCTTGCCAGATAATCCTAGAGTAATATTTATTAATTAACACATGATGGATGTTTCTTCTGTGTAAATGCTACCACATTTAATTCTCAAAGTAGTATTTTAACTGTAGGAACTATTATTTCATTTTACCAAAGAGAAAGCTGGAGTTTAGAGATATTAACATTTTCATTTCCCACAGCTAATAACTAGTGGAATCAGTACTTGAACTCTGATCTGACTTGAGAGGCTATGTTCTTTATCAATTCTGTATTGCTTCTCAGAAGTTCATATCCTAAGCACATATTCCATTTGGGATAAGGGCCTGTATTGGATTTTATTTACCACAAATTGTTTCTTTTGACTGAGGTACTTCAAGTTTCTTGGCCCCCCCCCTCCCCCCCATTATTTTGATATCACTTAGAAGTCTTTCATTAATTCTCTATTGTCAGGGTCATTATTCCTGTTTCTTTGATGGTATGGTAGAGAGGTTTGTATTCTCCGTTGAAAGTTAGCAATTCCAGTGTGAAGTGTCAGGCTTTGTTTCTATATTTTTATCTTCAATTCTTGGAGCAGCTTTCTCCCTTCTCCAGAATATGTGTCGACCTGGTAGATTTTTTCTTGTTTCTTTCTTTGGATGATAATGCCTGCATTTTTTAGCCTTGGAGAGAAACGCATTATAGAATCCGGATCATTGGATGTTTGCATTAGCCTGTCCTGAGCTTTTAATGCTTCTTGCTATCCATTTATATGATTTAATCTCTCCTATCCTACACTCCCAGATCTTTAGTATTCTTAATCTTGTTCCTTGACTTTGTTTTTTGTTTTGTTTTGCTTTTTTTAACTGCCTGGGTACTGCCTATTCTCTTTTTTCTTGTTCATCAGTGTCCTTGAATTTGCATTCCTCTTTTCTATCAGCTCCCCCAGCTAGCTTGTCCACTTACTATTCTTGTGTATCCTGCTTGCTTTTCCTACATCCCACCTGCTCAACTCTACCTTCTTTCCTCCTTGGAAATTCCTGTGCCTATTTCTCGGTTACTTCTCTGACCTCTACTTTGGGTATTCTTTTGTTTGTGTGACTTCCCTAAAATTTGTGTAAAAGAAATGCCAGATGTACAATCTTAAGTTTTTAAAGGGCCTGTGGTGTTGGTGAGTAAAGAGCTGGACTGCAGAGTTATTTTTCATACTGTGATCCTGTTGCCCTATTTAAAGTGACAGTCTTTTAGAAACATTGGCATTGGGATCACTTTGTGTGTATGTATTATTCTGTATTTTAAACATTTTAAAACCAAATTGGTTGTGTTTTGGAGAGGAAAAAATTAAGAGAAAAGATTGGAAATATTGATCCCTTAAATATTTGGTTTGGTCATTAACATACTCAATCTTTTTCCTCCAGATTTAACTCAGGCTTTCCCTCACTTTGGAACTCCTAGATTTGTGAATATTGGATATTTTGAGAAGCAGGGGTTCTTTCCTTGATATTGACTAAGGAGTCTATTTACCTTCAGGATGACATCTGAACTGGAGAGCAGCCTAACATCTATGGACTGGTTACCACAGCTCACCATGAGAGCAGCCATCCAAAAATCTGATGCTACACAAAATGCACATGGAACAGGAATTTCCAAGAAGAATGCCCTCCTTGACCCAAATACAACACTGGACCAGGAAGAAGTCCAACAGCACAAAGATGGGAAACCTCCATACAGTTATGCCAGCCTCATTACATTTGCAATTAATAGTTCACCCAAAAAGAAAATGACTCTAAGTGAGATTTACCAGTGGATTTGTGATAACTTCCCATATTATAGAGAGGCTGGCAGTGGTTGGAAGGTAAGGATTTTATTTAAATTATTATTTTTATGCTGTGAACAGTAACAATATTGGCTTCTATTAAAGATAAAGCTTTGTAGAGGCTTATATAATTAAAAAAATTCTGATTAGTAGTCATTTTTAGGATGTCAGAAAGGGAAATTAAATGTTTTTTTATTAAGTGAATAACTTTATTTTTGGTAGAGTATCAATTTGTTAGAGTTTTATTATGTTACAAGACTGACAGCATAAAGTAAGACCAGAGGTAATGTAGCATTCACTGGAAAACAATACCTATGGTTCAGGTAAGTTGATAGTGAGTTTATGGTTTAAAAAAAAAAAAGTATTACAACTAGTATTGTTTTCATCATCTATGTTTTTTTTTTTTTTTTTCTTTTTAACTTTTTATCTTTATGAATCAGTTCTAGCAGTTTTTTGGTAGAATCTTTTGGGTTTTCCATATAGAGTCATGTCATCTGCGAAGAGTGAAAGTTTGACCTCAACTTTTTATCTTGAAAGAATTTTAAATTTATGGAAGAGTTACATAAATAGTAGAAAGGGTTCCCATGTGTTCTTCATTCACTTGCTCTATGTTAATAACCTATATAAACATAGTACAGTGATAAAAGCTGAGAAATTAATGTTAGTACAATACCTTTGACTAAATAGTACTGTTAACTTCCAAGGCTTCATTCAGATCAGTTTCTCTCCTAATGTCCATTTATATTACAGGATTCAATTCAGGATCTAATCCAGGATCCTGCATTATGTTTAGTTGTCATGTCTTCTTAGTCTCCTCTAATCTGTAACAGTTCTTTAGACTTGTCTTTTATGACCTTGATACTTTTGAAGTGTCCTTGTCAGGTATTTTGTGGAAATGTTTGGTAGAATGGTATTGGATGGTATGTTTTATAGTATGGATATGTCTGATGTTTTCTCATGATTAGATTGAGGTAATGCATTTTGGGGAAGGATAATGCAGAGATGATGTGCCCTTCTCTGTATGTCATATCAAGAGGTACTTGCTGTTAGTATGTCTGTCTTATAACAAGGTAATGTTAACCTTGGTTCTTTGGTAAAGGTGATGTCTTCCAGGTTTCTGCATTAAATTACTATTTATCACTTTGTAAGTTATAAAATGTTTTGGGGAGCTAGTTAGAGGGCATACAAGTAAGTACCCTGTTTCTTAGGCTTTTGCTAATTTTAACATTTCATTGGTAGGTCATAACTATAGCAGTATTTATTATTTTCTACTAGTGATTTTTTTCTTTTTGTTCATTCTCTATATTAATTGGGATTCTTCTTCTTTTTTTAATTTTTAAAAAAAATTTTTAACATGTATTCATTTTTGAAAAACAGAGATAGTGTGAATGGGGAAGGGACAGAGAGAGAGGGAGACACAGAATTTGAAGCAGGCTCTAGGCTCCAAGCTGTCAGCACAGAGCCCGATGTAGGGCTCGAACTTACGGACCACAAGATCATGACCTGAGCCAAAGTTGGCTGCTTAACTGACTGAGCCACCCAGGCCCTCCTTTTTAAAATTTTTTTAATGCTTGTTTATTTTTTGAGAGAGAGACACAGAGTGTGAGTGGGGGGAGGGGCAGAGAGAGAGAGGGAGACACCGAATCCGAAGCAGGCTCCAGGCTCCAAGCTGTCAGCACAGAGCCTGATGCAGGGCTCGAGCTAACAAGCTGTGAGATCATGACCCGAGCCGAAGTCAGATGCCCAACCGACTGAGCCACCCAGGCGCCCCTAATTGGGACTCTTCTGTATGGAAGATTTGTTCTTTATTCCCCTTTTATTTACTTAATCATTTATTTGCATAGTGTGCACTCATGGGCATTTATTCTTTGTGCTGTCATTATTTGTTATTCAAATTGTTGCAGCTTTGGCCATCAGGGGTCTTGCAAGTTGGCTCCTGTGCCCTTTTGACATGGCCCTATTATTTTGTTTAGCACTTCTTAACTTCCTGGCACCACAAGATGTTCCAGGCTCATCTTGTATCATTCCTGTTTAGCCCTAAAATTAACCAGTTCTTTAAGAAGCCCTGGTTCCTCATCTGAGCTTTTTGATGGACCGTCACGTTGGTTTCCTACCTGATTTATGTTCTGCAACAAATAATTCAACTTATTTTTGTGCCTGCACACGTTATGTTTATTTTCCTATATGGGAATTACCCAGTCGTGTGTTGTGTATGTGTGTATGTGCATGTGGAAAAAAGGGAGTTTATAGAGCTTTAGATGGTAGTTACTCTTTTTTTTTCTTAAGCCTTCCTGTCTCAACACTTTTGTGTTTTTTGTTTGACTAGATTTATTAAAGGCATTTACTGATTTATGCATTGTACTGTGTACCATGCTAGACAATCAAGTGTCTCAAGTTCCTTCGCATGTATCTTTTTTTTTTTTTTTGCCTATTCCAACCTACTAGCTGTCCCTGGAAATAAAAACTGTGATTTTTTTTTTCTTGCTTTTGTTTGTCTCTTACGTGTCCTTAGACTTTCTCCCTTCTGCCTTTTTTTCTAGTTGGCGTTATCCTATTTGTTCTTTTGGCTCATATGTTACCTCTCTCCTCCCTATAGAACTAATCTCTTGTGTTTCCGTATGCTTGATTAATGACAGTATCATAGATTTAGAGAATTTTGTTTAAAAATCTTGTTTCATTAGTTTTTATTTCTGTACTCAAGTACCTAAATGATACCTTCTTTTATTATTTTCTGTGTGTCAGGCACTACATGCCAAAGTGCCTTCTTACATCTTTGTCTTTTTAAGTCACACCACAGTATTAGGAAATAAGTACCGTTACTGTCCAAATTTGAAAAGTAAGGCAACTAAGGCTTAGAGAAGAAGTAACTTTATAGAGTTTCTCAGCTATAGAAGAGAGGAGCCAATATTTGGTACCAGACTTGGTAGATTTGGAGATACCAAATCTCATGCCTTAACCATTGTGCAGGGCCTATAATTTTGAAAACAATGTATAAATGTTTATTGAATTTAATTTGCCAGGATGAACTGTCTCTTAACTGGCTGACTCGGTATGAGAAGTGATTGTAAATCGTATAATTTGAATAAGAGTCTATTCTTACAGAATATTTCAGTGGAGGAAATACATAATAAAATTTGATCCATGAATCAAAAAGAAAAAAGTTATTCTAACCAAGTAGTAGTGATCTATCTAAGCTGTGTTTTCTGGCTTTACTACTAGGCACTACTATACAGTAGAGTCCTTTTATCAAGATTGAGGATGAGGGAAGCCTAGCAGATTTTGATAAACTTGTTTAGCATTGGAAAAACACACTAGGTAGGGAGTAGAAATGCCCCAAATTTGAATAAGTGCCTTAGAAAACCCACCAGAGATTCATGGGTCTATATCACTGGTTGTAAACTTATATACTTGCAGGGACCAGAGAGGTGACATAAATGAGCAAAGCAAAAAAGATGCCTGAGGAGTGCATGTCTAATGTGGAGCAGGCACTTGTGGTTTTTAGGGCATATGTCAGATCTTAACAATTTTTTCCCAGAAATCTGGATTTTGTGTGCAGTTTCCCAATTTCTAAATGTTGTTAATTCTCGTTTTCTTAAATACTGTGCAGGCCAAACATGAGTCTGTTGAGTGAGTTCAGTTTATGGACTACAAATTTCCAATCACTATTCTAGATCATATCCTCGTTTTCAGCTAATTTAGTCTTTCATTCATTAAATTTGAAAAGGATTTATTTACATACTCTTATGAGCAGTATGTTGGGCTTTGGCAGTACTAAGAAACATAGCACAGGGCCCTTAAGGAAGCTTATAATCTTTAATGGATAAGGGGGATATATATAAACAAGGAATTATGATGGTATGTAAACAGCTCTGTAGTAGAGAGAGTGCCGTGCTATGATGAATTGACTAATTGGGCACACCTACTGTGTGTAAGCCATAATAATAACTACTGTATATGTGACTTAGCAAAAGAGTGTTAAATGAGGGGTGAAACTAATAAGTGCTGTGAAAATTTAGAAGAGCTTATAGGAAGTGTGATGAGGTTCTAAAGTGAGTGGCAAAAAGACTAAGTAAGTGTTATGAGAATACAGGAAGGGTGAATCAGTAGAAAAGTATTGAGGAAGTGTAATTGAGCTCTGTTTTGAAGAAGAGGAAGATTTAGGGTTTTTTGTTTGTTTTTTTAAATAAAAAACACTCTTAGGAAACAGTTGGTTACAGGGGTTCTTGGGAGGGACCAATAAGAATTGGGATGGAGCCAGAATGCAGAGATTCCATGAATATATGAATGCCAAGCTGAAGAGCTTAGTCCAAATTTGGTAGTGAATAGTACATGGAGATCAGTTACATACTGCATTTACTTGTCTGACCTCAGCTTCAACTAAAGTGTAAGTCCACCTGAGAGTGCCAGATCCAGTCTGCTGAATTCCATGCTGCTGGCCAGCCCAAGTCATATTCTGAAACTGGTTTGGAGGTAACTGTTACAGTTTCAACTGGAAGATACGATTTAGATATAATGAGGAAAGAAGGGGGAACAGGAGAAATGGGAAGGTGGAGGATGATGTTGCTCTTAGAACTAAAGAGATTATCTGTTCTAGTCTCTTGCTTTAGGCAGACCTTTAATACTTCCAGAGATTGCCAGCTCATGATTATTCTTTAATTTTTTTATTTTTTAAAGTTAGTTATTTATTTATTTTGAGAGAGAAGACATGAGCAGGGAGGGACAGAGACAGAGAGAGAGAGAGAGAGAGGGAGAGAGAAAGAATCTCAAGCAGGCTCTGCATTGCCAGCGTAGAGCCTGACGCGGGGCTCAAACTCATGAACCATGAGGTCATAACCTGAGCCCAAGTCAGATGCTTAACAGACTGAGCCATCCAGGCATCCCTCATGATTATTCTTTTAAAAAAGTCTTTTCCACCTAGCTTTAGGTGCTTAGAACTTGTCATGATTGCTTCTAATTTTATTTTTGTAAACACAGAAATAGTGTAAGTAAACATTGCAAATGGAGACAAATGGAAACTGGTTTATCTTCTCTTTTTCTCAGGTCCTATTTCTGTTTTCATATTTTACAGTTTGCTGTCCTTAGATTTGTTTTGCATACTCCTACAGTGTGCTGCTCACTATTTCTTCTATCACCCAGAGGACAAATGTTGCCATGGTCATTTAAAAGAATTCAAATAAAATTTTAATATTTAGGTAAAATTCCTTTTCAGTTATGCCAGAGTATTGAAGGGAGATTACAATATTAAAAATAGCTCTTTGGGACACCTGGGTGGCTCAGTGGATTAAGTGTCCAACTTTGGCTCAGGTCATGATCTCACGGTTTGTGAGTTTGAGCCCTGCGTCGGGCTCTGTGCTGACAGCTCAGAGCCTGGAACCTGTTTCAGATTCTGTGTCTCCCTCTCTCTCTGCCCCCCCACCCCCATGCTCTGTCTTTCTCCCTCTCAAAAATAAATAAACATTAAAAAAAAATAACTTTGAATATTCCAGAAGAATTAAAAAAACACTCTTTAGGTTTCTATAATGGAATAATTATGTAATCTGAACTAGAGGAAAAGGAATTAAAATTTTTGTGCTATTCACTTTACTAAAGAAAATTAGCCTATTAACTTACTGGAGTTTAGGGTACAGAAAGAAAAATACAAAAGAATGTTATATATATGTGGGGGTATATTGTGCTACTTTTTATGTGTGTGTGGGGGAGAAAAATACATATTTGCTTATTGTTACAAAAAGAAACTTAGGAATAATAAACTAGAAATGTAGTGAACATAGTTAACCATGGAGGATGGATGGAACTCAGGTAGAAGGGTTATAGACAAGAATAAGACTTCAAATATATCTTTTTATTTAGTTCTAAGCCATGTGTTTTACACATCTAAAAAATATTACATATAACCAAACAGGATGGAAAAAGGAAACCTTGGAACTGAATATGAGCAGAAACAAATAAGCTGTACATCATATCAAATGGATAAAATAATCACACACAAAAAATTCAAAAAACTTAAAGAGCATTCTATTATTTTCATGGGATACATACTAAGGTTGAAAAGAATTGCAAAGAAATTATGACCTTTACTTAATGGATTTGTCTAGTGGTTTTTCACTAGAGGCTGTCTCTACCTCCAGTAACCCCGAGAAAAGAAGTTGGGAAGTTGGGAACAATTCTGAAACTATTTTATGTGCATGGTAGGGTAGAAAAAATGAGTACATATATTGATGTTGTGGGGGAACCAAGGTTCTCACAGTGGGGGAAAAAAGATACAGGTAGGAATGTGGTAGTTAATTTGAATTGGAGGTTCCCATTTAACTCAAGTTTAAAGTAAAAATCACTTAGAATGTTTAAAAAAATTTTTTTTTAATGTTTACTTTTGAGAGAGAGAGAGAGAGACAGATAGAGTGCAAGCAGGGGAGGGGCAGAGAGAGAGGGAGACACAGAATCTGAAGCAGTCTATCCAGCCTCCCAGCTCTCAGCAGAGCCCCATGAGGGGCTTGAACTCGCAAACGTGAGATGTGACCTTAGGCAAAGTCGGACGCCTAACGAACTGAGCCACCCGGGCACCCTGAATGTTTTTAAAAGTTAGGGGCACCTGGGTGGCTCAGTTGGTTAAGTGTCCCACTCTTGATTTGGGCTCAGTTCATGATCTCATGGTTTGTCAGTTGGAGCCCCACGTAGGGCTCTGTGCTGACAGCAGCCTGCTTAGGATTCCTCTCCCTCCCCCTTCCCCCTTCAAAATAAATAAACTTAATTTTTTTTTTTTAATGTTTTTAAATTTTAGATTCCTGGGTCACAACTCCAGAGATTTTGAATTAGTCATCTTGGATGGAGCCTAGGAATCTGCATTAAAATTCATCTTAATTCTAGTGCAGGTAGACAGTACTTTTGAGAAACCACGCTTGGGGCTTGGATTTTCAAACCCAAGCAATATGCCTTGGTTAATTGTTTAACCTGGGCCATTTTACTCCACATTAACTTAGACCATTTAAATTATACCTACCTCTCTACTCTCCCAACTTCTTTTCTTGTGATTATTAGAGGTAAGGTCTGCCCAGGTTTTATGAAATAATCTCTCTTTTTTTTTTTTAATTTTAAAAAATGTTTTATTTATTTTTGAGAGAGGGAGAGAGAGAGAATGAGTGGGGGAGGGGCAGAGAGAGAGGGAGACATCAAATCCAAAGCAGGCTTCAGAAGCTCCAGCACAGAGCCCGATGTGGGGCTTGAGCTCATGAACTACGATATCAAACTGACTGAGCCACCAGGTCCCCCAGTAATCTCTTTTCTTAATTGTGTGTGTCTATATTCTTGTCTTGGCTTTGGTATCTCTCTGGGTATTTTTACTTTCTCAATATGCTTTTGGTATTATTTTCAACAGATTTGGGATTACCATATGAAAAGCATTATATTCTAGGTTGTGAGTTGATAGACAAGGTTCCCACCCTTATGGAGCCTACTTACATTTTGGTATAGGATGCAGTATATAGGAAGAAGACATTAAACAAATAATTACAAGTGTGATGTGAAATCCAGGGTGTTAAGTTTATTATAATGAGAGCTAACCTGTCAAGAAAAGTCAGAAAGGACTTCCCTAAAGAACTAATGTTGGGACTCCTGGGTGACTCAGTTGATTAAGTGTCCAACTCTTGATCTCAGGGCCGTGAGTTCAAGCCCCACGTTGGGCCCCACACTGGGTGTGAAGCCTACTTAAAAAAAAAAAAAAAAAAAAAAAAAAAAGAACTGATGTTTAAGTCAAGAATGAATTGAAAGTTGAGTAGAGTCATTTAAGTGAAGGGGATGGGGTAATACCAGGGACAGTCATCTTTGCAGGGGGAGCAACAAATGGAAAGCCTAGTAGTGAGAAAGAACATTGGAGAGGATGAGTATGGACAGCAAGGTAGGGAGGTGGGGTCAGATCATGAAGGGCCTTTGGAAGCTTTGTTAAGGATTTTGGATTTTATCCTAAGTGCAGTGGGAAGTCATTGAAAAGTTTTAAGTAATACTGAATTTACCTTATGAAGAGATAACTGCCTCAGGAAGGAGCATGGTGGAGATGGAATAAAGTAGGTAGATCAAAGGTAGACTTAATATCTGGTAACAGATTTGTTTTAGATGGTGAGGAAGAAGGAAGGGTTAAGGATGTTTTACAGCTTTCTGATTGGAGCTGTTACGTGAATAACTGCTTTTAACCTGAGAAGAGAAAACTGGAAGATCACACTGGGGATAAAGATCGAGTTTAATTTTAGACATTCCGAGTTTTAGGTGTTTCTGGAGATGTCCAGTAGATTGTTAAAAATATATGTTAGGAACTCAGGAAACAGGTGTAGTTTTAAGGTCTAGATAGATTGTCACAGATGGTCATCAAAGCCGTGACTGTAGATGATATTTTCGTAGGCAGCAAATGTAGAAATGAAAAAAGGACTTAGAGCAGAGCCTTGATGATTTCCAACATTTAAACTTTCTGTAGAGGAGGAAGCCTCAAGTAGAGATGTGTTCTTCCTCTTTGGCTATTTAGAAAAAACATGACCATCTTGATTTTTTTCCCCCCATGTTGAACTTCTTATACCTTTTCCTAAATTTTGTTTTAGTGGCTGCTCTAGCTATTACCACATACATCTTTATCTTATCACAGCCTACCTTCAAGTGTACCATTTTATGTATAGTGTAGGAACTTTATAAACCTTATATTTCTAATTCTTTTGACCCATCTTTTGTGCTATCATTGTACATTTTACTTTCACATGTTATAAACCATGTAATTGTTACATTTTCTTTAGACAGTTACATTTTAAAGGTATTATAAATATGAAAAAGTGTTTTTATTTGTTTTTTTAAGTTTATTTATTTTGAGAGAGAGGGAACATGAGCAGGGGAGGGGCAGAGAGAGAGAATCCCAAGCAGGTTCCACACTGTCAGCACAGAGCCTGATGCGGGGCTCAAGCTCACAAACCATGAGATCATGACCTGATGCAAAACCAAGAAGGGGACATCTAACTTACTGAGCTACACAGGCACCCAATAAGA
Source organism: Acinonyx jubatus (assembly GCF_027475565.1). NCBI lineage: Eukaryota > Metazoa > Chordata > Mammalia > Carnivora > Felidae > Acinonyx > Acinonyx jubatus. Next base: position 32,558,365 of record NC_069381.1, on the reverse strand, counting down.
AAAAGGGTTTTTAAAATTTACCTTCATTTTTACAGTTTCTGGAACTCTTTCTTTTTGAGATCCAAGTTTCTATTTGTTACCATACTTCTGCCCTGAAGACTTCCTGATAATATTACCAGCCCCCTGGCACTATTCAAAATAGATTCTTACAGCTTTTTCTTGTCTGGAAGTCTTTATTTTGCCCTCATTTTTGAGGGATATTTTCACTGCATATGAATAGTTTTTCTTTTAGTATTTAAAGATGTTATTCTGTTGTCTTCTAACTTGCATAGTTTTTTTTTTTTTTTTGTAATTTTTTTTTAATGTTTCTTTATTTTTGAGAGAGCGAGCATGAGCAGGGAAGGACAGAGAGAGAGGGACACACAGAATCTGAAGGAGGCTCCAGGCTCTGAGCTGTCAACACAGAGCCCAACACAGGGCTCAAACTCACGAACACTGAGATCATGACCTGTGCCAAAGTTGGAAGCTTAACCGACTGATCCAGCCAGGTGCCCCTAACTTGCGTAGTTTTTGAGAGTTCTGCTACGATTTTTATTTTTATTGCTCTGTACATCATTTTTTTCCTCTTGTTGCCTTCAAGACATTCTCTTCATTTTGGTTTTCACTATTTTGATCTATAATGAGTATATGTGTGTGAATTTTTAATTTCTTCTTCTTGGTGATCTCTGAAATTCTTGCATCTGTGATTTGATGTCCTACATGTCTTACAGAGGATTCTTGGCTGTTACTTCTTCACATTTTTCTTCTGCCCCATACTTTTTTTTTTCTCCTTCTACGACTCACAATATATATATTATTCCATAGTTCTTGAAATATCTTGTGTGTGTAAGTTTTATGTACATGTGTGAATCAATTTGGATCATTTCTGTTGATGTATCCTCAGGATATCTGAGCCTTTCTCTGATTGTATCCAGTCTACTGATGAATCCATCTTGGGAATTCTTTATTTTTGATCATGTTTTTTATTCATATCATTTACATTTGAGATATATATATACACACACACACACACACACTCGTATATATAAATATATAATAAATAAATATATACACAGACACACGTGTGTGTGTATTTTATTTTTTTGAGTAGGCTCCATACCTACTGTGGGGCTTGAACTCATGACACTGAGATCAAGAGTCACATGCTGTACCAGCTGAACCAGCAAGGCACCCCTTTACATTTGACTCTTACAATTTCCATATTTCTGTAGAAATTTCCCACTTCTTTATGCACGTTACCACTTTTTCTACTTGGTCCTTGAACATATTAGTCATAGTTATTTTAAATTTCCTGTCTGATAGTTCTAACACCTTTCATTTGAGTATTGATGATTTTATTTCATGACAATATGTTTGTTTTTCCTTGAATTTCTAATGTGTCGTATAATTTTTGAGTGCCAGATAATGTGTGTAGAAAAGAGTGGTAGAGATTGAGATAAATGGTATTTATACTTGTAGATGCACAGACTCTTTTTTTTTTTTTCCTCAGGCCATTTGTATGGGAAATTGAATCGATTTGTCAATAGTTGAGTTGGATTTGGGTTTTGTTGTTGGTATCTTTACCTTCAGTATACCATAGATTTTGCATTCCTCTAGCAGTAGGGTTTTACTACCTGTGCTTGGAATGAGGGGCATGGGTGCTGTAGAATTTTCTGTTTTCCTGCTTTCTCTTTAGCTTTTAGTTGTCTCTGCCTACCTTGCTACAAATGGGGGTCTCTCTCCATGCTCCTGTGCCTCCTCTGTCAATGTGTCGTTAGTGTGTGTTATTCACTGCTAGGCTTGTGGTAGAGGCTGTGCATTTCCGCTGTCCTGTTTCGTCGCGTCGCGTCGCGTCCCTTCCCTTCCCTCTTCCCTTCCCTCTTCCCTTCCCTCTTCCCTTCCCTCTTCCCTTCCCTCTTCCCTTCCCTCTTCCCTTCCCTCTTCCCTTCCCTTCCCTTCCCTTCCCTTCCCTTCCCTTCCCTTCCCTTCCCTTCCCTCTTCCTTTCCCTTCCCTCTTCCCTTCCCTTCCCTCTTCCCTTCCCTTCCCTCTTCCCTTCCCTTCCCTCTTCCCTTCCCTTCCCTCTTCCCTTCCCTTCCCTCTTCCCTTCCCTTCCCTCTTCCCTTCCCTTCCCTCTTCCCTTCCCTTCCCTCTTCCCTTCCCTTCTCTTCTCCTCTCTTCCCTTCTCCTCTCTTCTCTTCTCTTCTCTTTCTTTTCTTTTCTTTTCTTTTCTTTTCTTTTGTTTTCTTTTCTTTTCTTTTCTTTTCAATACCTGTGCCCAATGTGGGGCTTAATCTGCTGGCCTTAAGATCAAGTCACATGCTCTACCCACTGAGCCAGCCAGGCGCCCTTCTGTTTTCTTGATTCAACCTCAGTCTTAGTCAGGCCCTTGGACTTAGGTGGGGCTTCTTCACTGTTTCTTTCCTTCATTCTAGCCTGTATTTGTAGTTGCTTTTGATGTAGGGTCCTGGACCCAAGGTAGTTTCTGACAGTTGTCCCAGAGATA